>NW_027508998.1:35000-50000 GCF_051911475.1 Siphateles boraxobius | reverse complement strand
TATCACAGCTTGACATGTCTAAAATAAACAAGCTCTTGCACTATACACTGAATTCGGAAAAGTTATTTTATGTTATTATATTATATTATATTCACAGCATTAGATTAAATCATATGGGCCTATTTTATTTTAAAAATATATATAATTATATTATATACAATTACAAGTAAAAAACAAAAAAAACATAAGCTTACACTGTGGGACATGAACAAAACAGAATTAAATTGCTCATTGCATTTATTTGATGAGAATTAATCGTCAGCACATAATTCATGATCCTGACAGGCTTAACTAGTAGGTTAGTTAAACTGTATGCCCTCATTGATGTGTGTTCATTTCTGCATGTGTGTGTAAAGCGGTTGTGTTGCGGAGCTGATGGTTTTACGGGTGTTTAGCGTCTGACAGATAATCACACTCCGACACGACGCCACCATCACCCGCCTCCATTTTCTCAAGCGCAAATTGCTTTCTGATCTGAAATTGAAAAGCATTTTCTCACATTCGCATGGAAAGCCAAACGTTTAATGAAACTGCGGACAGACAGGCAGAGATTCAGAAAATATCTGTGAGCCAGACGCGTGACATTTATCTGCATTCTGACACTCGATCAGAAATATAAAACAGTCTGTAAACAACCTGTCCATCCTGCGGGAACAATGACTTTTGTCCCAGATATTCCACAGAAAAAAATGTGATAATTCTGAGATGGATTGCAGACGGACAGGTTGCAGGCGCGAAAACAAGAGAAAGTGGAGTGTTGTTGTGTTAAGGGGATTATAGGAATTAAGAGTCGACACTCTCAGCATCCAGAGGTGGGATTAACACCCGGAGCGGATCAGGAAAAGCAGCCGGACCTGCGGCCAGTCATAAATTAAAGGGCATCAGGGTGAATCTCACACACCAATGTGAGTTTGAGCCGACGGATCCTCAATATTAACATGATCACGTCTGAAGAGAAAGAGCAAACTCTGTCTATCTCTGTCTGTTGAAACACACACACACACACACACACACACACACACACACACACACACACACACACACGATTTCTGAAGGATCATGTGACACTGAAGACTGGAGTAATGATGCTGAAAATTCAGCTTTGATTACAGGAATACATTACACTTTACTATATATTCACATAGAAAACAGCAATTTTAAACTGTAATAATATTTCACTGTTTTACTGTATTTTTGATCAAAAGAGACTTCCTTCAGAAACAAAAATATTGTGAATATAAATGTGGCGAGCAGGTCGAGGCTGATGGCCGTGAGAGAACGGCGCGACTCTCGTATCTCTCACGGCCCTCGACCTCGCAATAAACATGAGAAACATAGGCAGGATTATGTCCCTCTCTCTCTCTCTGCTGTAAGGTACATATTTTCTTAAACAGTGTTGCCGTGGTGATAGTACCCGTGCCATCATTCCTCTAGCCTGCCTGTCACGGTTACCAGGCAACAGGCTCTTCTCTCCCGGCAACAGCCTGTGATGCTCAACAGCTGTAGATGCTGGATCTCACCAGACACTGGTGTGTTTGTGTGTGTGTGCGCGTGTGAGTGTGTGTGTGTGTGTGTGTGTGTGTGTGCGCGCGTGTGTGTGTGTGTGCGTGTGTGTGTGTGTGTGTGTGTGTGTGTGTGTGGTTATTGGTAAGTGGCACTAGGTTAGTTAGCTTGCAGAGGTTAACCATGTCATGAAATGATTCAGATGCGGTGTGTGTTTGGGGGAAGTTTTGGGGGAAGTGTGTTCCATGGATCCTCCACTCATTGGTTAGAACCAGTCTTCTGATTAAATCACAGTCGAGTCATACGTGTGAATATTAACTGAATCAGTTGACAGATGTTTGTTCCATCAGCAGCTAAAGTGAGAGCCATCACTGTGATTCAGCCTGTGATTCAGCCTGAAAACGCTGTGATTCAGCCAGAAACGCTGTGATTTAGCCTGTAAACGCTGTCATTTAGCCTGTAAACGCTGTGATTTAGCCTGTAAACGCTGTGATTCAGCCGGTAAACGATGTGATTCAGCCAGAAACGCTGTGATTCAGCCTGTAAACGCTGTGATTCAGCCAGAAACGCTGTGATTCAGCCAGAAACGCTGTGATTCAGCCAGAAACGCTGTGATTTGGCCTGTAAACGCTGTGTTTCAGCCTGTAAATGCTGTGATTTACACTGTAAACGCTGTGATTTAGCCTGTAAATGCTGTGATTCAGCGTGTAAACGCTGTGATTCAGCCAGAAACGCTGTCATTCAGCCAGAAACGCTGTGATTTAGCCTGTAAACGCTGTGATTCAGCCTGTAAACGCTGTCATTCAGCCTGTAAACGCTGTGATTCAGCCTGTAAACGCTGTGATTCAGCCTTTGAACGCTGTGATTCAGCCAGAAACGCTGTGATTTAGCCTGTAAACGCTGTGATTCAGCCTGTAAACGCTGTGATTCAGCCTGTAAACGCTGTGATTCAGCCAGAAACGCTGTGATTCAGCCTGTAAATGCTGTGATTCAGCCTGTAAACGCTGTGATTCAGCCTGTAAACGCTGTGATTCAGCCAGAAACGCTGTGATTCAGCCTGTAAATGCTGTGATTCAGCCATAAATGCTGTGATTCAGCCTGTAAACGCTGTGATTCAGCCTGTAAACGCTGTGATTCAGCCTGTAAACACTGTGATTCGGCCTGTAAACACTGTGATTCGGCCTGTAAACGCTGTGATTCAGCCAGAAACGCTGTGATTCAGCCTGTAAATGCTGTGATTTACACTGTAAACGCTGTGATTCAGCCAGAAATGCTGTGATTCAGCCTGTAAACGCTGTGATTCAGCCAGAAATGCTGTGATTCAGCCTGTAAACGCTGTGATTCAGCCTGTAAATGCTGTGATTCAGCCTGCAAACTATGTGATTTAGCCTGTAAACGCTGTGTTTCAGCCTGTAAACACTGAGATTCAGCCTGTAAATGCTGTGATTCAGCCTGTAAATGCTGTGATTCAGCCAGAAATGCTGTGATTCAGCCTGTAAACGCTGTGATTCAGCCTGTAAACGCTATGATTCAGCCTGTACACGCTGTGATTCAGCCTGTAAACGCTGTGATTTAGCCTGTAAACGCTATGATTCAGCCTGTAAACGCTGTGATTCAGCCTGTAAACGCTGTGATTCAGCCTGTAAACGCTGTGATTTAGCCTGTAAACGCTATGATTCGCCTGTAAACGCTGTGATTAAGCCTGTAAACGCTGTGATTCAGCTTGTAAACGCTGTGATTCAGCCTGTAAACGCTGTGATTCAGCCAGAAGCGCTGTGATTCAGCCTGTAAACGCTGTGATTTAGCCTGTAAACGCTGTGATTTAGCCTGTAAACGCTGTGATTCAGCCAGAAATGCTGTGATTCAGCCTGTAAACGATGTGATTTAGCCTGTAAACGCTGTTTCAGCCTGTAAACACTGAGATTCAGCCAGAAGCGCTGTGATTTAGCCTGTAAACGCTGTGTTTCAGCCTGTAAACACTGAGATTCAGCCTGTAAATGCTGTGATTCAGCCTGTAAATGCTGTGATTCAGCCAGAAATGCTGTGATTCAGCCTGTAAACGCTGTGATTCAGCCTGTAAACGCTATGATTCAGCCTGTACACGCTGTGATTCAGCCTGTAAACGCTGTGATTTAGCCTGTAAACGCTATGATTCAGCCTGTAAACGCTGTGATTCAGCCTGTAAACGCTGTGATTCAGCCTGTAAACGCTGTGATTTAGCCTGTAAACGCTATGATTCGCCTGTAAACGCTGTGATTAAGCCTGTAAACGCTGTGATTCAGCTTGTAAACGCTGTGATTCAGCCTGTAAACGCTGTGATTCAGCCAGAAGCGCTGTGATTCAGACGGTAAACGCTGTGATTTAGCCTGTAAACGCTGTGATTTAGCCTGTAAACGCTGTGATTCAGCCAGAAATGCTGTGATTCAGCCTGTAAACGATGTGATTTAGCCTGTAAACGCTGTTTCAGCCTGTAAACACTGAGATTCAGCCTGTAAATGCTGTGATTCAGCCTGTAAACGCTGTGATTCAGCCTGTAAATGCTGTGATTCAGCCTGTAAACGCTGTGATTCAGCCAGAAATGCTGTGATTCAGCCTGTAAACGATGTGATTTAGCCTGTAAACGCTGTTTCAGCCTGTAAACACTGAGATTCAGCCTGTAAATGCTGTGATTCAGCCTGTAAACGCTGTGATTCAGCCTGTAAATGCTGTGATTCAGCCTGTAAACTATGTGATTTAGCCTGTAAACGCTGTGTTTCAGCCTGTAAACACTGAGATTCAGCCTGTAAATGCTGTGATTCAGCCTGTAAATGCTGTGATTCAGCCAGAAATGCTGTGATTCAGCCTGTAAACGCTGTGATTCAGCCTGTAAACGCTATGATTCAGCCTGTACACGCTGTGATTCAGCCTGTAAACGCTGTGATTTAGCCTGTAAACGCTATGATTCAGCCTGTAAACGCTGTGATTCAGCCTGTAAACGCTGTGATTCAGCCTGTAAACGCTGTGATTTAGCCTGTAAACGCTATGATTCGCCTGTAAACGCTGTGATTAAGCCTGTAAACGCTGTGATTCAGCTTGTAAACGCTGTGATTCAGCCTGTAAACGCTGTGATTCAGCCAGAAGCGCTGTGATTCAGACGGTAAACGCTGTGATTTAGCCTGTAAACGCTGTGATTTAGCCTGTAAACGCTGTGATTCAGCCAGAAATGCTGTGATTCAGCCTGTAAACGATGTGATTTAGCCTGTAAACGCTGTTTCAGCCTGTAAACACTGAGATTCAGCCTGTAAATGCTGTGATTCAGCCTGTAAATGCTGTGATTCAGCCAGAAATGCTGTGATTCAGCCAGAAATGCTGTGATTCAGCCTGTAAACGCTGTGATTCAGCCTGTAAACGCTGTGATTCAGCCTGTACACGCTGTGATTCAGCCTGTAAACGCTGTGATTTAGCCTGTAAACGCTGTGATTCAGCCAGAAATGCTGTGATTCAGCCTGTAAACGCTATGATTCAGCCTGTAAACGCTGTGATTCAGCCTGTAAACGCTGTGATTCAGCCTGTAAACGCTGTGATTTAGCCTGTAAGCGCTGTGATTCAGCCTGTAAACGCTGTGATTCAGCCTGTAAACGCAATGATTCAGCCTGTAAATGCTGTTATTCAGCCTGTAAACGCTATGATTCAGCCTGTAAACGCTGTGATTCAGCCTGTAAACGCTGTGATTTAGCCTGTAAACGCTATGATTCGCCTGTAAACGCTGTGATTAAGCCTGTAAACGCTGTGATTCAGCTTGTAAACGCTGTGATTCAGCCTGTAAACGCTGTGATTCAGCCAGAAGCGCTGTGATTCAGACGGTAAACGCTGTGATTTAGCCTGTAAACGCTGTGATTCAGCCAGAAATGCTGTGATTCAGCCTGTAAACGATGTGATTTAGCCTGTAAACGCTGTGTATCAGCCTGTAAACACTGAGATTCAGCCTGTAAATGCTGTGATTCAACCTGTAAATGCTGTGATTCAGCCAGAAATGTTGTGATTCAGCCAGAAATGCTGTGATTCAGCCTGTAAACGCTGTGATTCAGCCTGTAAACGCTATGATTCAGCCTGTACACGCTGTGATTCAGCCTGTAAACGCTATGATTCAGCCTGTAAACGCTGTGATTCAGCCTGTAAACGCTGTGATTCAGCCTGTAAACGCTGTGATTTAGCCTGTAAACGCTGTGATTCAGCCTGTAAACGCTGTGATTCAGCCTGTAAACGCAATGATTCAGCCTGTAAACGCTGTGATTCAGCCTGTACACGCTGTGATTCAGCCTGTAAACGCTGTGATTCAGCCTGTAAACGCTATGATTCAGCCTGTAACCGCTGTGATTCAGCCTGTAAACGCTGTGATTCAGCCTGTAAACGCAATGATTCAGCCTGTAAACGCTGTGATTCAGCCTGTAAACGCTATGATTCAGCCTGTACACGCTGTGATTCAGCCTGTAAACGCTATGATTCAGCCTGTAAACGCTGTGATTCAGCCTGTAAACGCTGTGATTCAGCCTGTAAACGCTGTGATTTAGCCTGTAAACGCTGTGATTCAGCCTGTAAACGCAATGATTCAGCCTGTAAACGCTGTGATTCAGCCTGTACACGCTATGATTCAGCCTGTACACGCTGTGATTCAGCCTGTAAACGCTATGATTCAGCCTGTAAACGCTGTGATTCAGCCTGTAAACGCTGTGATTCAGCCTGTAAACGCAATGATTCAGCCTGTAAACGCTGTGATTCAGCCTGTAAACGCTGAGATTCAGCCAGAAGCGCTGTGATTTAGCCTGTAAACGCTGTGTTTCAGCCTGTAAACACTGAGATTCAGCCTGTAAATGCTGTGATTCAGCCTGTAAACGCTGTGATTCAGCCTGTAAACGCTGTGATTTAGCCTGTAAACGCTGTGATTCAGCCTGTAAACGCTGTGATTCAGCCTGTAAACGCAATGATTCAGCCTGTAAACGCTGTGATTCAGCCTGTAAACACTGAGATTCAGCCAGAAGCGCTGTGATTTAGCCTGTAAACGCTGTGTTTCAGCCTGTAAACACTGAGATTCAGCCTGTAAATGCTGTGATTCAGCCTGTAAATGCTGTGATTCAGCCAGAAATGCTGTGATTCAGCCTGTAAACGCTGTGATTCAGCCTGTAAACGCTATGATTCAGCCTGTACACGCTGTGATTCAGCCTGTAAACGCTGTGATTTAGCCTGTAAACGCTATGATTCAGCCTGTAAACGCTGTGATTCAGCCTGTAAACGCTGTGATTCAGCCTGTAAACGCTGTGATTCAGCCTGTAAACGCTGTGATTTAGCCTGTAAACGCTATGATTCGCCTGTAAACGCTGTGATTAAGCCTGTAAACGCTGTGATTCAGCTTGTAAACGCTGTGATTCAGCCTGCAAACGCTGTGATTCAGCCAGAAGCGCTGTGATTCAGACGGTAAACGCTGTGATTTAGCCTGTAAACGCTGTGATTTAGCCTGTAAACGCTGTGATTCAGCCAGAAATGCTGTGATTCAGCCTGTAAACGATGTGATTTAGCCTGTAAACGCTGTTTCAGCCTGTAAACACTGAGATTCAGCCTGTAAATGCTGTGATTCAGCCTGTAAACGCTGTGATTCAGCCTGTAAATGCTGTGATTCAGCCTGTAAACTATGTGATTTAGCCTGTAAACGCTGTGTTTCAGCCTGTAAACACTGAGATTCAGCCTGTAAATGCTGTGATTCAGCCTGTAAATGCTGTGATTCAGCCAGAAATGCTGTGATTCAGCCTGTAAACGCTGTGATTCAGCCTGTAAACGCTATGATTCAGCCTGTACACGCTGTGATTCAGCCTGTAAACGCTGTGATTTAGCCTGTAAACGCTATGATTCAGCCTGTAAACGCTGTGATTCAGCCTGTAAACGCTGTGATTCAGCCTGTAAACGCTGTGATTTAGCCTGTAAACGCTATGATTCGCCTGTAAACGCTGTGATTAAGCCTGTAAACGCTGTGATTCAGCTTGTAAACGCTGTGATTCAGCCTGTAAACGCTGTGATTCAGCCAGAAGCGCTGTGATTCAGACGGTAAACGCTGTGATTTAGCCTGTAAACGCTGTGATTTAGCCTGTAAACGCTGTGATTCAGCCAGAAATGCTGTGATTCAGCCTGTAAACGATGTGATTTAGCCTGTAAACGCTGTTTCAGCCTGTAAACACTGAGATTCAGCCTGTAAATGCTGTGATTCAGCCTGTAAATGCTGTGATTCAGCCAGAAATGCTGTGATTCAGCCTGTAAACGCTGTGATTCAGCCTGTAAACGCTATGATTCGCCTGTAAACGCTGTGATTAAGCCTGTAAACGCTGTGATTCAGCTTGTAAACGCTGTGATTCAGCCTGTAAACGCTGTGATTCAGCCAGAAGCGCTGTGATTCAGACGGTAAACGCTGTGATTTAGCCTGTAAACGCTGTGATTTAGCCTGTAAACGCTGTGATTCAGCCAGAAATGCTGTGATTCAGCCTGTAAACGATGTGATTTAGCCTGTAAACGCTGTTTCAGCCTGTAAACACTGAGATTCAGCCTGTAAATGCTGTGATTCAGCCTGTAAATGCTGTGATTCAGCCAGAAATGCTGTGATTCAGCCTGTAAACGCTGTGATTCAGCCTGTAAACGCTATGATTCAGCCTGTAAATGCTGTGATTCAGCCTGTAAACGCTGTGATTCAGCCTGTAAACGCTGTGATTCAGCCTGTAAACGCTATGATTCAGCCTGTAAATGCTGTGATTCAGCCTGTAAACGCTGTGATTTAGCCTTTAAACGCTGTGATTCAGCCTGTAAACGCTGTGATTCAGCCAGAAATGCTTTGATTCAGCCTGTACATGCTGTGATTCAGCCTGTAAACGCTGTGATTTGGCCTGTAAACGCTGTGATTCAGCCTGTAAACGCTGTGATTCAGCCTGTAAACGCTGTGATTCAGCCTGTAAACGCTGTGATTTGGCCTGTAAACGCTGTGATTCCGCCTGTAAACGCTGTGATTCAGCCTGTAAATGCTGTGATTTAGCCTGTAAATGCTGTGATTCAGCCTGTAAACGCTATGATTCAGCCTGTAAACGCTATGATTCAGCCTGTAAACGCTGTGATTCAGTCTGTAAACGCTGTGATTCAGCCTGTAAACGCTGTGATTCGGCCTGTAAACGCTGATTCAGCCTGTAAACGCTGTGATTCAGCCTGTAAACGCTGTGATTCAGCCTGTAAAAGCTGTGATTAGGCCTGTAAATGCTGTGATTTAGCCTGTAAACGCTGTGATTCAGCCTGTAAATGCTGTGATTTAGCCTGTAAACGCTGTGATTCAGCCTGTAAACGCTGTGATTCAGACTGTAAACGCTGTGATTTAGCCTGTAAACGCTGTGATTCAGCCTGTAAACGCTGTGATTTAGCCTGTAAACGCTGTGATTCAGCCTGTAAATGCTGTGACTTAGCCTGTAAACGCTGTGATTCAGCCTGTAAATGCTGCGATTTAGCCTGTAAACGCTGGGATTCAGCCTGTAAACGCTGTGATTCAGACTGTAAACGCTGTTATTCAGCCTGTAAACGCTGTGATTCAGCCTGTGATTTAGCCTGTGATTCAGCCTGTAAATGCTATGATTCAGCCTGTAAACGCTGTGATTCAGCCTGTAAACGCTATGATTCAGCCTGTAAACGCTGTGATTCAGCCTGTAAACGCTGTGATTCAGCCTGTAAACGCTATGATTCAGCCTGTAAACGCTGTGATTTGGCCTGTAAACGCTGTGATTCAGCCTGTAAACGCTGTGATTCAGCCTGTAAACGCTGTGATTCGGCCTGTAAACGCTGTGATTCAGCCTGTAAACGCTGTGATTCAGACTGTAAATGCTGTGATTTAGCCTGTAAACGCTGTGATTCAGCCTGTAAACGCTGTGATTCAGCCTGTAAACGGTGTGATTCGGCCTGTAAACGGTGTGATTCGGCCTGTAAACGCTGTGATTCAGCCTGTAAACGCTGTGATTCAGCCTGTAAATGCTGTGATTCAGCCTGTAAACGCTGTGATTCAGCCTGTAAATGCTGTGATTCAGCCTGTAAACGCTGTGATTCAGCCTGTAAATGCTGTGATTCAGCCTGTAAACGCTGTGATTCAGCCTGTAAACGCTGTGATTCAGCCTGTAAATGCTGTGATTCAGCCTGTAAACGCTGTGATTCAGCCTGTAAACGCTGTGATTCAGCCTGTAAATGCTGTGATTCAGCCTGTAAACGCTGTGATTCAGCCTGTAAACGCTGTGATTCAGCCTGTAAATGCTGTGATTCAGCCTGTAAACGCTGTGATTCAGCCTGTAAATGCTGTGATTCAGCCTGTAAACGCTGTGATTCAGCCTGTAAACGCTGTGATTCAGCCTGTAAATGCTGTGATTCAGCCTGTAAACGCTGTGATTCAGCCTGTAAACGCTGTGATTCAGCCTGTAAACGCTGTGATTCAGCCTGTAAACGCTGTGATTCAGCCTGTAAATGCTGTGATTCAGCCTGTAAACGCTGTGATTCAGCCTGTAAACGCCGTGATTTAGCCTGTAAACGCTGTGATTCAGCCTGTAAACGCTGTGATTCGGCCTGTAAACGGTGTGATTCGGCCTGTAAACGCTGTGATTCAGCCTGTAAACGCTGTGATTCAGCCTGTAAATGCTGTGATTCAGCCTGTAAATGCTGTGATTCAGCCTGTAAACGCTGTGATTCAGCCTGTAAATGCTGTGATTTAGCCTGTAAACGCTGTGATTCAGCCTGTAAACGCTGTGATTTAGCCTGTAAACGCTGTGATTCAGCCTGTAAACGCTGTGATTCAGACTGTAAATGCTGTGATTTAGCCTGTAAACGCTGTGATTCAGCCTGTAAACGCTGTGATTCAGCCTGTAAACGGTGTGATTCGGCCTGTAAACGGTGTGATTCGGCCTGTAAACGCTGTGATTCAGCCTGTAAACGCTGTGATTCAGCCTGTAAATGCTGTGATTCAGCCTGTAAACGCTGTGATTCAGCCTGTAAATGCTGTGATTCAGCCTGTAAACGCTGTGATTCAGCCTGTAAATGCTGTGATTCAGCCTGTAAACGCTGTGATTCAGCCTGTAAACGCTGTGATTCAGCCTGTAAATGCTGTGATTCAGCCTGTAAACGCTGTGATTCAGCCTGTAAACGCTGTGATTCAGCCTGTAAATGCTGTGATTCAGCCTGTAAACGCTGTGATTCAGCCTGTAAACGCTGTGATTCAGCCTGTAAATGCTGTGATTCAGCCTGTAAACGCTGTGATTCAGCCTGTAAATGCTGTGATTCAGCCTGTAAACGCTGTGATTCAGCCTGTAAACGCTGTGATTCAGCCTGTAAATGCTGTGATTCAGCCTGTAAACGCTGTGATTCAGCCTGTAAACGCTGTGATTCAGCCTGTAAACGCTGTGATTCAGCCTGTAAACGCTGTGATTCAGCCTGTAAATGCTGTGATTCAGCCTGTAAACGCTGTGATTCAGCCTGTAAACGCCGTGATTTAGCCTGTAAACGCTGTGATTCAGCCTGTAAACGCTGTGATTCGGCCTGTAAACGGTGTGATTCGGCCTGTAAACGCTGTGATTCAGCCTGTAAACGCTGTGATTCAGCCTGTAAATGCTGTGATTCAGCCTGTAAATGCTGTGATTCAGCCTGTAAACGCTGTGATTCAGCCTGTAAATGCTGTGATTTAGCCTGTAAACGCTGTGATTCAGCCTGTAAACGCTGTGATTTAGCCTGTAAACGCTATGATTCAGCCTGTAAACGCTGTGATTCAGACTGTAAACGCTGTGATTCAGCCTGTAAACGCTGTGATTTAGCCTGTGATTTAGCCTGTGATTCGTGTAGTACACGTTATGCGTTAACATCTTTCTGTGTTATTTCAGCTTGTGTTATTACGGTCATTAGTTATTATCCATCAGTCATCACAGTCTGCCATTCTCTCTCACATTGATCTGTGAACCCCGTGTCTGGTGTTCTGATGTTATATTGGGATGTAGTGAATGTTATTTATGGGGGTTTGAGTTTGTCTCTCATTAAAACCACAGCATGGTTGACATTCAGACACTTTTCAGTTTCTTTGTCTGTGAAGAAATCCAAATCATGAGAAAGGCATCTCGATTCTTCTGGTGCACAATAACCTAAACGTGCTGATGGGAAATACATTTTAAAAAGCCCTTTTCTGCTGTAAAGTTGCTGTTTGAGAAGGAAAAAGCTCTGCAAAGTTCCAAAGTCCCTCCAGCGGGAGTTCTTCTCTATATCAGTGTCAGTGTTTCTGAACTCCTGAAACGCCTCCATTGTATCTTGAGTTTCTTCCGGGAACGAACACGTCACAATATTCCTCATTATAATAATTCATACACAGAATAAGGGGGCGGGGCCTGGTTGAGTTAGTTAGTAGTGTGTTAAACTGGCGGTTATGGTAAGGGGCGGGACAGGAAGTAAACAGAGCGTTACTGACAGACTGGGAAGAGAGGAGCCGCAACAATGGAGAATATAAGGAAAATAATCAACATTCAAGCAGGAAAACCTGTTCTAGTAGAGCCTGAAAACACATCAAGACTGGGTGAAAGACTGTAATAGGTCACCGTGGGAGTTTAGTATTGGGTCATAAAATGCCTAAATAAAATTCACTGCAAAACTTATTTTCTTATCTAGTATTTTTATTTTTTCCAGCACACATATGTAAACATTCTTAAAGGAAGTTAGATTTACTTAAAAATAACAAAAGATACAAATGGCAGAATTTTTTTTTTTCCTTTCTGTACAGTTTTCTGCTGGATTATTATCATCTCTGTTCAATAGTTTAAATCTGTCTGTTTTAGCTCATGTTCCTTTGACAGTTCTGTCATTTGGCAAACGTTTATTTGTCATGTCAGTGAATATATTTCAGCAGTGATGGATTCCTCTGCATTAATTCATCTCATTAGATTTGCCCTGATTAAACCGATAGCTAATAGTTGTTAATTATACAGTGTTAATGATTAAAGCTGTTCATCTTTGGGTCACATTTAGATCTGTGGATGTTTCTCGTCTCTTCAGCATAAGTATTCACTGCCGTCTCTCGCGATCTGTCCGTTTCCTTCAGAGTGGGAACTTCCTCTCAGATCCACTTCCTGTTGACGGATTCCCTCATGTGTGTCGAGAGCAATGAAGCTCGTGCCATTCAGTGTCTTTGTAAAAGGCCAGGGATGTTTCTGTTTTTGTCTTTCTGACAGATGAAAGCTTGTGGAGAGATGGACGTTTATATAATTGCGAGTCTCTTCAGCTTTTCATTTGCTTCTTTTGTTGCTCATTTAAGGGTTCAGAATGAGTGCTTGTCGTTTCCCTTCAGTATTTTTGCACAAGAACAAAAACTTTCCTGTGATATTAACATTAACAACATGTTTTTCTCTTCTGCTCACCAAGGCTGTGTTTATTATATCAAAAATACAGTAAAAACAGTTAAATATTATTCTAATGTAAATCAGCTGTTTTCTATGTGAATATATAGTAAAGTGTAATTTATTCCTGTGATCAAAGATGAATTTTCAGCATCATTACTCCAGTCTTCAGTGTCACATGATCCTTCAGAAATCATTCATTTTATTTCTCAGGATTCTTTGATGAATAGAAAGTTACAAAGAGCAGCAATTATTTTAAATAAAATATTTTGCTACATTATAGCTACAATGTCTTTACTGTAACTTTTGATCAATTTAATGCATCAGTGATTAATAAAACTTAATTACAATTTATACATTTACAATTTATAAAACTTTAAATTATATTTAAAAAATATTTACTGTCTTCTGTAGCGTGTGTGTGTGTGTGTGTGTGTGTGTGTGTGTGTGTGTGTGTGTGTGTGTGTGTGTGTGTGTGTGTGCGTGTGTGTGCGTGCCTGTCAAAACATATCCATATCATTTCTTTTTATAGACTTCTTATTTATAAGCTAAACATCTGCTCACTGTATTAGCAACACACACACACACACACACACACACACACACACACACACACACACACACACACACACACACACACACACACACACACACACACATACACACACATACACACACACACACTCTCTTACACACACACACACACACACGCACACCATTACTGTCTTTAATGTTCTCCATCTGCTCCGTGTTTGTGTTATTCAGTGACATTCACACGTGTGGTGTGTAATTACGTCTTTACCTGATGATGTCACTTCCTGTTGGGTCAGAAAGTGTGAGATCTGATTACTGATGATCTGATGATGTTTTCCTCAGAGAAGTTGCATTGTTCTTTTCTCCTCTATTGTGTCGTATATCCGAGTGAAACACTTCTGGACCAAGAAATAATGTGGGCGGGGCTTGATTTTGTCTGTGGGGAATTGATTGGATGGCTGTGGTTTGCTATTGGCTGATCTCATGTGAGTGACAGGTTGCCCCGCCCTCGTCTGTAGAGAAGAGAAGATATTCTAATTCAAGATTATTAACACAATAATGATGTGCACCTGTAAATCATTTATAATAAACACTGTAATATTCCAAAAAAAAATTCATGGTGATTTTAAATAACAGATTTGTGCTACAGCTGTTTTATTTAATTTTTTATTATTTTTTTATTTTGCAATTTTTTTAATTTAATGTTATTTATTTTATTTTATTTTGTTTTGTTTTATTTCATTATTTCATTATTTTTTAATATTTTAAATTTATTTAATTAAAAAAATATATTTAATTTTTTTTTTATTTTCATCCCTCTGATGAATATTGGCAGAGCTGGAATCCAGTGTTTTGACTGTGACTGTGTTCATGTGTTTTACTGTATGTGAATCTGCTTTGACTCTGATGTTCTGAGTCGACCCTGATTATCCTGAGACACTTTTAATTACTCAAAACATAACTAATATTGAAACATCGGGTTGATAATGTCATTATTTATTATTAAATAAACTGGTGTTCTTATGAGAAAAGCATTTCCCTTTCAAGGGAACTCGAGCTGCGTGGAAACGCTGTGGGAACGCCTCTGCGTGACTGCGTCGTGAAGCACGTGTGGAATCAGTCCAATGGCGTGACGGAACGTCATGTGACGTCATCAAGCAGCAAACTATAAAGCACACCTGAACCAAACACCGCCAGCTTCTGTGTTGTGAGTTTGAGCTCCGCCCCTGGTGAGTCTTAACTAGCTCGGCGTCGATTATGGGTCAACATAAAGAATCTACGGCTCGGATCTTATAGATTATGGGTCTGCAATATATTTATAAAGCAGGGGTATCTGAGCTGAGGGAGTTCCCCCTTTTTCCTTTTTTCTTATTATCACAACTAAAATGTGTGTTTTCAAGCTATGATTCCTACCCACAGTGGTTGGCCCTGAGCAGGCTCTGGTTATGGAACTTGAAGTAAAAGCTATTCTGCAAAAGGAGGCTATAGAACGGGTTCCTCCACCCCGAGCTGGTGGAGCTTCTATGGGAGGACTTTGGTCGAGCCGAGATCGACCTGT
>NW_027508998.1:10000-22500 GCF_051911475.1 Siphateles boraxobius | reverse complement strand
TCTCACATAAATGTGAATGTGCATGATCCAAGTGTGCATCTAGGCAATTTTACATCCTGGATTCTGTATAGTATGAAATGTGCAGTTGCATTATTGAGTTCCACGAATGGCTGCTATATCTCATCTGTGCAGTGAACTAAACGGCAGACTTCACTCTTGGACGGTGTTTCAATTACAGTTTCTTGGGAAGCATCATAACGTCGTGATCTTACAAGCCCTGGAGGAAGCGTCAGATCGAGGCCTGCTGTTCCACGATCTTTAACAAGCTCCAGGGAAGATCAGGAATCACGGGCTGACTGTGTCCCAGACATGAAAGCCTCAGACTGGGTATAAATCACTGCGCTCCCCGGGTCTTTATGGAGCTGTTTTACAGCTTCTCTGCAGGAGATAGAGACCAACCCAGATCATAAATTAGATTCTCTGCAGTCGGTCGGCATTTGCCCCGAAGGGGGCGACAGTTTCACTGCAGGATCTGACAGACCTTGAGAAGCTTCTTCACCACAGGAACTGACCGATAGTGACCTTCACAACTAACCAGCTCACTAACTCACTAACCAACTGTCTCTCTGTCTATCTATCTATATACACTATGTTGCCAAAAGTATTGGGACACCCATCCAAATCATTGAATTCAGGTTTTCCAATCACTTCCATGACAACAGCAACTCAGCCATGAAGGTTTAGGCCACGACTCTAGAGCAGTGGAGACGTGTTCTCTGGAGTGACGAATCACGCTTCTCTGTCTGGCAATCCCATGGATGAGTCTGGGTTTGGGTTTGGGTTAGGGTAACGGTACTTGCCTGACTGCATTGTGGCCAGTGTAAAGTTTGGTGGAGGGGGGATTATGGTGTGGGGTTGTTTGGTAGAGGGGGATTATGGTGAAAGGGTTGTTTGGTGGAGGGGGGATTATGGTGCGGGGTTGTTTGATAGAGGGGGGATTATGGTGTGGGGTTGTTTGGTGGAGGGGGGATTATGGTGCGGGGTTGTTTGGTAGAGGGGGGGATTATGGTGTGGCGTTGTTTGGTGGAGGGGGGATTATGATGCGGGGTTGTTTGGTAGAGGGGGGATTATGGTGCGGGGTTGTTTGGTGGAGGGGGATAATGGTGTGGGGTTGTTTGGTGGAGGCGGGATTATGGTGCGGGGTTGTTTGGTGGAGGGGGGATTATGGTGTGGGGTTGTTTGGTGGAGGGGGGATTATGGTATGGGGTTGTTTGGTGAAGGGGGATTATGGTGTGGGGTTGTTTGGTGAAGGGGGATTATGGTACGGGGTTGTTTGGTGGAGGGGGGATTGTGGTGCGGGGTTGTTTGGTGGAGGGGGGATTATGGTATGGGGTTGTTTGGTGAAGGGGGATTATGGTGTGTGGTTGTTTGGTGAAGGGGGATTATGGTACGGGGTTGTTTGGTGGAGGGGGGATTATGCTGCGGGGTTGTTTGGTGGAGGGGGGATAATGGTGTGGGGTTGTTTGGTGAAGGGGGATTATGGTGTGGGGTTGTTTGGTGGAGGGGGGGTTATGGTGTGGGGTTGTTTGGTGGAGGGGGGATTATGGTGTGGGGTTGTTTGGTGGAGGGGGGATTATGGTGTGGGGTTGTTTGGTGAAGGGGGATTATGGTGTGGGGTTTTTTGGTGGAGGGGGGTTATGGTGTGGGGTTGTTTGGTGGAGGGGGGGTTATGGTGCGGGGTTGTTTGGTAGAGGGGGGATTATGGTGTGGGGTTGTTTGGTGGAGGGGGGATTATGATGTGGGGTTGTTTGGTGGAGGGGGGATTATGGTGTGGGGTTGTTTGGTGGAGGGGGGATTATGGTATGGGGTTGTTTGGTGGAGGGGGGATTATGGTACGGGGTTGTTTGGTGGAGGGGGGGTTATGGTGTGGGGTTGTTTGGTGGAGGGGGGATTATGGTGTGGGGTTGTTTGGTGGAGGGGGGGTTATGGTGTGGGGTTGTTTGGTGAAGGGGGGTTATGGTGTGGGGTTGTTTGGTGGAGGGGGGATTATGGTGCGGGGTTTGTTTGGTGGAGGGGGGATTATGGTGTGGGGTTGTTTGGTGGAGGGGGGGTTATGGTGTGGGGTTGTTTGGTGGAGGGGGGGTTATGGTGCGGGGTTGTTTGGTAGAGGGGGGATTATGGTGTGGGGTTGTTTGGTGGAGGGGGGATTATGGTGTGGGGTTGTTTGGTGGAGGGGGGATTATGGTGTGGGGTTGTTTGGTGGAGGGGGGATTATGGTATGGGGTTGTTTGGTGGAGGGGGGATTATGGTACGGGGTTGTTTGGTGGTGGGGGGGTTATGGTGTGGGGTTGTTTGGTGGAGGGGGGATTATGGTGTGGGGTTTTTTGGTGGAGGGGGGGTTATGGTGTGGGGTTGTTTGGTGGAGGGGGGGTTATGGTGTGGGGTTGTTTGGTGGAGGCGGGGTTATGGTGTGGGGTTGTTTGGTGGAGGGGGGGTTATGGTGTGGGGTTGTTTGGTGGAGGGGGGGTTATGGTGTTGGGTTGTTTTTCAGGCTTGGCCTCTTAGTTCCAGTGAAAGGAACTCTTAATACTTCAGCATACCAAGACATTTTGGACAATTTCATGCTCCCAACTTTCTGTGAAGAGTTTGCGGATGTTCCTGTTCCAGCATGACTCCAGTGCACAAAGCAGGACCATAAACACATGATGAGGAGTTTGGTGTGGAGGAACTGGACTGGCTGTACAGAGTCCTGAACTCAACCCGATAGAACAGCTTTGGGATGAATAAGAGCGGAGACTGAGAGCTTCTCGTCCAACATCAGTGCCAGACCTCACTAATGCTCTTCTAGAAGAATCCTCAAACATTCCCATAAACAAACTCCTAAACCTTGTGGAAAGCCTTCCCAGAAGAGTTGAAACTGTTCTTGCTGTAAAGTGTGGAGCAACTCCATATTAAACCCTACGGATCAGGAATGGGATGTCATTTAAGTTCATGTGCATGTAAAGGCAGATGTACCAAAACTTTTGGCAATATAGTCTATCTATCTATCTATCTATCTATCTGTCTGTATATCTATCTATCCATCTATCTATCTATCTAGAGAGTTCAAGATGGCGCCGAGTATGGCTGCTGCATTGCGAGCTCCGTCACAACATGGTAGTTTTTTGTTTGTTCTGTTTACAGTTCTTTTGTTTTTTGTCTCGGATGTTGTCTGTCTTATTCAGTACGACATACAAACACTTTTGGACATTGGTTCCGCAATCGAACACCGAAAACCGGACTTTCATTTCTTCAGTGATGCCCCGCTGTTTACAAACACGGCAGCGGAGCCCTTTGTCTGGGCAGCTTGGCCGCGGAAACGCAGCCGGAGAAGGGGAAGAAGAGCCGGCGTTCTCGTCAGAGTAAGACGGCGTGCAAATCGACCCCCGCTTCCCAGTATTCTGCTAGCAAACGTTCAGTCTCTAGACAACAAGCTCTGTGAGTTGAGAGCGCGGATCTCTTTCCAACGGGAGACGAGGGACTGCTGCATTATCTGCCTTACAGAAACTTGGATGTCTGCTGAGATTCCAGACTCGGCCATCGAAACCGCGGGGTTCTCAGTGCACCGAGCGGATAGAGTTAAAGACCTCTCAGGTAAAAGCAGAGGTGGGGGTGTATGTTTTATGATCAACAAATCCTGGTGTGATCAGAGGCACGTACATTCTATCAAGTCTTTCTGCTCTCCTGATCTGGAATTTCTCATGCTTCTGTGTCGACCATTCTGGCTACCGAGGGAATTCACAGCGGTCATTATCACGGCTGTGTACATTCCCCCACAAGCCGACACAGACCGGGCACTAAAGGAACTGTATGGGGAAATAAGCGAGCAGGAAACCGCGCACCCTGAGGCCGCGTTCATTGTGTCCGGGGACTTTAACAAAGCCAACTTCAAGAAAATAGCACCTAAATACCACCAACACATAAACTTTAACACACGAGGGGACCGGGTTTTGGATCATTGCTACTCCCCTTTCCGGGATGGCTACAAATCCCTCCCCCGCCCACCTTTTGGCAAATCGGATCACTCTTCCGTTCTCCTTCTGCCCGCTTACAGGCAGAAACTGAAACAGGAAACACCCGCCCTCAAAACGATCCAGTGCTGGTCGGACCAATCAGACTCTATGCTTCAGGACTGTTTTGATCACGCGGACTGGGAGATGTTCCGGTCGGCCTCTGATGACGACATCGAGGCTTATGCTGACAGCGTAACATGTTTCATCAGGAAGTGCGTAGAAGACGTTGTTCCGATCAAAACAATACGGATTTACCCGAACCAGAAACCATGGATTAATGGCGATGTTCGTGCAGCACTCAACGCGCGGACCTCCGCTTTTAACTCCGGGAGTGCGGAGGAGCAAAAACAAGCAAGTTATGCCCTCCGAAAAACTATCAGAGCAGCAAAACGCCAATTCAGGGACAAGATTGAAGGACAGTTCAACACCACCGACTCTAGAAGCATGTGGAAGGGAATTAATAGCATTACGGACTATAAAGGAAACATAAACTCCACAGTGAACAACACTGCCTCTCTCCCAGATGAGCTGAACACTTTTTATGCTCGATTTGAGGGAACTAACATCCCCCTCGCGGAGAGAGTTCTCGCGGCTGAAGCTACAGAGGTTAGTACACTCTCCGTCTCTGTAGCGGATGTAACCCGATCTTTCCGTCGGGTGAACATCCGTAAAGCCGCGGGTCCAGACGGTATTCCGGGCCGCGTCATCAGAAAGTGCGCGAACCAACTAGCTGGTGTTTTTACGGACATTTTCAATTGGTCCCTCTCCTTGTCTGTAGTCCCCACATGCTTCAAAACGTCCATCATCGTACCTGTACCGAAGCAAACCAACATCACCTGCTTAAATGACTGGCGCCCTGTTGCTCTGACCCCCATCATCAGTAAATGCTTTGAGAGACTAGTCAGAGATTACATCTGCTCTGTTCTACCTTCCTCACTGGACCCACTGCAGTTTGCATACCGCAATAACCGCTCCACTGATGATGCTATTGCATCTACAATACACACTGCTCTCTCCCACCTGGAAAAGAGGAACACATATGTGAGAATGCTGTTTGTAGACTACAGCTCAGCATTCAATACCATAGTGCCCTCCTTGCTTGATGTGAAACTCCGGGCTCTGGGCTTAAACAGCTTGCTGTGTAGCTGGATCCTGGACTTCCTGTCAAACAGACGCCAGGTGGTTAGAATAGGCAGCAACATCTCCTCATCACTGACCCTCAACACTGGAGCCCCACAGGGCTGTGTTCTCAGCCCACTCTTGTACTCCTTGTACACATATGACTGCGTGGCAACTCACAGCTCTAATTCCATCATCAAGTTTGCTGATGATACTACGGTCGTAGGTCTGATCACCGACAACGATGAAACGGCCTACAGAGAGGAGGTGCTCACTCTGACGCACTGGTGTCAGAGGAACAACCTCTCCCTCAACATCAGCAAAACCAAGGAGCTAGTGGTCGACTTCAGGAAGAACGACAGAGAACACAGCCCCATCACCATCAATGGAGCACCGGTGGAGAGAGTCAGCAGCTTCAAGTTCCTCGGTGTCCACATCACAGAGGAACTCACATGGTCCGTCCACACTGAGGCCGTCGTGAAGAAGGCTCATCAGCGCCTCTTCTTCCTGAGACGGCTGAGGAAGTTTGGAATGAACCGCCACATCCTCACACAGTTCTACACCAGCACCGTCGAGAGCATCCTGACTGGCTGCATCACTGCCTGGTTTGGCAATACTACCAGCCGTAACCGCAAAGCCTTGCGAAGGGTGGTGCGCACTGCCAGCCGTAT
Source organism: Siphateles boraxobius (assembly GCF_051911475.1). Classification (NCBI taxonomy): domain Eukaryota; kingdom Metazoa; phylum Chordata; class Actinopteri; order Cypriniformes; family Leuciscidae; genus Siphateles; species Siphateles boraxobius. The sequence goes on along the minus strand of NW_027508998.1, from coordinate 16,718 downwards.
CATCGGAGGTGAGCTTCCCTCCCTCCAGGATATATATGCCAGGCGGTGTGTGAAGAAAGCTCGGAGGATCATCAGAGACTCTAGCCACCCGAGCCATGGGCTGCTCTCACTGCTACCCTCAGGCCGGCGGTACCGCAGCATCAGGACACACACCAGCCGACTCCATGACAGCTTCTTCCCACAAGCAATTAGATTTCTAAACTCTTGATCCCTCATGATCAATAACCATAAACATTCTAACTGTCAACACAGCACAACATAACCTACTGCATTTACATAATATATATATATATATATATATATATATATATATATTTGCACCTTACGAGTATCTATTCTATGTATAATTACCTCTTTTTGTATTTTTGTATACTGTTGTATATTGTAAATTGTTGTATATTGTATATTGTTGTATATTGTAAACTGTTGTATATTGTACATTGTATATTATTTATTGTTCTGTTAGTGTATATGGTACTGTGAGTAATTGTGCGCACATTAGATGTGTAATCTATGTAAATCTGATGTTTGCTGTAATTGTTTTCGTCACATCGTGTCATACTGCTATGTTGCTCGGAACTGCACCTAAGAATTTCACCCACTGTTGCACTTGTGTATATGGTTGTGTGACAATAAAAGGATTTGATTTGATTTGATTTGATTTGATATCTGTATATCTATCTCTCTGTCTGTAAAATAATATGTACCATCAGTTTGTCAAATTATTTAGAGTTTTTCTACAGCAAGTTGTGTAAATGATCATTAAAAATGCTTATTCCATTTTGTCAGTTTTACACAGATTGTATTGTTTACTTTGATTGTAATATTGAATTTATTCATTGGGTTAACAGCCAAACCATTCTGCACTTTTCCTAAAATCATTATGCTGCTGGATTGACTGAGAATGTGCTGCTATATTAGAAAAAAAGAAAAAGATTCCTTTGCATTTGTAATGCATATTCATAATGCATGTGTTTTCGTTAAATCCAATTAATTAGTTACCGGTGTGAAAAACAATTATTTTACGAATAGAATAATTAAGAATTGTAATATTTTAGTTTCAATCACACTCTTCTGAGTTGTTGATGGAGCGCAGCTGAAGTCTTTAATCCCTGTGATGGTTTGCTTGTTGTCATAGTGTATGACAGTGGCGTGTCCTTCATGTGGCGGGGGAGCCGGCAGCAGACTGCAGATGTCTTGTTATTTGTGTTTTCCTGTAAGCAGCGGCTCTCGTCTGCGCGACCCCTGCTAATACGTCACGCTGAGCGGCGAGGCCTCAGGTAAATGAAGGGCGAGCGTAGCGCCCTGGGCTTATGCTGTAATGAATTCAGGATTTGCTGTTTCATTCCGTCGATTTCACCAACGAACATGTGCACATTTTAATGACTTCGACCTTTCCATTTGAAGATTGGGGCTGAATTTATTTAATGAGTGACTGCGGAGTCTTACAGTGAGTCACGGTCAAACTAACCAGCGCGTCTGAGAAACAACAGCAGTGTGTTCAGATAAAGCTGTATCTGCCAGAGTCTGTGCTTGAAGCTCAGGGCAGTGCAAACGGCTCATCCGATGGGAATGGAAGCTTGTTTCCACCACGGAATTAAAAATAAACAAGTCATTCTGAGTTTGTATATCACAATTCTGACTTTTTTTTTTCCTCGGAGTTCCCAGGATAACCCCCAGAGGGCGTCTCCTGTACTGCTTTCCCATCATGAACTACACTTCCCATAATCCCTTGCCTGGACTCATTATGGGCTCATTAATTCCAGCTGTGTGTGATTAACTCCTTTATGTTTGCCTTTTTAAGCTCTTTGTTTTTTCTCACTTGTTGCGAAGTCTTGTATGTAGTGATGGGCAGATCGAGGTTTCGTGAAACACTGAAACAGTTGAGCCGAGGCTTCGAAACAATCCAACACCCGTCTCCACGCTGACCCCTAGTGGTCAGAACAGTGTAAATGCAACAAAAACCCGGGCCACACATGCTTGAAGACACCTTTTAAAATCTATTGCAATTTTTTTACTGAAAGTAAAATCTTTCAAATGCAATTATCTAATCATCTAATAAGATTATCATGTGTAAACGTGTTATTTTATCAATTGTCAGGGTTTGTTCTGTTTGTCCTATGAATGGCTCAGCTAAACAGACAAATAAGACTATCAACTACCTAATTTTAATTATACTAATGTCTAATTAAATGTCTACAAATGTATAAAACTGATCAGATATCAGGTTTAAACCCACAGACACTTGTTCATTGTTGCATGGGTTGACAGAGATCATCGCTCCCAGCGGTGAACCATTGAAATTTCAAAGTGTTTTGAAACAGTTGTGACGTAATGAATCCTCTTTCACTGAAAAGGCTTCGAAGCTTCATGAAGCAGTGTTTTGAAATTGCCATCACTACTTGTAGTATGTTGTTACACTGCATTTCTGAGCATTATTCTGCTTTTCTCTGGTTTTTTTTTTATTCTTTGGTAATATTCTGAATTACCTTTTTTCCTGTTTTTTTGCGTATTTAGAATTTTTGCTATTATATATATCTGATCCACTCGGAATCTCAAGCACAAGCGATGAAGTCGAGGGATTTCCCAACATTGAGTGGCAGGTGTGGTGCGATCTGGCTCTATTTCCCAGTGTGCTCTACTGCAGCGCTGCGAATGGATCTGAATTAAAGTGGATTTAATAGAGTCGGGCAACAGAGGAGACTGCTTTATAACGCTTATTATCAATCCTGCTTTATAATGAGCTGAATTACTACACTGATGGTGAAAGATTAGAGAGATTTAGAATCAGCAGCACAGACACGCGCAGAGAGAGAGAGAGAGAGAGAGAGAGAGAGAGAGAGAGAGAGAGAGAGAGAGACACAGAGAGAGAGAGAGAGAGAGAGAGGCAGAGAGAGAGAGATTGAGAGAGAGTGAGAGAGGCAGAGAGAGAGAGATTGAGAGGGAGAGAGAGAGAGAGAGAGAGAGGCAGAGAGAGAGAGAGAGAGGGAGAAAGAGAGAGAGAGACACAGAGAGAGAGAGAGAGAGAGAGAGAGAGAGAGAGGCAGAGAGAGAGAGAGAGAGATTGAGAGAGAGAGAGAGAGAGGCAGAGAGAGAGAGATTGAGAGAGAGAGAGAGAGGCAGAGAGAGAGAGAGAGAGAGAGAGAGAGAGAGAGAGAGAGAGAGAGACAGAGAGAGACAGAGACAGAGACAGAGACAGAGAGAGAGAGAGAGAGAGAGAGAGAGAGAGAGAGAGAGAGAGAGAGAGGCAGAGAGAGAGAGATTGAGAGGGAGAGAGAGAGAGAGAGAGGCAGAGAGAGAGAGAGAGAGAGAGAGACAGAGACAGAGAGAGAGAGAGAGAGAGAGAGAGAGAGAGAGAGAGAGAGAGAGAGAGAGAGAGAGAGAGAGAGAGAGAGAGAAAGATCTGAGGGGGCGTCACATTGATGGCTGAGAGGCAGAGAAAGTCTAATGTGTCGTTCATGCCGTCCTAGAAATGAGACTTTGAGACATCTATACACTTTAGAAGGAAAACGGCAAAGAGGACAGATTGTATAACAGACTGATTCAGAGAAAATCAGCTTCATTTTTTTAACTGAAATATGCTGCCATGATGCTCAGGTCATTATAAACAGATAATTATTTATATGATAAAAAGGGGTAGGTAACATTTTACAATAACAGTACATGAATAATCATGTACTAATACCGGAATGAATAGTTACTTCAACATGAACTCATGATTAGTGAAGATATGAAATAATCATTAAGAAATTAAGAGCAATCCTTAACTATGACAGGAGTCATGAGGATTCATGCATGAATAACAGCAGCCTTAACTACATGTTAGGACATGCTTGATAATGAATGCATTAATTAACATTTAAGGGTAAACAAAATCAATCAGTCTCCGTAAGAAGGAATTAGAAATATTCTGACTTTTGATTATTGTCATAATTTAAACTATTGACAGAAGCAGCTTCGCCACAAACATCACTGGAAGGTACAGGATTAGTTTCTCATTATTTTCACATAGAAAATACAAAACATACTAATAATTTATCTTAAAAGGTCTCAATCTGATTTTTGATATTTTCTTTCTCATCAAACCAAACTACTGTGACTTACAACAGTCCCTGAGGAATCGGTTCCCAAAAACATTGTTGAATCCGTACAATTACGGTAAATGGCTGGAACCACAGCAGCCCGTATTTTATTGTAAATTTACGGGTTCATCTTTTACAGTGTTGTTAATGAGTTAATTATGATGTGCCCCCTCAAGTAAAGTCAGTACACAATAGTCCCTTGCAAATCATTAACTAATACATGAAGTTATCTGTCTGTCTATCTATCTGTCTATCTATCTGTCTATCTGTCTGTCTGTCTATCTGTCGGTCTGTCTATCTATCTGTCTATCTGTCTGTCTGTGTGTCTGTCTATCTGTCTGTCTATCTATCTGTCTGTCTATCTATCTGTCTATCTGACTGTCTATCTGTCTGTCTATCTATCTGTCTATCTGACTGTCTATCTGTCTGTCTGTCTATCTGTCTGTCTATCTGTATATCTGTCTGTCTGTCTATCTGATTATCTATCTATCTATCTATCTATCTATCTATCTATCTGTCTGTCTGTCTGTCTGTCTGTCTGTCTGTCTGTCTGTCTGTCTGTCTGTCTGTCTGTCTGTATATCTGTATATCTATCTGTCTGTCTGTCAGTCATCATCTCCAGTTGTTCTCATCAGTTTCATCCTCTTGTTAATTGATGTTTCCTGATCTCAGCTCTGTCTGATTGGTGTCAGACTCTTCTGTTGACGCTCGTCTTCCGGTGTGTCAGTTAATAAGGGACAAGCTGCTTCTGTGGTCTTCCGCTGCAGTGTGACTCCCGCCGTTAATCGTAGGGCCTGTGAAGATCGAGTCCAACAAAAGCGCGGAGCACAAGAGCCGCGTGATTGTGAAGAACGGACACAATAGCTGGTGATTTCTCTGGCTTTGATTACGCCGGTCTGCTGCAAATCTCAGTCAAGACGACTGAAACCAACATCTCCAGCCAAATCACGACTCCTCAACACGGGTGATTGAGAAGTCAAGAGGTCAGAGGAGCATTTTATACACAAACCACAGGAAAAACTTCACTGTTTAAACCACCGCAAGATTCAAGGAGAAAATGAAAAGCGCAGAAAATAAATTGGCCGTCTTTATGTTGCTCACTCAGAATGTGAAGCTGCATTATTCTCCACACAGCTTCAGTCTCTGACATCATCGTTCTCAGTGTTCAGGTTATTCTCCACACAGCTTCAGTCTCTGACATCATCGTTCTCAGTGTTCAGGTTATTCTCCACCCAGCTTCAGTCTCTGACATCATCGTTCTCAGTGTTCAGGTTATTCTCCACATAGCTTCAGTCTCTGACATCATCGTTCTCAGTGTTCAGGTTATTCTCCACATAGCTTCAGTCTCTGACATCATCGTTCTCAGTGTTCAGGTTATTCTCCACATAGCTTCAGTCTCTGACATCATCGTTCTCAGTGTTCAGGTTATTCTCCACACAGCTTCAGTCTCTGACATCATCGTTCTCAGTGTTCAGGTTATTCTCCACACAGCTTCAGTCTCTGACATCATCGTTCTCAGTGTTCAGGTTATACTCCACACAGCTTCAGTCTCTGACATCATCGTTCTCAGTGTTCAGGTTATTCTCCACACAGCTTCAGTCTCTGACATCATCGTTCTCAGTGTTCAGGTTATTCTCCACATAGCTTCAGTCTCTGACATCATCGTTCTCAGTGTTCAGGTTATTCTCCACACAGCTTCAGTCTCTGACATCATCGTTCTCAGTGTTCAGGTTATTCTCCACACAGCTTCAGTCTCTGACATCATCGTTCTCAGTGTTCAGGTTATACTCCACATAGCTTCAGTCTCTGACATCATCGTTCTCAGTGTTCAGGTTATTCTCCACATAGCTTCAGTCTCTGACATCATCGTTCTCAGTGTTCAGGTTATTCTCCACATAGCTTCAGTCTCTGACATCATCGTTCTCAGTGTTCAGGTTATACTCCACATAGCTTCAGTCTCTGACATCATCGTTCTCAGTGTTCAGGTTATACTCCACACAGCTTCAGTCTCTGACATCATCGTTCTCAGTGTTCAGGTTATACTCCACACAGCTTCAGTCTCTGACATCATCGTTCTCAGTGTTCAGGTTATACTCCACATAGCTTCAGTCTCTGACATCATCGTTCTCAGTGTTCAGGTTATTCTCCACACAGCTTCAGTCTCTGACATCATCGTTCTCAGTGTTCAGGTTATTCTCCACACAGCTTCAGTCTCTGACATCATCGTTCTCAGTGTTCAGGTTATTCTCCACATAGCTTCAGTCTCTGACATCATCGTTCTCAGTGTTCAGGTTATTCTCCACACAGCTTCAGTCTCTGACATCATCGTTCTCAGTGTTCAGGTTATACTCCACATAGCTTCAGTCTCTGACATCATCGTTCTCAGTGTTCAGGTTATACTCCACACAGCTTCAGTCTCTGACATCATCGTTCTCAGTGTTCAGGTTATTCTCCACACAGCTTCAGTCTCTGACATCATCGTTCTCAGTGTTCAGGTTATACTCCACATAGCTTCAGTCTCTGACATCATCGTTCTCAGTGTTCAGGTTATACTCCACACAGCTTCAGTCTCTGACATCATCGTTCTCAGTGTTCAGGTTATTCTCCACATAGCTTCAGTCTCTGACATCATCGTT
>NW_027508997.1:4720000-5261475 GCF_051911475.1 Siphateles boraxobius | reverse complement strand
AGGAAGATTTTACGTTTTTTAAACTACTCTGCACTGCTTAAACAGACAATGGATTGATTATGCAGATCAGAGCGGTGATTTTTAAATGTGACTGTTGAACTCAGATAAAATGGTGTTTTAATGCCAAATTTCAATATAAATAAAAAATTAATAATCATAAATCTGCTGCCCTATGTACTCTGTTTTTTCTTTCTCATAAATTCTCTTCATAAATCTGTTCCTTTCCTCTTCATTTTCTCATATATGCTAAAACCAAAAATGATTCTCTCTTAACGATCTATACTGTGCAATGATTGATTGCCCTACCTCTTTAGGGGTTTATTAATCTGTCAGCATTAGTGTTGAAGAAGAAGAACTATAGAAGAAGACCTCCGTGTCTCCATCACTCATAATGCCACAGGAAACTCATATTTTCAGTTCTTTTCATCTCCTGCTGGAAATCAAAGTGAGTGTTGTACACTGCAGCATGTTGGGGATTCAGGGATTAGTGGCAAATTCTGGATGCAAGAGGCTCAGTCAGAGAGGTGAGGACTGCAGCGCAGGTGAGATGATGAAACCTCAAGATAGATGAGAGAGACAAGCAGGGGCTTTTAAAAAGGAGAAAGAACATGGTATATGAGTTCCAAAAGCTAGTGAGCTGCCTCAGACTGCATTTTAAGACATCATAGGAAAGCTCCTGACCATTTGTTCCAGGTAATAACTATTCTGACTCCTAAGATACCTCATTCGTTCGAATATCTTCCTTGAGAATTCAATCCAAAATGCACCGTGACAAGCTGATTGAAAAAAAAACCAAGATGGCGGACAATGTGAGAGAAATGTCCATTGCAAATAAACATTCCAGCTGAAATGAACACTATTGGCAGTAGAGTTGTAAAAAAGTATCGACTTCGGTACCAAGTCAGTACTGAAATTTTTAAATTGTGACGTTTTGAGCGCTGTTGAGTGTTCATGCGCTCATCGGATATGTCTGTGATTGGCTACAGAGGTGTTTACGATTCCGCTCAACAGCTCTCAAAGCATCACTTTTTTTTTTATTTCAGTACCGATTCGGTACCGAAGACGGTACTTTTTGACAACTCTAATTTGCAGGGACAACTTTTATTTCATTTTGACACAAATTATGATTACAAGGGCAGAGTATTGATTAGTTACAAATTACAAAACAATTTTCATTCTCAAGGCTTTTCTCAGTCTCTGACCTGGTACAGCATTGAACTTGCGATGCAGAGTGCTTATTTTTGAGTCACTGTAAAACGACACTCGATAAAAGAGCTCGAAGGCTTGAAGAAACAAGCTAAACTTAAGAACATTTTTAAATGCTTTAGCACCACTCACTGGACATTTCACTTTGTTTCAATAAGAAATATTGTAATATCATTTTGCTGAAATGTTGCCACCGGCCCTTAGAGAAAGCTATATATTTTTGCTTATTACAGTATTGCGTCATTAGTTTGGCAACATAGTAAAGTCAAACCCAATCAATAGTGAGTCGAGTCTCTAAAGCCAAGCACTATTTGTGTGATGCCCAGAGTTTCTTCCATATGTAGAGAATTCCAAATCATTCACTTAAGAAGGTTCGTGTATAATTTTATAAATTACTAAATCCGAGAGGGTGGAAAAAGAAAGTGGATGATGGAGCTGGCTAAAACATTTACAGTGAATTAAGGTAGAGCAGATAGATTACACAGGGTTAAATGGAGAGGTTGAAGTGAAGAAGATGATGAAGATTGTAGAAGCTCCCTGCAGTCTCGCTCTCCCTGTAGGAGAACTGAATGTCAGATGGTTGAAAGATGGTAGCTAGCAGCGGCTCAGAGGACAGCTTCCTCTCTCCCTGCTTTCACCTCTAGCACCATCAATCAGCCCAAGGTTCCCCAGCTCTCCCACCACAGGACCGCTTCACGATTTATCTTTCTCACAAAAAGACCCAGCTTCCAACAAGCCCTACTTTCACCCTTCCTCCCAAATTTATGAGCCCCTCGCTGTCTGCATTTTCCATGTTAACATACTCCCTGAAGACCCATAAGTGAAAATTATGCACAGGGAAGATAGACTTATGGATGTTTGCATGTGGAAAGGCTTTGTACTTAGTTTAAAATGGAAATGCCTTGAAATGGAAATTGACCCTATTTTCTAAATGTATTGAACTTGATGTAAACGATTCATCCATGAATGTTTGTTACTGTTTGTTTGTTTCTTGTTTATTTTATTTGAACTCATAATTTATCAAAATTCTCTCATTTGATCTTCCGGTGAAAATGACAGGCTTCTCTCTGGTGATAAGCTGGACTTCTCCAATTGTTTAGTTTTCTTAAACCCTGTCCCTTTCTTACATGCAAGCTCACATTAATCTGTTTCACTTGCATGCACAGTATGTCACAATACGGAAGAAAAGATCTGTCGCTAATTTAATGACATAGCAACTTTGCTAAAAACTGTTTATTGAAATAGATTGGATGATACACAAATAGTAAAATGTAACTTAAAATAAACTTAAACTGATGAGCATTTTTTTTTAATTTCTTAATTTGTGGGGAAAGAAACTCTCAATATTGAAGCAGGAAGCAACAGTAGTTCTTAATTTAGTTCATGCATTCTGTGAAGAGGTCAAAGACACACATAACCCACCCACTCTCATTACTTGAGGGAAGACAAGATATTCCTCCTTTTTCTTCATAGTTGAAGATGCATTAAAGTCTATCAGTTAATGTCAGTTCAGAACATTTATTTATAGTACTCAAACTAAAAGTCTGATCATCAGGACATGGCTCATAAACTTAGTTGCACTAATATAGGATCTTCACTTTCAAATAAATTGTTCTCTTCTCTTCTGGGTGACATCACAGGCTGAAGTTCACACGGTATTGTAGTATTGATTGTACATCCTAAGTAATGCTGTGCAAGTCAACTAGATAATTGAAAAACATAAGATTGCACGTTCAATACCTTGGGATAACAATCCGCAGAGACAGTGTGAAACAGACATCACAGTTAGTCTGCATTTGTTGATGGTTGATGTGAATCTGCAAAACAAACAATAAAAAAATCTTTCACATAGAGCATTCTGGGACTGAAATTGATTGGCCACATTGTAAGAAAACAAAGCTGTGGGGGGAAAACAGCTTCCACCTCTCTCTGTCAATCTCACCCTCTCTTTTCCCACACTCTCTCTCTCTGTCTCCCACAGCCAGACAAGCCCACTCCCTTACATTCACCTTCATCAAACCATTTCATCTCCCTCTCTCAGAGAATCCAAATCAATGCATTTGGCATTCCTTCTCCATAACCTTCATATAGGATTGGTATTTCAGTCACAAGTAACCTCACAGATGGAGCTCTCACCCAAGTCTCTCCGGCCCCTGTGTGGAGGAGCGCTGAAGCTCCAGGGCTTATACCATCATCTGGCAGAGGGAACGCTCTACTTTCCACATTCATTTGGTTTTACTCGTGATTTCTCTGAGATGAGGAAGAGCAGAAGGACATAACGCTTTTTGTGGACTTTAACTTGTTTTAACATCAGCAGGCTGAAGAGCAGGGGTGACTAACAAGGTGCTCGCAGAGGGAAAGTCGAGTATCATCCTTCCATCGTGCACATTTAGCACTTACACTCCGAGTCCCTTTATTCTGCTGACTCCTGCCTTCCTCTTCTCTTGATGTAAGCACGGACCAGAAGGGGGGTCAGGGTGTGCTCATACTTCTGGCTGATCAAAGTCCAGGATAACAGGGAGAAAATGAGAGGGGGCACAATGAAAGATAGCGAGAGAGTGATGCGAATGCTCTTATCCTGCTTAATGCTACTTCTACTGCAAAGTATACATGGAAAAGGCGAGACTATCTCCCTCATGCATTTATGTTTGTTCCCGTGATATTTACCCGAGCATTACTACTTTTGTTCTTTCCTGCTGGTGTGCATGTATCATAACCCTTGTCCACCAACAGGGTGCCGGTATCCAATCTGAAAGCGTTCCGCTCATTTCAACAGCAGAAATGGTGGTTGTGGGTCAGGCAAATTGGCTTTGCACAGATCCCCAAAAAATCTGCTGGATCTTAAACCAGAAACTGCAAACCTCAGAGGTGGAAGTTTTTTAGCAACATCTCAAAACAGTCTTCGTTGGTCTAAAAGAAAATTGTTTAATTACACTTCATTAGGGGTGTAATGATACCCTCATGTCATGATTAGATGCATATCACGATACTGAACTCACGATACAATATTATTGCAATACTCCAAGACATATGGTAAAAGGTTGACAAAAAATGTAGCCTACTGTTGATTAAAATGCTAAATTTGGTATTACATTGGGGGTAGAAATGAATAGGCTTGGTTTTGGTGCTTGTAACCCAACGCACAGGAAAATGGTTACACCAGAATAAAAATATTCACGATTCTGAAGCTGAAAATGGAGAATTATTTTAGACAAATATGCTTACACTCTGTCACTGACTAGATGTATTTAAAATAATGTAGTGTCACAGTTGTGTTGTTTAGTTTCATTAGACTTGTCTGCCTATCTTAATGCCACGTGTCATCATCATTATCAGTTTATCTGTATCACCTGTGTTTAGTTCATCATCATCATCTGTTTCACCTGTGTTCTGTCAATGTTCATTGTGTTTGTATTTAGTGCCCCTTCTGTTCAGTCAGTCTTTGTCCGTTCTCCGTTGTACTAAGTGTGTGTGAACCTTCTGCATGTCTGTACCGGTTTGTATATTATTGTAAGTAAACGTTTGCATTGAACTTTGGACTCCTCATCCCCTCCTGCCTGCACCACACCGTGACAGTAGGCCACTTTTTACTCATAACATAAGACATTTGGCATTATCAGGACCCACAAATATCCCCCACCACATTATTATACATTATATTCAACATTATAGTTAATGTAGTACTGACACTAAAACTCTGTAAACTTAATCTTTTTTCTCACACAGTAATTTTAATTTTGGGTGAAATATACACAATACAGATTGTCACTATCCACTATACATATTGTTACATTTTTGTATTGCAATATATTGTGACACGAAATATTGTTACACCCCTACAATTAACACAAAAATAACTCACAGCTGTTTGCAGGTAAAGAGAGAGAATCCATGGATCAATCTGCAGCAGTCTTTATTGAATTAAAACAAAAACAACAGGAGAATAACAGGGCCACTGCAAATCAACCCAAACATACCTTGCATTCCAATGTGATATCCCAACGCTATCTCACGACCAATTCGTACGATTTCGTACGAGTTATTAAAGTGGCTAATTCGTATGAATTCGTACGACCTCACTCGTACGAATTTGTACGATTTGTCTAAACCCACGTGATGGGTAGATTTAGGGGCGGGGTCAGGGGTAGGTCATTCGTACAAATTCATATGAATTGGGCAACTCGTAAAATATGTACGATTTAGCAAAAACTTACTAATTCGTACGAGTTAGGTCGTATGAATTCGTACGAATTAGCCACCTCGTAAAATTCGTACGAATTGCCCGTGAGATCAGGCTGGATATCCATTCTAAATAGTATGTGAGATTAGAATAAGTGCGCCTCAAAGCATAGTATGCCAAAAGTCCCCAGGTGGTCTATTTCTGGTAGATTTTTGAAGTGTGGATCTGTGCACACTCTGGATCTGTGCAAACTGCTAATATTGCCCACAACCCATTGTGTACTTTTTCTTCACTTTTTTTTACAGAAATACATAACTTAAAAGTCCTCAAAACAGAACATAAATGTGGCAAGAGTTGTAAAATTTCCAAAAGTTTGTAACACTCCATCAGTCTTTCTATTAGTGGTGGGGATTTTTCAGTAACTCTTTCTACAGGTTACAACAAGTGACATCTTTACAAATCACACGAAATTCATTAGATTCATTCAAAACAATAACGAAACAAGTGGCTATAGATCTTTATGTGCGAGTCAGTAAATTACTTATTTGTTCAAAAACTGATTCATTTGGGAATGAAACACTGTGTTGCTTAGAGATGATGCATTAATTCTGCTTTGGCTTCTTTTGAATCTACTTTTGTTGGCTGAGAGAAAATGCACAATAACTGGCAATATTGTGTCTAAAATTATTGTTCCTCAATATTAACTTCTTGTTTATTGAACTGTTGTACAACAGCAATATCACTGACAATCTAAAGATTTTGAAAGATTCCCCAAGATGCCAAAGATGCGAAGAACCAGCTCTGAAAAAAAAAAGTCAGCACCATTTCAGTGTAAAAGGAGTAACGGAGGACTCATTTCAGTCATTGGTCTAAGAACAGTGTTCACTGGAGGCATTTCAAACGTTAAAATTATAGAATAAGCTTGGCAGAGTTCTTACAGTTCTTATTTTATTGTAATTTGTTCTCATGATAAGTTTTAAAACATGTCATTTAGTGCTAAAAATGATCATTTAGGAGTATGACAGCGTAAGGACAGTGTAATCTACATTGCAAGGCAGCCAAAAGAAAAGAACTTGCCCACTCTGAGACAAAACACTTCTCTAAAAGCAGCTCTCTATTGTAATTTGACATCCTTTTAGTGTAGTTATGAAAGTGATAATGGTCTAGAGTGTCTTCTTTGATGAGGGTTTTTTTTTAAACACTCAGCATGTGGCCACTCATGATAAGCAGATAATTATGTGGATTTTTTTAAAGGGACAGTGATTCATTTGAAGTTGATTTTACAAAGTCAAAGCCATCGGATGTTTTGAGTCATTAGCAGTAAAAGCATTTAAAGCACAATGATTGTTTGCAAACCAGGGGAATATCACAGCATATGCATCTAAAGAAAATCCGTAACCTCCAAAGGAAGGTCAAGGGGTCAGTGTGGTGTGGTCAGGTTGGCGATATGAGCCATTTCTCTCATGCATCATGTACTTCTTAGAGCATGATTGAAGATCATGAAGGATGCATCATATATATAAAAAAAATGAAAACAATATAATTTGAAAAAAAATGCAACTTCTAAACAGATTTGATCTAGTCTTTTGTATACCGTATGCCTAGATGCAATGAAATTGTGAAGGAGTACGTCGCATTTGAACTCCGGTCACCTGTACACAAAGTCCTAAGTATACTTTTAAATGCATATTTAAATAGGCCTATGTCAACTTTTTACTAAATATTGACCATTGATATGCTTTTCCTGGCATACCACAAGGACTAAAGAAATGTTCACATTTTATTTCAGTTTAGAGCATATATTCTATTTTAGAGTGTGTTCACACTTGGCAGGTTTGGTTTAAAACGAACTCTGGTGCGATTGCTGTTTTCTGGTGCGATTGCACTCTGTTAGTGCGTTTCATGAACGCTGCCATCCGAACCCTGGTGTGCAGAACACAAGCGGACCGAGACAGCTGAAAAAATGGTTCCAAACGAACTCAGGTGAACAGAAATAAGAACGCCACACAGACCAAAGACATCTAAACAAACAAAAAAGAGAACGTGATGTCACAAGATGCCACCCTAAAAGGGACAGAATTCTCAAGCATGCATGATTTTTCTCATCATTGGAATTACGTAAACAACGACTCATTGCAGCAGATCTTCGTTTGTGTGCAACAGAGGAATTCCTTGCACTGTTTTGACTCCTTCACACATTTTATAAGCTCTTCACAAGATATCAGCTGATAAATTATCATAATTTGTACACATACAACATGCACACAGCGCTGTTTTGGATGTTTGGCAAGTAGGCTACCATCACAAAATACAGGGCTGTGTCATTAAAGCCTTTTTTGTAATTATCTACATGGATGCGTGATTTTAGATTTCATGCAATAAAATAAGGTTATTAAATGGTCAAATATTTAGATGTCACGAACAGTTTTGCAGTCAATGGCAACAGCATTAGAGAGAAAAGCGCAAGCAAAAAGAAAAACTGTCTCCTTCCCAGTGGACATGCAAAGCAGACAAACTATAGTGGAATAATAATAATAATACAATCAAAACAAACAACCAGTAAAATGAGCTAAATAGAATTTTGTTGGCAAAGAGACAAATCCATTTGTGTTTGTTTTTGTTGTTGTTTTTGTTGTTTTTTCCCCTGCATTTCCCCCCATTGTATTTAAATTCTTATATACTTTAAAACCACGGTGACATTCAGCCAGCCAAAGCTCCCAATAACCTTGTTAGCTTATGTAAATAACAAGCCAGTGAGCACATCGTTAAACAAACCTCTCAGAACACGCACCACGTTCCTCTGGCACAGATTAGCTGCTCACTCAACTTTCCCAGGACAAACAGATGAGAAAAATGGACCAAAATGACAGATTTCTGTATTCAGTAGAAAAATTCTATACACTACACTAAAAAGTTGCTAAAAGACAAATAATGTGCAGATGCCCCCGCAAGCAGAGAATAGGTCAAATAACAATTCAGAGACGGAATCTAAAAGTGCTATAGAGTTTTATACTCTCATACGAAACCTTACTGAAACATTTGCTCATTTGAAATGGTATTGAAATGCAAAACACTGTTTTGAGAAGGGCACTGTTACATAAAACAACAAACGATAAGAATCTCTAACAAAAGTAAACATACTTCACAACATTCAGCGTTATCAGGTGCCCTTTTAGTGCAGCACGAATAAGTGAATTGAAACTGTGACCCAAACTCTTCCAGGCTTTGCTAACAAATTAAACCCATGACACATACCTCCTCTGAAATGTGTTGAAAGCATTTTAAGGTTTTCCACACTTCATGAGCTGTCATTCACTTACACATACCTGGTGGTTGCTCACCGGGTAACTAGTGCCAGGCTAATCAAACACGAGTTATGCTGGGGAAAAGCAGTTGTGCTGGCAGATTCTTTGCTGGCAGGTGTCCTCAGAGAAGCCTGATCTTAATTAAACCAGAGCGACTCCTCAGCCTGCCCTAGTTAACAGATGGACTCTTTCTGTCCTGAGATTTCAGAGGGCTCTCATCAGGACCTGAGCACAAAAGCAAGAATCTTTAAACTACTGTACCTGCAAAGTGTTGACAAGCATGTTAAAAAGCTCAAGCTTTTCATTGTGTTATATTTTCGAGATTAAAGCTTAACTGAGAGTTTGACCATGCCTGAATACATGTTTCTCATGATCCAGAAGTCCATAACATTTCCAATGGCAGGTACATGTCTCATTTCCTCAGAAGAAAAGGGTGTAAAAAACATTTGTGTGTGAGATGTGCTGGTCTTGTCTGCAAGGGTCATAGCTACATTATCTCCAAATTAAAATTTCTCACATAAACACCCATTAACCCATTGTTCATTACATTGAAGATAAAAATAA
Organism: Siphateles boraxobius; assembly: GCF_051911475.1. Classification (NCBI taxonomy): domain Eukaryota; kingdom Metazoa; phylum Chordata; class Actinopteri; order Cypriniformes; family Leuciscidae; genus Siphateles; species Siphateles boraxobius. Next base: position 5,252,220 of record NW_027508997.1, on the reverse strand, counting down.
AACAGGACTATTGAATTCAAAAGGGGTTATTTGGACTTTAAGCATTCATAAAGGTTTTTTTAATCATGCATTCTGACATGGTTTTCAAATTTCAATCAAAACGATACACTACCATTCAACATTTTGGGGTAATGTTTTTGAAAGAATTATCTTATGCTCACCAAGGCTGCATTTATTTGATCAGAAATACAGTAAAAACAGAAATAATGTGAGATATTATTACAATTTAAATAAATTATTTATTTTTAATATATTTGTATAAGGCATTTTATTCATGTGATGATAAAGATGAATTTTCAGGATCATTACTCCAGTCTTCAGTGTCACATGATTCTTCAGAAATCATTCTAATATGCTGATCTTGTGCACGGTAAACATTTCTTATTCTTATTATTATCAACAAAACAAAAAAAATCAGAATTCTTTGATGAATAGAAACTTTTCGTTGATAATGGCACCAGTGATGTTTTTGGTCATATGGATAAAAGTCAGCAGAGAGGCATGCCCTTATTGCGAGGTGTTTTTCTCAGAACTGTGGTAGGAAACTTCAAATATGAAGTGTTTTCACACTGCTCTCCCTATGAAACTGTATCAGTGCGTCTGATCTCTCCGAGTCACTCTTACAAATGAGATGCTAATTTCCTCCCGTTTGACTAAATTGCTTACAATTAGAACGCTCACTTTTATATCCTCTCAATCTCATCTGCAGAAGTGGAACATCAGAATCACCTCGAAACGTTTCAAAAAGGTCAAATACAGCTAGGCTTTTAATTTAGGCAGAATCCCTTAATCACGCACTCCTCTCTCATCCTACCTTTGTGGATCCGACGCTATCTGTTTCTCATCTTTCCCTTTTCCTCTCATCCTTTTACCTTCCCTCTTTCATGTCCCTCATAAATCCTGTCCCAGGGGATAAACTTGTGAAAAACACTTAGTGCTCTAGATAAAACCCTTGCTATTATGCTAGAAGCAGTTAGTAAATGGTAATAACATGATAACAATAGCATAATTACACAGTAATGAAGGGAGAATGGCTGCTAGAGGCTAAGGTAGACCTGTCTTCTGACTTTGACCTGTCGGTACACGAGGTATGAAGAGATATTCACAGATTCATAATGCAGCATCGATCAGACATGACTAAAATATGTACTGATTAACTCAAATATTAAAAGTGCATTTATGAAGCTTAGATTACTAAATTATATCATGATGTGTTGAAGTTTATTCAACAGAAAATAATTGTTTTAGGCCTCTTTTTCCTTCTTACATCCTCAAACTCTCGTGTACATTTAAAAAAAGGCTTTTTAAAACCAGATGGTGTAGTTTTGGCATAATTAGGCCATGCTAACCAGCAAAACCTTAAACATTTGTTAACACAACCAGTGAACACATATTAGCATCAATTAGATTTCTGGGGATTTCGTTCCAATCCAGGGGTTATGCAGCATTACCTCATATGCCCTATTTTTTCTCTTTGTTGGAATATCTAACAAAGAGTGTCTTGAATGTTACAAGGTAATATTGTGTGCACAACTGTTTAACTTTCACTGCAAAGCATAGTAGTCCATCTAATGGCAGATTCCATGTGACAACTTACCCCCAGTGTAACAGCATGCCAAGCTTTTTGGGCATGTTGTAACAGAAGTTCCATTTAACTGTATTTTTCCATGATATTGATGTACACTCAACATTTGAAGTGGATCCAAAAAGTTAATCAAAGTTGTCCTAAGATAAGAACGGGTATTGTTCAAAATGCATGTATATCTTTGATTAAAGGTTTTGATCTACTTCAAATGTTGACTACTGTATGTTATGTTGTAGAATAAAACATGAAAGTGTCTTGAGCTTGTGTTCACCATAGACTTTATTTCAGCCATTTAATCAAAAACCCTTTAAAACCCATTGACCTCGGGATGATGGAACCGGAAGTGCTAAAATGCTAATTCGTTTCCGCGTTTTGCGATGGACATGTTCAGTTGATGTTGTTGGGTTTTTTTTTCTCAAAAACAAGACTCTTAGGTAGGTTATGTGACTATACAGAAATTTAGATAAACCTTGCTTGAGAAATATAGACTAAAGTTAGAAAACTAGCCCCAGTCTCCTCTATTTCTTAACTGGGATGTTTGTCCTGTGTTTTGTCCTGAGGTATTTCTCAATGATGGTACTTTCCCACATTCGGTAGTGGCTTTCCTTCTTCATAAGTATAAAGATGTATTTGATCAAACCTGTATGACAGGGTATTTTATTTTTCCGGGACGTCTATGTTTGCGTTGATATTATGTGTGTTAGTTACGTTAGCTGCTTGTGTGAATTGCAAGCATGCGTGTCTGAGTGTGTGCTGCCATGTGTGTCACGTCAAGGCTGCTGTTATTCGCCAACGCCGGTGTGACCGGCAAGAAAAAGATGAGCTAATCAATCATCTGTCACACTGTTCAGCAGAGAACAGAGCGAGCAACTCATGCCACGAAAACAGATCAGGAATAGGCCCAAGAGCACCATCCTTGTATCAGACCGGAAGGAAAAACCTTAAAGACATACATTAAACCTTCTGATACTAGAACAAGCTGAAGAAACTAAAACAATACAAGTTCACCCCTTTAGCAGAAATAAAAACTCCAGTGTAATCTTATGCAAGGATATTGGATATTGCTCTAGATAAAGGCACATTTGAGATTGCCTCTCATTCTACAATTATATTAGGTGAACTATAAAATTTTTGACAGGTGTTCCTTGAAGAGACAACATATGTTGAGCGCATGCAAAAATAAAAAAGTCAAAACACTGTATGCATGTTTCTGTGGAAACCACCGTCTCACTAAAACTTCTTCTCTTTCCCTGAATCCTTTTATGTGAGAGCTTAAAGTTTGTGGGTGAAAACTGAATTTACTTTCTAAACCTCGAAGATAAAGTGAGAGATATTTTCGATTTTGGCGAAAAGCTGCATTAAGTAGTGTTTATATAATATAATGAATTAATTGCATTTCGAAACTTAAGAAAAGTGTCAAAATAACACCATGGAGTGTTACGGATTACCCTCGATGAACAAAGTGTTTAACTCGTTACCCACCATTGATGAGATTTCTAGTCATTTATGACAGCGCTTCCCTGCCATTGTCGGGGAAATAATACAGCATCAATAAAATACAGTATTTCCACATATGTGCATAAACCAGAATCAGCGGATCGGTTAGAAGTTGCTCATGCACAAGAAAGCTAACTTGATCATCAAAGATTCATCAAAGATTCAACAGACTATGAATCAAAAATTATTAATGTAACAGGAAAAAATGTCAAACCCTCAAAGACGTGAATAACGGTGCGAACTTTGCGGGTGTTGATGGACTCGTTCTACTCTATCTATGTTTTGATCGTCATTCTGAATCCGCTTCGGACAAAGTCTTTGACAAAAAAGCCAATTTTTTTCAGCCTTTTTGGTCAAATTGTTGTTGTTTTTTTACCCATATTCAAGTGTTGATTAGTGTAGAATTTTTGTTTAAAAGCAGCCCAGCGGGCATCTTGACATCTATTTAACCTCAATGTCAAAATGACGTGACGAAATAGGTCAAAAAGGAAAGTCATATTGACGTCAAATTGTCGATGTCAATTTGATGTCAAGATTTTGACCTCTGTTGATGTCATGTTTTGTTGTCATTTTAATGCTATTTTGAGAACCATTATTGAAGACACCTGATGTTAACAAGTAGAATCACCAAAGGAGAAAATAAGAATTTTAAGCCACCATTTTGGTGATCAGTGTTTGCTTGCTTTAGTTGAGCTCTTGACCCCTAAACTATTAATATTAAAATTTTGTTTGGCTGATGTAAATGTCACTGCCAGATGAACATTGAAAAAAGGAGATCAGGTGGTGTTGGTTATGTTTTTGACATAATCATCACTTGACCTAAATCACCCAAGTCATATAGAGTGTCTTTACCTTATTAGTTACAACAACACTGTGATTCTATAGCAAACAATTATCCTTTTTTTTTATATAATCCAAAATATTTATTAAAAGCTGTTCTGATCGTAAGACTTTGAAAAATGTTTTTATTTAGACACACTGACATCAATAATCAGCCTGTGAATCTCAAAAATGGTGACAATAATAAGTTGCAGTGCATTCTGGGTGCCACCAATCAAAACTCATTCATGGCTCCCATCATGCATTGCGGTATGAATGAATTATGATCTGATTTGTTTTAGTAATTTCCTTTTCCTAATTGAATATTTTGTCACCATTGTTGAGATCCATACACTGATTCTAGATGTCTGTGTGTGCCTAAAATACACAGTTTCAGCAGCCAAACAAAATCTAAAGTTAAAAACTTTAGGGTCAAGAGCCCAACTATAGCAAACATTGATCACCAAAATGGTGACTTAAAATTGTGATTTTCTCCTTCAGTGATTCTGCTTGTTAACATCAGGTGTCTTCAATATTGGCCAATCATCACTCAATTAATCACATCAGCAGAGGTCAAAATCTTGACATCAAATTGACAGACACTTTGACGTCAATATGACTTTAATTTTTGACCTATTTCGTGACGTCATTTTGACGATGTTTGATGTCATATTGATGTTAAATTGGCATCATATGCCCACTGGGAGAGGCTTTTTTTTTCTTTTTGATATATTGACTGTTTACATATTTATTAAAAAAAATATTCTAGTGGCCCATGAAAGTTTTGTGAAAACGATCAAAAATGCTACCGCTGACTGGCTACTGTGAGTAAACACTGGGGTCACTGCACTCAAGTTACTCTTTTTTAATCTGTGGTGGTGATGGCGCAGTGGATAAGACCAGTGTTGGGAGTAACGCGTTACAAAAGTAATGCATTACAGTAACATATTACGTTTTGCTGTAACGCAGTAGTGTAAGGCATTACTAATCAATTTTCAGTAATATTTTACTCGGTACATGTTCGGTAAGGCTTGCGTTACAACAGACTTATTTTTAATTGTAAAACAAAAAACAAAACAAAAAAAACAGCAAGACCGCCAGACATTACGAATGAAAGATGCAAGTAGGCTAAATTAACTGTTCGTGGTCAGTCAAATATAGCCGTGTGTGAGGTCCAAGTCTGTAATTAAAGACTAAATGGCAGCGTCTGATATATTTGTATAGCGATTTATTTTTTACAGGAGTGCCGTGAGGTATGATTTCGGCCTCTGTGCTCGCGCTGGCCAGAAAAGCGGCTAATGGTGAAGATGGCATGAAGAAGACTACATTCGCGAGATGGACGTATGAGCATTAGGCTATTCGTTCTGTTTTCTTTCTAAACAGTTAGGCTATGTTTATGTGGTATTTTTCATGTTTTCATCACGCAATCATGTTTTTGATGCGGTGGTGACGCGTTCATGTAAGGGCGGCGGCGCTGCTGATAAAGCACCTAAAAGCTGTCACAAAGAACCGGTAAAAGCAATGATTATGAATATGTCAAATATAGCAAGGAGACATGTTGATTGTTTATTAATAAAGTCAAGTTGAAGTTGACGATGCTGACTCGCGATCTTCGCATCAGGCTAGTGAATGCACCAGAGAGAAATGCACATTTCATTTCATAAGCAGAGAGCAGTCTGTTTTCTTTCGTTTTGAATTGTTCTGTTTACAAGTAGACATTTCAATATAGATATATTTTTCAGGTCCGAACAATTAAAACAAAACGAAATTCACTTTAAAGAAAGCTTCGTGTCTTCTGTGTAAGGTGTCTGTGAAAGTTTTAAAGCAGTCTTTTAGTGCCGCTTCAGAGCGGTCGCGTCCGTAACGGAGAACTATCACGTCTGTAACATTATTTTTTCCTCATAAATGCGAACACGAAAAATAAAATAAAATGAATATTTTATGTTCTGTGGAGATCCAACCCTTCTTCATTAGATTTGCGCCGTGTAATTCACAGAATTACAACAACAAAAAATCGTTGCCTCCTAAAAGTTAAAGATTTTTTTTTGTCACACATGACTGTCGATTTCCCTAATATTAAATATAAAACGCATGTGTAGACTGATATTTTTCTAATGTCTGGACTCCTTTCTGGGAGGAGACTATGGATAAACAGACGTTTCAATATTTTGGTATTAATGCATTTTCTGAGAATTTATATAATTATATAAGTTAACTGCAAGTCTGCAAATGTCATGTCCATAACGCTGGAATTCCCAAATTTTAAATAATTTATCCTCAACTAGTTTTGTGGTGTAGGTCTACATATTTTATAATGTTATGTTAACTTCAAATAATACTAATAGTAATTTAAAGATGTGGTAGCATTGGATCTGGACGGTATGGATAACGCTGGGAGTTGGAATAGAAGGGGTGTGTTGCCATTCTGCAGGTTCGTGGATCTGAGTGTCGCGATTTCGGTTTCATATCGCATATCGTTACAGCCCTAGTCATTTTAGAATGTTAAGTTCTACTCCTGTATAGCTATTTTGGTGAAAGTAACTCAAAGGTAATACAACGCATTACAATTCTGAGACAGTAATATTGTAAGGTAATGAATTACTTTTAAATAACAGTAACAAGTAATATATAATGTATTACAGTTTGGAAGTAACTTGCACAACACTGGATAAGACACATGCCTTTGGTGTGAGAGACCCGGGTTCAAATCCACTGTGAGACACCAATGTGTCCCTGAGCAAGACACTTAACCCTTAGTTGCTCCAGAGGCGTGCGACCTCTGACATATATAGCAATTGTAAGTCGCTTTGGATAAAAGCATCAGCTAAATGAATAAATGTGATGTAATCACAAAGATTGTTTACAGAACAAATCTTAAAATGCCCCTAATTATGCGTTTTTGAATATGGCCTTTCATGCAGTGTTTAATATAGCTGTTTGTGAAGGTAAAGGGTCTTCAAAGTTTTAAAGATCAAAGTGAATCACTTTGTATACAAGCGCTGAGGAAGCCTCCAGAGCTGAAATTCAGATATGATAATAGACTTGTCTCCAGCAAGTGCTGTAAGCAGTGGACCAAACACAACTGACTGGGCCATCTGACCAATCAGATATTATGAGAAAATTAAAATGTTTTTTGAACTTGGATACATGTAAACCTAGGAAACCTCTAAAACAAAATAAGTAATCTTTAAAATAGCATGATATATCAGGTTCCCCCATGTCATTCAGGCCCCTAATTATTGTCTTTCTTTCATGAAATACTAATTATAATACAAAAGCTTTGTCTGAGAAACAGGACAACATGTAAGTCATTATTTATGATTAATCTCCCTCTCTGCAGTAGCTCTCAAATGTCATTTGCAATCTGAAGTGTGATGTAATTTGTCACAATAACTCACATGATTTGCTGTCAAACCTGATGTTTGACATTTGAAAAAAAAATGAACACGTCTTTGAGATGAAAAAGCTCAGGCGGAGAAGATTATCAGTGAGTAACGGAAAAATTTTGGTCTGTTCTTAACACAAAGCTAGCGCAGTCTTTTCTGATAGATTTAGGTCTTTCTGAAGATTGCTAATACACAGTAAATTATCGTCAACTTTCCACTATGGAAAAACAGCAGATTTTTACAGAATAAAATTATAAAGGGTTGAAACAGCATGATGGTAACTAAATGACCAAACTGTCACTTTTGGGTGAACTATCTTAATGTTAAATTTATTACATATGAAAAATTATGATCAACGAATGAGAGAAAAAAAAAAGATCTATTCTTATTCACTCAGGGTAACCTATTTGCAAATATGGTAATGGCTATTTTCAATACTCCATACACCCACATAGAGCACTGTCTCAGCAGTTATCTGGGATTTGAAAATGAACAGAATATCAGATAGAAAATCCCAAATGACATATCTACTATGAAGGCACAACTCAGCGATTAGCATTAAATTGCAGATGGTGTTCATTCTGCATATCTGTATTGGAGGGAACAGGACGCATGTTAAAGAGGAAGTGTGATGCCATTTGCCCCTGTTTTTGAGGAGAGCAGCTAGTGTTTGTTTGATGGTTCTCTAAATAAGAGAATGAAATGTTTGCTGGAGAGCTTTCAGGCTTAAAGTGGAAAGATACGATTATATACAGTGGGTTTGATTGAAAAGACAACCCATTTTGAACTAAATGGATGGCTGAAGGAATTGTGCTTCACGAACAGATGATATTTACAGGCTCTGGCTTTGCCTAAGCAGAGAATTATATATATTCATATCTCTATATAAATCATATCTCTATATGTGGCATAATTTCACTGCTGATATTTTCATTAACAGTTTTCAGAACCCCTCATACTCTCAGATATTGTTTGCAAACCCCATGTTTTAAATGCACACTTTACATAGCAATTTGTGTTTCTTTTTAGCAAAAAGATGAACTTACTAAACCCAACAAACAAATACTGGGCTTTCAGCCCATTTTAAAAGCTGGTTACTTGATCTGAATATTTCTTTAAATTTAAATGAGCGAACAAGCTCTGTTATCAGCCTAAGCAGTTTGCTCAAGACGAAAATACCTTATGGAGCGTTTAACACTTAAAGCAAATCTAACACTATCACCATGTATCATACAATTACAGACAAAAATATCTCTCTAGAAAGCAAATATTTTTCTTGACACTAATTTATACTTGAAAGGAAGATGGGCGGGGGATGCTAAATGGAAGAGAGGGAACGTGAGAGAGTGACTAAGGGAGGAAGGAGCAAATGAGCAAGGCTATGAGAGTGAGAAAACAGATGGATGTGCTCTGTCCTTGTGTTTGAAGTTGTGCCTTTCCTCGCAGCAGTGCTGAGTGTCGTTCACTCTCTTTGCTAAGCTCCCTGATAGAGGACGGGACTTGTATTCGAGCACCAGACGTATCCTTGGAGAATGAAGAATGAGTGGCAGATTGAGTGCCATTTTTGGATAGTTTTTCCATTATAATTAGCTTAAATTTATGCTTATTTTTATAAATATAATTTTAATAAGCATTGAAAAATGTATGAGTTACCCCAGCACATCCGGTGACGTGGGGTTGTATAATCTTGAATGAATGTCTATAACACCTCTAATATCCCAAGTACACTATTTGAACATTGGAAAGTCATATAAATAAATTTAATGCATTTAAAAGCTCCCCAAAAAGAATGCCTACTAGTAATATCTAATGACTTAATTTCATTAAAGGGATAGTTCACCCAAAAATGGAAATTCTGTCATCATTTACTCACCTTCAAGTTGTTCCAAACCTGTATGAATTTCTTTCTTCTGCTGAACACACAAAAAAAGATATTTTGAAGAATATGGGTAACCAAACAGTTGATGGGCTCCATTGACTTCCATAGTATGAGAAAAATATGGAAGTCAATGGAGCCCATCAACTGTTTGGTTTTTATAGAAAGGAAAGAGGCCAATGAATTATGAATAATTTAAAGCTGCAGTAGGGAGTTTTGAGAAAATGTTGACTTAGCCTGAACATTTGAAGAAGCACAACCTACAGGTCCAACCCCCTTGCTTTCTGCTGCGCTACAGCCCTCCCTCCACAGCTCCTCCCCCACAGCGGAGCCTGCAGTGAACACGCAGGCTAGTAAGCAGGATCACCGATGACGGCGGATTATAAACAGTTATGGAACATTCACTAATAAACATCAAAAATATGCTTTACATTGACTATGGCCTGCTCATACTTTGACTACAAACTTGGTCCTCAAATCATTATGTATTTTGCAATACATGTAACTTTATAAGGTTGCACTCTTTCTATAAGTTATAAATAGCTACTAAGTTAACGTTAAAGGATTAGTTCACCTTTAAAAAAAACTTTTGCTGATAATTTACTCACCCCCATGTCATCCAAGATGTCCATGTCTTTCTTTCTTCAGTCGAAAAGAAATTAAGGTTTTTGATGAAAACATTCCAGGCTTTTTCTCCATATAATGGACTTCAATAGGACACAAATGTTTCAAGGACCAAATGACAGTTTCAGCGCAGCTTCAAAGGGCTTTAAACGATACCAGACGATGAATAAGGGTCTTATCTAGCGAAACGATCGGTCATTTCAAAAATAAATAAAAAACTTTAAGTTTTATAAGCACAAATGCTTGCCTTGCTCTGTTCTGTGATGCAAGTTCGTGATCCTGTTCGAACTCGTTCATCCAAATGAACGAATCTTTTTTCGAGTCATTTCGTTCGTTGAATGAATGAAATGACTCCGAAAAAGACTCGTTCAAAATGAACAAATCTTTGAAAAAACGAAAAAAGATTTGTTTATTTGGATGAACGAGTTCGAACAGGAGAGTCACGAACAACGGTACGCGCTCGCGCTGTGCAAGAGAGGGGTGATCAGCGCGTACACGACCGTGATTGACACTGCGAAGACATTCCACCTGGCTCTGATTGGTTGTTTCTGACCGGGAGCGGTGTATTTCTGCAAATGGCAGTAGGACCACAGGGAGGAGCCAGAGGAGCTTGATTTTTTTCACAGATTATCTGTCTCATATTCTACTTTCAGGACATAATGACAGTTTTAACAAATATTTGTTTACAAAAGCTACCTACTGGAGCTTTAAGGCTATTGTGAGAATAACATGTAATCAATAGAAAAGTAACTGTAGTGTGATTACGATGATTTTAAATTTTGAATATACTTTAAAATATGATTTCTGTGATTCAAAGCTGTTTTTTTTATCAGCCATTACTCCAGTCTTCAGTGTCACATGATCCTTCATACTTCAGGAATCATTATAATGTACTCCGTTATTATCAATGTTGGAAACAGTTGTGCTGCATATATATATATATATATATATAATATTTTTTTTTATCACAGGTTATAAAAAAATATTAAGTAGCACAACTGTTTCCAACACTGATAATAAATCAGCATATTAGAATAATTTCTGAAGGATAATTTGACACTGAAGACAGGAGTAATGGCTGATGAAAATGCAGCTTTGCATCACATAAATAAATTATATTTGAAAGTATATTCAAATAGAAACCCATTATATAAATAATAATAATATCTCACATATTACAGTTTCTTTCTGTATATTTGATCAAATAAATGGAGGCCGGATGAGCATAAGAGACTTCTTTCAAAATCATTGATATACAGTATATATTTGGAACAACATGAGGGCGAGTAAATCTCTTTGAAGTAAATAATCCTTTAATTTTACATTTTAAGTAAGAGTGCATTTTGCTAAAATAAATGAAAAGGTCATGACAAAATATCAACTAAATATTTTCATCAAAAAAATATGACCAAAAAACAAACCGCCGAAAGTGTATGCAATGTCCCCATTTAGCTAAGTAACTGTGTGTCTGTGCAGATTTGTGGGGAAGAAGTGGAGGCTAATAACCCTGATTACAACAGTAATTTTCCTTCAATCAGTGCTCGACCCATCAGAGATACAAAAAGACACACATCTGCTTTTACCATCTGATTACAGAGAAAGCAGGAAGAAATAGCAGGAGTTCGAGAGAGAAACAGAGGATGAGGAAAGAGGGAAAAATTAGGACAGCATGATGGAGATGAACAAAGGGCTAAAGGGAACATTAAAATGAGAGTGAGAGTAATATTGTCTGTCACTGTCCCCTCTATGAAATGAGACAAGATGAGATGTAGCTGAGTGGCATGTTGTTAGATGTGGATTGGTTCTCTTTTGGAGGTGTGAAGAAATGAGTTGCTCTGTAGAGGTGTGTGCACCTGCTTCCGTCTGTTCATGACACTTGTTAAACTCTTCAATAAGAGACTTTGAGCTTTACAAAAAGAATGTTCTCCACTTTTACTTTACTAACTTATTCAGAGAGAGAGAGAGAGAGAGAGAGAGAGAGAGAATTTTTCTCAGTAGAGCTTTTGAAGTGATGGATTATGCTGTCAATGAAGATATTTATGGAGAGTGTGTGACAGTGAAACCAATTGTTTATTTGCAACATTTCACTTCTGACATCCTATCTTTTAAACTGCCAGACAAACCTCTTACTTAAACCTACTCAGCACTCTTTTTCATACACACTGACCACTGCACAGTGATTCATAAGCAGAGGTATAGCTTTACCCCCGTGGGGTACATAAGCAGATTCCATGGGGTTCTGTACTTGGAAAGATGTTGCTTTTCAACATTGGTAATAAATCTTTCCATAGCTCCATTTTTGCATGTCTAAGACATACAATTTTTTTCCAAAAAAAAATGCAACTTTTTTTTTCATTGCCTCATTAAAATTACCGCATAAAGAAATCAATAGTACTTGTGAGGGAAAAAAAATTGTGTATAATAATCTTTTTGATATTGCATCTGCAGTGTTAGGTGTCAGTGAAAGTTCAAGATGATTGCCGGTACAAAAAAATTACTGAGAGCACTTTTAATGCACTTATAAAATACTGCTTCAGTTTGAGAGAAAGCTACTTGCTTTACACCCACATAATCGATTTATTTTAGTTTTCAAGTAAATCAATATAACAATGGTCATTTAAATTAAATATACAATGATCTTGCTTAATGATATCCAATACAATATCAGTTAAAAAGAACGGCTTATTTAGAGGGCTGTGAACCAAGAAATCCAAATTCGAAGGCTCTGTCCCAAATGGCACACTTCATATGCACTTTTGGTTTAGTGGGCTTACAATGGCTGCCATGTGTGCGTGTCCGTTAAGTCCATAAGACAGTAGGGTGTCCCATTTATCATTTTAGGTTTCAGAAGGGTGCTAGTGAGCACCCCCTATGTGGTCGATATGCGCCTTCGATGCACACATTTACCGAGCCGGCACTTCTTCCCGATATGGAAAACTTGTAGACTTTGTAGGAAGACCTCGAGTGTTTAGGGTGCCATTTGGGACAAGGCCAAAATATTGGAGAGGGTTGTTTCTCTCGCCCCCTCCTCATCAGACTCTGTGCTCAAGATGGTTGCCAGATTGGGGACACGCAACAAGAATGAGCGCAATGGACAATGGAAGGCGAGGAGACTTACACTGCAAGTTGATGAGTTGATTTATCTGCATTTTAATAAGCCTCTGGACATTACGCTTTTTAGATGGATGCTGAGGCTTTTTAGAATCTTCAATCTCTGACCTAGTTTGTTTCCTGGCTTCTGTGGCTATACACTGTTTTTTCGGCCAAATGGCAATCGAAATACCATTGGGTAAATAGGAAGTAGGCAGGATCACACATAGCAAAACAAACACAGAAATTCTGACACGGAACGCACATTTCAAAGTAGAATCACTGGCTGAAGCATTGTTTTTCGGAGAAACAAGTATGTGAACTGAACACGATTCCCAAATCTCTGGAAACATACTATGGCATTTTTGTGCTTCAGTACAGTAAAAAAAAAAATACAAACAGCACCTTTAATAAACTCAGTGTCTTGAGCAGCACAAACACAGTCCTGTAATCTGCCATTGTTTGTTTTGTCTGTCAAGTATTCACACATGGCTATAGATTGAACACGTAATACGCATGAAGTCAGAGTTTTCACACATTTGCATTTATGGAGATTACATAATTATTTTCAAAAACCCTTTTCAAAGGTTTGTGTTTTCAGCACCCCACGCTGCTGTTGTGTAAAGGAATGACCAAAATGAAAATAAAAAAAAATAATGAAATGAAAACAAAATAAAAAATTTGTTTAAAAAAAGTGCTATGTAAAAGGCGCCTTATATTATTCTAAGGGGGTGTTTACACAACAGCGTTTTCAAATAAAAGGAGAAAAAAAAAGTATGCATTTTTGGCCTTTCATTTACATGACAATGCCATTTGAGGTGTCATGTGTATTACGTGTTCAGATAGAAGCGTAGTGTTCCTTTACAAAGTGACATCGCCAACTACTGGCCTGGCAGCATAATATAAATAATTTAGTTGTTGTGGATCCGTCTGAATGGAGATCATTTTGATAACGCTGTCATCTATACGCGAAAAACGCAAAGGAAAAACTTTTTTTGGAACATCATTGTCATGTAAACCTACTCTAAATATTGCATACATTGTGGGGAAATTATTCAAAATAGGAGTGGTAATACACTGACAAAGTATCTAAGGATCCAAACTTTTAAAGAGGACATGTTTTTAACAAATGTCTGAGACAGATGCATTCAGACATGCTCTCCAGTCTTCATAAAGCATCACTGGTTGTAGTCTGACAGGAGCATGATTTTCCACTGATGCATGTTCATAATCAGACAGGTTGACATGCATTTTTATTTTTATTTAATTTTTATCACGCTGTGTTAGATCTATAGCCAGGACAAAGAATTGCCTAGCTGAAACAGTATATAATCTGGCTCAAAAGGATTACTGCAAAAATTTCACACCCTTTCCAAGGAAAATATCAAATCCCAGAGGATCAAAACTGAGGGGACCACACACACAAAAACACGCATACACCAACCCAAAAGCATTATATTAAATTCGGTCTTTGCTCTTGCAGTTTGATTTATGGGATGCAAGTCATAGGTTGCCATGGGAATGTGTTTGAATATCAGGGGTACCAAGAGTTTGTGTGCAGCTATGGGAATCATAGAGCCAGTGAACCAGAAACGGTATGTGTGAGAGAGTTTGTTTGTGTGTGCTACCTGCTCAGTTGATCCAAGCGCAGAACATTTCCTATTGTGGCCAGCTTTCGTGATATTACTATTTCTTCCAGTTCATTGAGGTCAAAAAGAGGCCTTTACTGAAGCTGAACATATCTGCTCTGTATTTCTTCATCACTTCTTTTCTCAATATTTTTCGATAAACCACCTCAGACTTAAAGTTAATGGTAATACTTTATTTCGATAGTCCACTTTTGACATTCAACTAACTATAAGTAACTTTGCAGCTACATGTCAACTAGCTGTCATTAGAGTATTAGTAGACTGTCTGCTTAATGTCTGCTAACACTTTATTTTGTTGGTCCCCCAACAGACATTCTACTGACTATAAGTAACTTAGCAACTACAAGTCAACTTATTCTCCTAACCCGAACCCTAATGCCTAACCCTAACCCAACAGTCTACTGACGGTGTACTACAGCCTACTAATAATGACAGTTAGTTGACATGTAGTTGGAAAGTTACTTATAAATAGTAGAATGTCTAAAGTGACTATCGAAATAAAGTGTAACCAAGTTGATTAATGTATTTGAATGTTTTTCTCTCCCAGAAATGGCCATTTCCACTGATAGCTGAACAATGACATACCTGACTTCATTGTCACATTATGGGTCCGAAGATGGAGGATGGCGAAAATGATCAAAATAATAGTTTATTAAGAGTAAATTAGGTAATCCACAGACGTCCAAAATCAAAGAAACCGTGTGCTCACACACAAACAACACCAGACAAAGAACTGAAAGAACTGAAGGGCATAAATAGGCAAGATAGTGAACTGAAATACAAAACAGGTGTGATCTAATTAATGAATAACCTTGGTGACAAACTAGTGGCGGGAAACGAGAACAAAGGAAAACTAACTAGGGTCTAGTCCACACATACAATATTTAAATAAACAGAGTTTTTCCTCCTTCGTTTTAAACAAAATTTGCGGCCACATGAAAACGCAAAAACATGCTATGAAGCGCTGTCAAGAACATTCCAAACCAACATGTGGCGATATAACCCTAACCTATAACCCTAACCGTAAAGCAATGTTGGCCATTCAGAAGCCTGGAAAAAAAGGTTGTTACCGGTTCCGGTTCTGACGCCACAAGCCAAAATCAAAAAATTTTCTGTCTAAAAATCTTTACCCTGGCAAAGAGTTTTCAAAAAAGTTTGGTTTCAGTGACCGGATCCTGCGTTTGCGTGTGGACGAACGGTGAAACCGCATAGAAAAAGCTGCAGATATGAAAATACCCGTGTTCCTGCGGACATGGTCTAGATAACAAAATCAGGAAAAACAGGAACTTACACAATGAAAATTAAACCAAAGCTAAGTATAAACGCTACAATACAGTACAGCATTTTGCATTTATTTGATCGAAAATACTGTAAATTGTGTATTCCTGTGATGACAAAGCTGAATTTTCAGCATCATGACTCCAGTTTTCAGCGTCACATGATCCTTCAGAAATCATTGTAATATGTTGATTTGCTGCTCAATACACATTTTTTTGTTATTATCACATGCTGCTTATTATTTTTCTGGAAACCATGATACATTTTTTTCAGGATTTTTTGATTAATAAAAAGCATTTATTTAAAGATCAATATATTTTGTTACATTATAAATGAAGTATATTATATTATATGTAGTTTCAGTTGAATGGGGGCTTCTGTGCATGCAAATATTAGGTACATGTGTGTGTGTGTGTGTGTGTGTGTGTGTGTGTGTGTGTGTGTGTGTGTGTGTGTGTGTGTGTGTGTGTGTGTGTGTGTGTGTGTGTGTGTGTGTGTGTGTGTGTGTGTGTGTGTGTGTGTGTGTGTGTGTAGAATTAAAATTTAAGTGTACACCTTATTCATTTCTTTGAGAATTATTCATGAAAAGAGCAATATGATTACATAAACATACACTGACAAACTGTCTTAAGTATTAAGCAAAATCTGACAAAACCTCACCTTAAGGAAATATAGGGTCCAATAGTATTAAGCTATAAAATTGACAGACATCCTCATATACGTGTGTGTGTGTGACGCGCGTCTGCTGAAGAGATGGCGGATTAAGTGGGCCCAAGAGCGAAGTATGATCACTTGGCTTTACATCAGTGGCCACTTAGACACAGTATGTTCCTCAAGAAACTCACACACACTGCTCAAACATGTTGAAATGCAAATGTTTGCTTCTGGCAAACACATTTATAATGTAATCAGTAATCACTGATCTAAAATGTGGTACAAGTTTAAACTGTGATTTCCATGCCCTGGAGAAACTCTTTAAAGCAGCACTTGGACTCAAAGACCAGGGCAAAATCATTGCAAATTAAGGCCCCTCATTTCTGTCCCGTTCTTGCACCTCCTTGTCCCTCTTTAATCTGTTCACCTTGGTTCCTCTGCAGATCTCCTTCTCCCGGTGGGGGGTGAGATTGACGTATGTATGCCTGAGTTGGGAGCTATTGAACTGGGACTGCATTATTGATGGCCGTGTGGCAAGAAGCTTGGCAGGCCGCTGAAGGCACCGCGAGAGAAGAGGAGTGGATTTTTGCCCTCTCTTTCATCTTCCCATATATATACGACTCTTTCATTCCACGCTGTCTTTGTCCCTTTTTCTCTTTCTCAATTGTTCTTTCAACACTAACTTGTCTTCTCTTTGAAACTCTGCTTTCAGCTTGATCATATCCAGAAGTGTTGACACGACCCAGTTTGATTATTATGCATCTTCGCTGTAAATATTTACATGATCAATAAGTTATGACAACATTTAACATTTACATTACTTTAACTCATCCAAATAAGTTCAGCAATTTTTTTAAGTTATACTAGATTCAACTCATTTTGTAATTATCAGTTTAATATAATTTAAGTCGAAATGACTTATACAACCAAGTTGATTGTATTAAAAAATGTAAAGCTGCAACTCTTTTTCAGTGTTGAATAAATGCAACAGAAAAGCATTTGCATCGTTGATAATTTTGTTGTCTTAAAAGGGGTTTTTCAAACTTTTTGCCCAAAACTCCCAACTGATGACCTTCTTGCACAAGACCCTCTTTTGTAAAATTAACAGGCCACTATATATTTTACCTGTCATAATGTGTGTGGAAAAATATTAAGTTATAAAGACAAATATTTGGATTTCATATTGTCACTATATTAAAGCTAGAGCAAAACCACAATGCAACACTATCGTGATGTCACAGCAAATCGCGCTTAGTTTACCCCCACCCCACACATCTCTAGTTACAATTCTAATTTACAGGAGTAAGTTATACTGTTATAGTTTATTGTATTGTTATCATTTTCGTTTGTGTAATTTATATTTTATATACATACATACATACAGACATTTACAATGGTGGGTAAAGTAAATTCATAAGGAAAAAAAATTTAAATAATAAATCAGCTCCACTGCGGATTCCAAGTGATCAAGGGCTTAGGGTGTTCAATTTAAACACATTTCAAGTGTTCCACCAGTGGGCACTCGTGCAATGTAAGCAATGACGTACATACAAGTGAACAAGATGGAGGGAAGTTAGCAAGGGAAGGGCATACAATTTTTTAAACGCAGCTCTAGACTCACCTTAACTGTTTTTTGTCCACCGCAAGATATTTACCTCAGCCTTTGTTCAGTGTCTCAGATGCTATTCTGCCTTAAATGATGTCTCTGCGAATATGTATGTTACCTCCCCTGTTATGGCTTCCTGAGGATTCTAATGATGTATTGATTTTTACCTTGTGCCTAAGTTATTACCAGAGACTAAAAGACTGGACAAGGGAAGTGTTTACTTACCTGTGAAACTCACCTCCTGCTACTTGCCTGTTTTTCCAGTGCCTTTTGTCTAATGAACTCCCCCACCTGGGTTCAACTATATTCCTGTCTGTGAAGTATAGTTACAATTACAGTATAGATTACATTAATCTGCTAATAATGTAAGAAACTTTTTCAAATTTTTTTTTTTTTTTAGCTTTTTCTAAATCAGCATTATTTGGTAAATGTGTTAAACATTTATAGCAAAAAAAAAATCCCTGGTCTAAAACACTGTGGCAGAAAATACTGTTCACATCATGACGAGTCTGAGTCACACCTCTTTATTTCCTTTAAACTGAAATTCTGTCACTATTCACCCACCCTAAGAACTCATATAACACAAAAAGAGTTACTATCAAAATGCCAAAAACAGTTTTTTCCCCATACCAATGAAATTACACTGCATTCACTGAGTTCAGATGTAATTTTGCTCGCTTGCTTAAAAAGAAATCTGTTAGGCCAGGATTTGAAAACAGGTGCAGACTTAACAACAGTTAAAAGGAGCACCATTTGAGCTGGTGCGATCCTCAAGTACATGAACAGATTCCTAGTCTTGTTTTATCATACCTTTTCTGAGCCTGTAAACAAATTGCAGCTTTTTAGCAGGTAGTTGTGAATCAGAAATGGGTTTATTGACTTCTATGCAGGTATGCTTAGTGCAAGAAGCTAGTGTGTGTGTGTGTTAGATGTTGTGAGGCTCCTGACAGTTAAAGAAAAAATTAGACTGTGGTCTCATCTGTGTGTTTGACCTGCCTTTCTCCCTTCTCTCTAATTTTTTTCTCCTTTCCTCACTCCATGTGATGTTTCGGTGTGCACTTGAAATAGAACATGGTGGTTAATTATCTCTGATTGGCTGGAGAGTTGAGTACCTGCCATGGTGATGAACGCTTGGTTGGGTGAGTGGTCTCTCGTTTCCCACAGATACAAGACTGGACTCCTTCAAGATCACTGCCACAAACTCTTAACAAACCTTTTCCATTAGACAGTCTAGGACAAACATGCACACAAAAATAGCAGACACGAATAGACACACACAAGATAGAGATGAAAAATCAATCAAATGATTGTGTATTCTTTGACATACATGGCGATTTGATGAGGGACTGGGAAGGGGGGTTCATGACCCTATTGCAGTTATGAGCTAATATTATTGTCAAATTAGCCTATCTAGGGCTGTTTTTATACTGGATAGAAGCCACATTTAAGCTCCAAATATAATATGCTGGAAATAGTGGGTCACACACGTTTGTTCGGGCAGAAAATAAGAGAAGTACTGATTGGCATGACAAAAGCGTTGCAGTTCATCATCATAAATACGCTGTAGGAGCAGATTTTGCCAGGTCAACTGCTAAGAGTTCCATTATAGAACTTCTGCCTCTCATTTCATCTTATTTACATCATGGTCAAGTTTGACTTGTTCAAATTGTAAATCTCCAGCACTAACTGCTTTACACATGCTGAAGCACATCAAACATATCTACACTTTTTTTCATGACATACATTTATTTTTGAAAAAGGACAGAAAAGATTTCAGTACTAGAAAGGCAAAAATAAAGGGAAAAAAAGAGCCCTGAGAAAAACAGCTTTTAGATTTATTGTTAAAAATATTTCAAAATAGACAAAAAATAGACAATATAGTGGTAAAATAGATTTTAAAATATATTTACATAAACATATTTTCAAAAAATGTTACTTACATTTCTTAATTTATTTGTGTTCTTTCTAAATATATATATATATATATATATATATATATATATATATATATATATATATATATATAAAGAATATTTTTAAAGAATAATTTGTATCGGCCCAAAAAGCACGTCGGCCCACCGGGCAAATGTCCGGTATGCCCGATGGCCAGTCCAGCCCTGGTGATGGCCAATCACCTTAATTATCTGTGCCAGCTGCTGTCTATCAGCCACGCCATATATGTTCACTGTTTGGTGTCTTGTGTTGTCAGATCGTTGTGAGAGTTCCCGGGGCCTATACCATGAAGCCGGTTTAGGTGGCAAGCCAGCTATGTTTCAGTTTAGTTTGCGACAACCCTGGGTTTTAGGGACCATGAAAGTGGTTTGGCTTTTAGCAGTGTTCATTGCCATAGTAACTTACGCTCCATGGCTAACCTGGTCCGGGGCAGGTTATGTTCTAGTTAAGAGGTTGCAAACTGAACTTGGACCAATCAGCTGTGAGCAAAGTGACACATGTCTGATGCGATAAAGTCACTCCACCTGTTTCTACTCCAAATTAAAGGTCACTACATAGCAAATGATTTTTAAAGACAAAATAGTCTGGTTTTTAGTGATGCTTATTTAGAATAATAAATTTGAATGATTTAGATATTATTTATGTAATTATTATACCCTTTATCAATCACACATGTACAATTTTAGTTCATCAATTATTATTACGCAATTTAAATGAATAAATATATAAAGGTAATATAAATACGCTTTAGCATCAATGTTGAAGCTATAAAATGACTACATGTGAGCTTATATGTTCAATTCTCTCTATACCTTTATCAGCTGTATAAAATAACTTCACAACTTTTACTTGCACTGATATACAGTAGTTAGACTTTTTCTTTTAGTTGTCCTCTTTCATAGACAGCTGTTTTCTTGCTGTGTAAATTTGTTTAAATTCTTACTATTTGAATACTTTTATTTAATAAGTGAATTGCGCTGCTTCTCTCGCGAGAAATTAATCTCAGTTTCACTCTTTCTCAACATGTGATTGGCTGTTCGCTACTGATATCACACTTAAACTCCTAAACTCTGGATCAAAGCCTGAGTTGACAGAGAAAGTTGATGATCAGCATCATGGTACCAACAAAGCCTGGTTGGATTGGTTTGGTTTTGTCAACTCTAAACTAATCCTGTAACCCTGAGTTTGTTCAACTACCATCATGGTACAGGCCCCAGGTGTCGTAGTAGTAGTATATATTTATTGTCCCTTTAGGGAAATTCTTTTTCACATTTCCAGAAAACGTTTAGCCTCATACATGTGTATATATTCACGGCACATATAGACATACATATTTCATACACAATAGACATTTGACATAGCCATATATGGGAGAAACATATATTATTACACTGCATACGATTTATTTTATTTTTTCTGTGTGGCTTTTACCTTATTGAGTGTTTGGATAGCTAAAGGAATTAGGCTTCTGCTGAAGCGAGTTTTATTGCATCTTATGCTTCTGAACCTCCTGCCAGAGGGTAGAAGTGAGAAGTATCGACTTAGTGGGTGAGTAATGTCCAGAGATATTACATGAGCGATACGTGTGATGGCTCTGATGTTTAGTTCATGTAGATTTGGAGTGGACAAACCTGTTATTTTGGTGGCGGTATTGGTTATCTGGGTAAGTTTGTTTCGGTTTTTTACAGTAAGCATATTGAAAAAGCAAGTGGAACAGTATAATAGGATAGGTTGAACAATTCTAATATACAGTAGTAGGAGTAAATGGGGGGCAACATGAAATCCTTTTAGTTTACGCACCGCTGACAATCTTTGAGTCCCTTTTTTTGTATGTCTGTTGTGTGGTGTTCAAAGGTGAGGTTATTGTCAATTGTGAGTCCAAGATATTTGAAATGGTCTAATATCCCTACTGTTTCGTTGTTAATGATAATGGGGTGGTGGAATTGTGCCGATCCAAAAGACATTTCTTTTGTTTTGCTGATGTTAAGTTTTAGATAGTTATTTCCACACCACTGCGTAAAGTGAGAAACTGTATCAGAATATTCTTGAGTTGAATGATACCCCTTTTCCACCAAAGCGTTTTGAGAGCCGGTTCGGAGCCGGTGCCTGCGCGCGAACCAGTTCTTTGTGTTTCGACAGCCAAAGAACCGGTTCTCGGCCAGGAAAACTGGTTCCAAAGCGGCACCAACTCTTTGCTGGACTAGAACCAGAGAACCGTTCTTTTACCACGTCATGCTTACGTCGGGGGCTGGGGGCGGGTTTAGATGTGTCCTAAACATATTTTCTGACCGCAAAGCCAGGAGAAACATTTGCAGAAACACGATGTAGTCCGCCATTGTAATTGTTATGCTTGAAGTTGGCGCAAGTGTTTCTAGCTTTTTTTTTATTTTTTTATTGAAAACATTATGTAAGCAAAGAAGAAAACAGTCACAAAATAGAACAAATAAACGGAGAGAAAAAAAAGACAATACAGGTGTACATAACTAATCAGAAAAGATTACATATCAAAGGAAAAGATTAAAAGACTTACATATTTCAATTGTTTTTAAAGCCTTCTTGGTTCACGAGTTAGAGATAATCCCAAAGTAATGTTGTACAGTACTTGCAAGCGTTTCTAGCTGAGACGTAAAGCGACGTACACAGTGACGTAACGACGTCGTTCGCTGGGCGCTCTAGAAGTGGAAAAACAAACAGGTTCTGAGGAGGTTCGCAAGTTGAACCAACTCCGAACCAACTTTGAACCAGCACCAGTTCCGAACCCGTTCTTTTTTGGTGGAAAAGGGGTATGAGTGTCTGTGAGTAGTCCAAGGATTGCAGTGTCATCGGCATACTTAAGGAATATGATGTTGGGTGAAGGGCTGGTACAGTCGTTTGTGTAGAGGGTGTAAAGAAAAGGGCTTAAAACACAGCCCTGCGGGGCTCCTGTGTTGGAGGTCAGTATAGGTGTGGTTGTTGAGCTTACCCGCACAGCCTGTTGTCTGTTGGTCAGAAAGTCGGGAAGAAGATTTATCAGGCGAGAGGGGACATTGAGGTGGAGCAGTTTCTGGATCAGTAGATGTCTCTGAATAGTATTAAATGCAGAGGTGAAATCTGCAAACATGATCCTGGCAGTCGTGCCTGGAGAATCCAGGTGTTGTAGGACGAGGTGCAACAGACATGCTACAGCATCCTCAGTGCCTCTCTTGGCCTTATAGGCAAATTGGAGGGGATCTAGATGTGGTCGGACGTGTGGCAAGATGGCTTGTAGCAACAAATACTCCAGACACTTCATCAGGATGGGTGTGAGGGCAATGGGCCGGAAATCATTGAGTTCTTTGGGACGTATTTTTTTGGGTACTGGAATTATTGTAGCTGTTTTCCAGAGGGTAGGGATTTTGCATTGATGGTAGACTTCACAGAAGAGTGGATGGATTATTGCAGAGAGTTCAGTGGCACAGGTCTTAAGCACCTTTGCTGGAATCCCATCAGGCCCTGGGGCCTTGCCTGGCTTGCATCTCCTCAGTTGCCGCCTGACGTCCTCCTTTGAAAAGGGGGCTGGGTCGTTTGGGTCCAGCAGGGGGAGTGCATCCAACTGACTGCGACACTCCTCTGAGTAGTCAACTGAGTCGAACCGGTTAAAAAAGATGTTCAGCTGATGTCCTTGCTCTGGTGAGATTGGAGTGCTGGGTCTGGGTGCATTTCCTATCAGTGTTTTGGCCATCTGAAAGGCTTGTCTGGTATTCATGGAACTGAATTTTTGTTCCAGTTTATTTTTGTATAGTTGTTTAGCTTTAAATACCTCATTTTTTACTGCTCTGTTTGCTGTATTAAGTGCTGTCCAGTCCTTGAGCTTGAAAGCTCTGTGTTTTTCCTTCAGGCTTTTTCTTAGCTGATGTGTAATCCATGGTCTAGAGTTAGGGTATTTTTTTATTTTCTTAACTGTAATGGTAGTCTGAATACAGAAATTGATGTAATCCGAGATGATGGAGACTCTTTCATCTAGTTCCCCATCGAAAATGTCCCAGTCAGTGCATGCCAGGGAGCCTTGGAGTTGCGCAACGGCGTCCTCCGTCCATTTAGGGGCGCTGTTGTATGTCTCTGGCTTATGTGTTTTGAGTTTCTGTTTGTATACCGGAAGTAAACAGATCATGTTGTGATCCGCAAGTCCAAGTGGAGGGTAGGAGCGTGTGCGATACGCATCGGTAATGTTACCGTAGCATAAATCCAAAATGTTATCCCTTCTGGTGGGAGTGTCAACATACTGGTGGAATGATGGCAAAACAGTGTCGAGTCTACAACTGTTATAGTCCCCCATAATAAGCACCGGAGCCCCCGGATACTTAGCAAGCATCGAGTTAGCCTCTTCGGCCATCAGCTCAGATGCTGTCTTGATGTTAACATTTGGGGGGATATAAACACAGCTGGACACAACAGTTGGGAATTCACGGGGGAGATAGTGGGGGCGCAATGATACAGTCACCATCTCCAGATTTGGTGTACATATCTTTTGATGGATTTTGATATTAGTGCACCATCTGTCGTTGATGTAGAAACAAACGCCTCCCCCTCGCGTCTTCCCTGATTGAGCCGTTCTGTCCGACCTGATGATGGTGAAGCCATCCAGGGCTACTTCGTTATCAGAGATCGCCCCGTCCAGCCAAGTTTCGGTCAGGGCGATAATACAGATGTCTCTAAAGGCCCTTTCCAGACGGCATCGGGCATGTAGTATGTCCATTTTGTTGCGGAGGGCCCGGACATTTGCCAGGATGATGGAGGGAAGAGGTGGTTTGAAGGGACGTCTTCTTATCCTGCTTCGGATTCCTCCCCGTTTGCCCCTTTTCCTGGGTCGGAGCTCCGGAGGTACGGCCGCCACGGGCTTGATGATGCTTGGCGGAGAGTCCCGTAATAATAGCAGGTCTTCTCGGCTATAGGTGAGTAAACCTCCGTCTATCACCGATTGCACTGTGAGGCCATCGCAGATAAACAATTGTCTTGTAAGCACCAGCACAGTCAATAATTTAAAGATTTCTGCCATAGTTGACAAATCAAGAACACAAGACGAGACGCAAAACAAACTTTAAACTTAAGACAGGACTTAGACAAGCCGTGGAGCTCACACGAGACGCGTATGGAAACTGTGTTGTCGCAGCAGAGCATGTCCTGTCCTGTTCTTTGTACGTCGCTAACTCAGTTAGCTGGATTTGATTGTTGGCGATTTGGCATGATCTTGGATTGTTTGGTTCTTCGACGCTCATCCTGGACTTGCTGTCATAGCATCAGGTGCGCCAGCTTGAACCTGCTCGCGAGCAGGCTTATTTCATGTTAACAGGATTAGATCGCGGCTTTTTAAGCGGAGCTGATACGGGAAGTCTTTTAGCGCAGCCCGATAGTGTACTTTTTGAGAGATATCATTTTTCTCATGACTCGTGAGGATGTCGTTTACATTAATTTGTTGGAAACGCATAAATGTTCGACTCGTCGGAGTCGGGCTTCAATAACAGTGCAGGAAAGTTAATATTGCGATTCTTATCCAGATTAGTATTAAATCAAATTTTAAAAAGGCAGTTGACTGACTAAAATCTCTTAGATGGTGTGTGACTATGTTCCATATCACAAATATGGCCAGGATCTGTGCATGACTCAAGAATTTTCAGAGATTTATGCACATTATTTGAACGTGGTAAGGAAAAATATAAATATCAAGCTCACTGCATTACATACACATATGCTTATCCTAACAGAACTGAATTTTTCCATTAAACAGGTGATTACAACAGGATCCTGCTTGGAGACAGATGTTTTATGACCCCATTCCCTGACCCAAACCCCAGACCAGTTACAATGCAGCTCTAGCCAGGACAAGGGCACACAATGAAGTGATCTTTAGCCAACTAAAGTATCTGAAAAGTCTGAGGTTTGCACCTGACAGGGCCTGTGACATTGCATGGGCCATACACAACATTGCACCATCAGAAAAAATATAAAACATTTCATTAATGTTTAATAAAAGACAAGACAAATATGCTTAGTTCCTTGATTTTTATTTTAATTGTTCTTTGTAAAGAAAAGCCAGTGATCAAGTCATCTTTTGCCTGCAAATAATATATATTGTACTCTGTGTGAAATAATATATTAGCACTTACTCTGAAGTTCCTATGAAGCAACTCTATCTCTAGTGCCAGTTTTTTTTTCTTTAAGTTGTCAAGTAATTTCAAAATACTCTGTTTTCTAGGGGTAGGGGTAAACCTGTCAAACACATGGCTTATGCTTCAAAAATTAAAAGGAAAAGTACAACATTGCCCACCTCTGCATCACTGCTTTGTGCAGACTCTTCTGTAGATGTGGACTCCTGCAACTCATATTAGAAATAATAGGTACTCAAGTGTAAATTAAGTAAAGTTATTTATGCACTTAAAGATACCTGAGAGGGTTTCTTCACTGTCCTGTGCATTGGGGGGAAAATGGGCATTACAAAGTGTTGTAGCTACTTTCTTCCCTTTTGATGTAACATTAGAAAAAGTCCACTTACTGCACATGCTTCAGCCACTTGCTTGGGAACACATAAAAGTGTTGGTATTGTTTAATACTGCACAAAAGAGGAAAAACACAATTTCATTACAATGAAGTACACTGGGGGGAAATGTGATCAATAACTCATGGCAACAGATTTTTTTTTACATTTACTATGTAGTTTCACAGTCACACATGTGGACTTTCACAAGTCAAAGCAATTCATTGCTACTCAAGGTTTAACAGCTGATATGACTGGACAGCTATTTGGATTATAGAACTACTTAATTTAATGCAGCAACAAATTATTTTACAGTGTACTAGGATTATTTAAAGTGCATTTACCAGCAGTGAAGGTGTTCTGCTCCTGGCCTCTGGCTGTGGGTATGAGGAAGAGCAGAACCCAGGGATGCCCTCCACAAGGTTCACACTCAACCCAAGGGTCAGCTCTTCTGCCTGGGTATAATGTGGGGGTGCAGGACCACCACCTGTTTGTTTTTCTTTTCTTTTTCTTTTTTTCTCAGCCTTTTTCTTGGTTGCTTTTATAAACAGGCAAACATTTATTAACAGTGCCTTTTTAAAAGAGATTAGTTAGTACAAATTACTATTATGTAGAATATTCTAGTTCACTTTTACTTGTTCCCATGTTCTAGTAGTGGGTGGTGACTCTGACATTACAATGAACAAAGTTTATTTAGAAATTATTAAAATATCAAAATATATACTTTAATAAGTGATAAAAACATCTAACTACAAACTTAATTTGTCTGCTACGTTTTGCCAGCCCTCTCTCTTGGCTTTTGCACACTTTGAGGTGTTCCCTGGCGTTTTAATTAAGTTTTAAAATTCTGCATATCCTTCAAGCAATAACTCTTGCTCTTCTGTGGAGAAAAAAACCGAGCGCGCTCTTTGGCCACGGTGAGCAGCCAATAGCAGCGTTGCTGATCAATGTTTCTACTATCGATACATATCCCTTTTAACCTAGCGCATGAACGCGCAATTATCTCAGATAACTCAATCCAGCTATACTAATCATAACCGGCAGGAGTGTTCGAAGAACCTAATTAGCCAGATCATGATGAGCACGATGATATTATCTTGGATGTCTCGTTTGATCTCGGATGTTTTAAGCATTGTACGAAGAACGGGCCCCAGATTCCTGTTCACCTTGCTACCTTGCCTATGTTGGATTCTAGTTCCTGTTGTTCTGCGTTCTGCCCTGGGATTACTGATCATCTGGAGGTTATTGCTTCATGCTGGATTTCTCATGGATTCTCTCTTCACTTCTGACATCACCAATCAGGTTGCCTATATCGACATCCCTGCGTCACTTAGAGCGACCATTCCTGCACCAGACTGTTTGGACTTTGCCCTACAATTCATTTACCAATAAACTGTTGTTACTTGCACCTTGTAACTCCATCATTTAAAATGACATTTACAGCATATTTTGTTAACACTTTAGAATACTGTTCCATAATTAATGAATAACTACAAAGGAACAAATGAGTAACACAATATTAACATACAAGTATCTCTGGTTAACAAATTAGTAAGTAGTGCATAGTCGAATGTGGTTCACTATTAGCTAATCAATATTAAAGAAAAATTCATACCTCTTGTCTATAGGACTACTAAGAACTACCCAACTATATACAACAGGTTCATAAATAATATGAATAATGCATAATGTATAATTAATTCTAAAGTGAAGGTAATGGTAACCCACTAGTAATTACTCAAGTGTTACTACATTCTTCTAAAGGAATTACTAATTATTTGGATCAGTATTCTAAAGTGAAAAGCATGATAACTCCCTAGTAATGACTGAAGTCATTGTAAGCTTTTGAGGTTTTTGTAAGGTTTTGCGTATAGTAATTCCAAAACACTTGAGTCATTGGTGGATTACCATGATCTTCCCTTTAGAATACTGATCCAAATAATTAGTAATTCCTTTAGAAGGATGTAGTAACATTTAAGTCATTACTATCCGATTCTTTACAAAACCCTCCAGAGCTTACAATGACTTCAGTCATTACTATAATGCTTTTCACTTTACAATACCAAATAATTAGTAATTCCTTCTAAAGGATTTGGTAATACTTGAGTCAAAGTGGGTTACCATGATCTTCACTTTAGAATTAATTATACAGTTTGCATTAGTCACATTAATTATGAACCGGTATATAGTAGTTCTTAGTAGTTCTCCGGGAGGTAAAAGAGCAGTCAAATGCATATATATTTGCCCATGTGTCATCACAGAGTCCACAATATCCAAACAAGCTTTTTTGGAGCTTGATTAAATAAATACTCTGTTTTTACTGTAATTAGGAGGGCGTTTTAATGTGAAACTTGCAGAATATTTTAATAGTACAAAGACACTTTTATGTCAAAAGCTCAAGGAAAGTTTGATTTCTCCTGTCACAACACCTTTAAAGAGAGTACAACATTACCCAAAATACCATCTAGCTATCTGCCACCAAGCATTTAAAATTGTGGTACACATTTGGCGTATTTGATCTTTTTCAGCTGCATACTGAGTTGCTGAACTGAGATGAGTCTGGTTAAAGAGTGTAATGGACTACAGGGAATTCTTGGTCTTTTCTTTCACAGTTACAGGGAATTCTTGGTCTTTTCTTTCACAGTTACATGTCAGGAGGGGATCAGAGCAGAGGGTCAGCCATGCAACATTACTCTCAGAGTAAAATGGTATTTAAGTGCCTCGTTCAAGGAAACAGACACAGTCGGAAAAGGAAGGTGCTACTAGCACGTCGGACAAGCTTACTAATAAGGGATCAAACCAATAGCCATCTGGGATGTGGTCCATTTCCCTAACAGGGTTCCATCAAACCCGAATAAACCAAAGGCCTTTGGTTTTTTTCATTCTGGTTTGGGCCAGCACTTTGCCAGACTCCCTGGAGTTCTGTACTGTAGAGACTAAAAGACTGGCACCAATGTGTGAAACTGGAATGTCACAGATCTCTCATTATTTTACTAAAGGAAACATGCCAGAGCTTTGTTTGAATATAAAAATCACTCTCTTTACCACACACACATCACATAGATATTAAGTAGTCATTCATCATCAGGCACTTGTGTCAGAAGCGACCCTCAAAATAAGGACTATTAGTATTTTGCAGAAGAATGGCAATAAAATGTGGCTCACTTCTAAGGGGGTTCAAACCATGATGTTAATAATACCTTGTTGAAACCGGTCACATAAACACAGCCATTACGTTAAAGGTGCAATAGGTGATTCTCTACAGAATTTTTTTTGTTATGCTGGTTGAAAGTCTCCTCATAAACTGATAGCAATCACAATATTAAGTATATAAATTCTAGTAAAAAAAGTCTAGTAAAAAATATTGTAAATATATAAATATATAAAATGTTTGTTGAATCATTACATTTGGTCCAAATGAAATGACATCATGTGTTCCCTGTCAGTCAACGTGTGTTTGCATACCACTGCGCAGCCTGTTCACACAGACATCATACGTCATCAGCGCATTCACTTACGCTGGGCAGACAGAGCGAGAATGGCAGGCAAACAGTTGTTTATGTTTGTTATTGTAGTAGTGTTACTCACTGTAATGTAAAGTTTTCTCACGGGTGAATGATACATGACGTAATCCATTAACGTTGTCTCTGGTCATCTCGCTTCTGGTCTGTGTGAGATTATGTGTGTTGGAGGAGGCGTGGTTTGGACGGCGATTTACAGGAAGGGTGGGCTAAGCTTTCAATGCTAGCAGGCTAAAGTTAGCATTTCCCAGGTCACCTATTGCACCTTTAAACTTAAGTTCCCCCGTGGTGAAAATCATGCTTTTAATGTTGTTTATATGTCTGTGGTGTTTTTAATATGCTTTAACAAACCATGTGCAAATTCATAAGTCAACACCATTGCTGAGTAATTTCTCCTTAAAACTGCTGTGAGCCAAAGATAGTCTCAAAAACAAGAAATCGCTGGTGTTTCTGACGTCACAAACTACCTTGTAGTAGTGCACTTTCACATAACCAATCATGTGAACATGTGATCATCAACGAGTGGATGCGGGGCTAATTTGCATATTCATAGAACCACATATACTAAATAAGGCAAAGGTGTAGAGTTACATTCAAGATATTTTAAGTCATGAAGAAAAATAATTAAAGGAAAAAAAGTTTAAATATGTACTTTTGGTGATCAAAAATGAGATTTAAGAGATAAAATTATTGACTACAGGGGAACTTTAAAGTTTTTATGCAATTGACTCAAAAAAATTATAAGACCAGCCTTAAAGAAAGAAATCAGATGATTAATTCTAAATGAGAAGTTTATGCAACAGGCCCCTGCAAGAACTAATTACTCTTTTTGTTAAACCAGAGAGGCATGTTTCATTGTGCTATTTAATGTCGATATTTAGTTCTACCAGAGTACTTAGCAGGCAATGTTTGTTACATCTTTTCTAATATGCCTTTCATTTTGAGGCTCTGATCCAGTAATAAAGAGATTTAAAAAAAGAATTTTCCATCAAGCAAAATTTTATTTAATCAGGAGACAAAAA
This sequence comes from Siphateles boraxobius, assembly GCF_051911475.1. Lineage (NCBI taxonomy): Eukaryota > Metazoa > Chordata > Actinopteri > Cypriniformes > Leuciscidae > Siphateles > Siphateles boraxobius. Next base: position 5,221,170 of record NW_027508997.1, on the reverse strand, counting down.
ATGGCAAATGATCGTGGCTTTGATGCACTTTTGTACCTATAAGTGCTTGGTAAGGGCAAGAAAAACAATTGAGCAATGTTTTTTTTTTTTTGTCTTGTGCTTTGATAATAGACACAGAAAAACTTTTCACTGTTAGAGGAGGGAATCATTTTTCATATGACCTATGATAAAAAAGAAATCGATTATCAGAGCTTTTTACAAAGACTGCTTTTCAGTTTTTGAAGTCTTTAGTTCACTGCATATGTAAAGGCAAGAGGTCAAAAAACAAAGTTTAGTTAAAAGACAAAAAGCCTGTTTCTTTTTTTCACACACACTCACTTTCTTTTTAAAACAGCGAACATGAGACAATTAAAAAAGCTTTTCATATATATCAACTCAGCTTATTGAACAAAATCTATAATCATGTTTCCTCAGAGCAAAATAGTGATTATAAGCATTTGGCTCAACACTTATTTTATCATTCTTCAATTAAATGTTTTTCAGTTGATCCTGTTATAAACCAGATAAGACCCTGACAGGGTTTCCCTATTCGTGGAAAACATGCTCTTCATAAAATGTAATTTTTCACATTTGAGTCTAAGGAGCTGTGTTATTTTAGAAATGCTTTCGAAGCATCTCATATAGCACAGTGAATCTTGAGCCAGTAAAAACAGACCAGATGAGAGCAAACAGAGAGATAAGGCAGTAGATGGAAGTGCTCTATGCTGTCTGGCAGGGGTTCATACATTATGTATGTGTGGATCAGTTCTGTTGTACTTAGAGCTAATGTGATTCGGTGTATAATGACCATTCAGAGACCAATTACATAATATGTTCACAATTAATTAGCCTCACTCTCATTCCTCTCATTGTTTGAATACTTTTGTGGTCCTGAGAGCACCAGATCTGATTTAAACACTGTGCAAGTGCAGTTGGCCTGTTTGTAGTGAAGGAGTGTGATTTGCAACAGCAACACTAAATAAAGTCAGAGTTTATGTTTCCCTGGAGGCTAACATGTGCTCAATTTAAATATTATTACTAAACACAACATGAAATAACACAAACAAAATATGAAATTATGAAGTGCGATATCGCAACAACATAGCATATTTCGGATCCTGAGAACATCAGAACATTGTTTTCAGAGACTATGCTCCATTAGACAAGCACATCCCAGTCATCCAGGGTGCAGTGAAGGATCATGGGAACTGTAATGAAGTGTAATATTGTCATAGTGTCTGATTTGTAATATATTGGGGTGTAGATTTAGTGCAAGGATTCGACCTTTGTCCCATTGCGCATTGCTTCTCAGAAAAAGCAACCATTACCATCTCTGTCAATCATTATTAGCCAGATGTTTGGGGGGGGGGGGGGGGGGGTAGGATGGGACGGTTTTGTTAATCGGACGTGGAGGAAAGTGTTTAGACAACAACAGACTGAAACAGAAGGATATGAATACACAGAAATAATGAACTCAAATGGAAACAGGTGTGAAAATAATCAAAACCCATTGCTATGAACTCACAACACAGGAAGTAAACTCAGGAGATGAAAACAGAAAGAACAGAACTATATCAAAATAAGAGTCCTAGAACAAAAACATAGGATAAATGTTCCTAGAGTCCTGGGATGGACAGAACCACTAGTAGGAGGAAGGGTGAGTAACAGGGTGGGAGATAACTCCAGGAATGATCAGGTGGCTCACACAGGCTACGGAACAGTGGTGAGTGGACGCTGGCTCCGAGATGGACATTACCTTTGGCTGAGAGTCCGTGCTGATCGTGGGTGCAAAGCAAGCGTGCCGCACAAGTCCTGAAAAGTAGAGCATCTCAATCACCCCCAGCGCTATTTACTTTTTATGGGAAAAGTAAAAGCAGTACCTGTTCTCACATGGGCTGGACTTGCTTGTTTCTCTTTTAATAACAAAAAAAGTTATATTTTTGACAAGTCTAAAGGATCTTTCACACCAAAAGTGCAAATGCAAAAGGAAATGCAACTTTTAGTACAGTAGAGGGTGCAGCTCAAACAAATCTTCCAGCTGTGCTGCCATTCTGGATTGCAGAAGAATAGGATGCATGAGGACAAAGTTCAACATTCTTACTTAAGCAATAAAAACAACTAAAGTTGAACTTTAAGTACTTTTTGCTCATTTGTATGGTTGAATTGGATTATCGCAAATATTGGATTGTCAGCAGCAAAGACATTGGTTCATAAAGTGAGATTAAATAAAGTATATTTGTGTTACCAAACATTTTCGATTAGTATTTGTATATATTCTTAGTTTGCATTTCACTGTTTTTATTCATTTTGAGGAATACTGAATCTGAATCATGCTCACATTTAGTCAAGAAGTTCAGTAACCAATACAGTTTACTTCAGAAAAGTAATCTGAAAAGTAGTCTAATCAGAAAAGTAATCTGATTACGTAACTCACGTTACTTGTAATGCTTTACCGCCAAAACTGTTAAGGGCCATCTTGGGACACTTGACCAGTTCACTTAGTCCAGCATAGGAAAAGGACATCAATGTTCTTTGGTCTGGGAAATGTGCTTGTACAAAGCCAGTTGTAAAAACTAACAGATATAGTACCATAGAAAACCATAGAAACAAACTCAAGACACAGGAAGTAAACTCAGGAGATGAAGACAGAAACAATATAAATAAATAAGAAGTCAAAATAAAAGTCTCAGAACAAAAATACAAGATAAATGTGACGCTAACTAATGAATACCAAAAATGTTTTATACATTAATCCAGTTTAAAAAAAACTTGTTGAACCTGAACCCATATTTAATATAGCCAGGTAAATTTATGAGGATGATGGCATGTGTTGTAACCTGTCTATATTGGTACCTGCCAAATTCGGCTAGATTTACCATAGGGTATTTCAATGCTCTAATGTCATCAACAACAACATTGAAAGCATTTTTTCCACTCCTTTAGTTGAGGAGTCAGTTTACCTATCCTGATTACTGCATGATTATCTAAAGTAAGAGTGATTGAGATTCTTTGATCAATACGCATCAGGCAGTCCCGGAGCAATCTGGTTTTGTGCCATCTGAGACTATCCAGTGCTGCAGACACTTTATTATCTGTAACAGGGAAATTAACCCTTTTGAAATGTCTGGCTGAAATGTTTCAAAACTTTGGGGAATTACATCATATTTTATATCATTTTATATTCACTCTTCTCCAACTGTTTTAATATTCTTTGTGATGCTATAATCATGATTTGTGCATGGGATCTCATTCACTGCCCTAGACTGATATATTATGGGTAAGATTAACAGAGACACTCTCAAACTCAGGCCTGTTTCACACATCCTGTGCCTAAGGTGCATTAGAGTTACTGCAACGTAACTGCAATAGCATTGCAGACACAAAACTGCACCCCTGCATAGAAAATAAAATTATTTCTAGGCTATTACATTCAATATTTCCTTTAATCACAGGCATAAATTATAAAATGGTTATGAGGAATGAGCTATTGAGAATTATTATGAAGTCGATCCTTAAATATCTAATTTGCGTGAGGAGGGGAAAGCAAATTTACATTCAAAATAAATTAATTTACACAGAACCCAAATCCCAAAGTGTAGCTTTAAACGGCTTAAATCAATCAGTCAGATTAAGTGAATATAAAGTGCTGTTTGTGTGCTTGTCAATTCATGTTGAACTTGTATCAGATGATTTTTTTAATATAGTTCACTCCAATATTTCATATTGTCTTATAAAGGTCTACAGTATATTACAAAAGTTGTGTTGATGATTTTTTTTTCAAGTCTGCAGTGAGAATACTGTAACCTGTTAATGGCTGTTGAAATGAAAACACACTGCTCAGGATGTGTGAAAAAGATAATGAGGGTAAAGGTTAATTATCTTGCTTGTTGTTACCTGCCTTATATACCTTTATACCTATATAAAACTAATGAACAGGGCAAAAACAATAAACAAAAATGCGATATTAGAAACAATTAAAAACCTGTGATGATAATTACTATGAGAAACAAAGGAAAAAGTTTTCCTTCCAAACTGCAGATAAATTAGGATTTACCAGGACGCTCTCTCTCTCTCTCTCTCTCTCTCTCTCTCTCTCTCTCTCTCTCTCTCTCTCTCTCTCTCTCTCTCTCTCTCTCTCTCTCTCTCTCTCTCTCTCTCTCTCTCTCTCTCTCTCTCTCTGACAGACAGGTCTTTGATGTCTGACATAATTGATGAATATAAAAAATTGTCTATGAATGTCTGTCATTGTCTTCACTCTGAAAAACATTTGTTGCAAACTAATTTTATCCGGTGTTGAATGCAAATTAATTTGCTCCCAGTGATGTGGTGTTGTCTGAAAATTAATTTGCTCCCACATACCAACACACACACAGACGCAAACAAACACACATTTAGTCATTGTCATACACCCATTGGAGGGTGAAACCTCTGGGAAAGGGCTATATCTAAATTCACATCCTCCTTCTGTTCTGACAATATTCAAATCATCTAACACCTTTATTCTGCTTGGATGAAATATTTCTCACACACACACACACACACACACACACATACATACACACACACACACACACACATACACACACACAAACACACACACACACACACACACACACACACACACACACACACACACACACACACACACACACACACACACACACACACACACACACGCACGCACACACACACACACACACACACACACACACAAACAATCGTTCTCTGCTCTCTTTAGAGAATGACTACTTCCGAATATAAGCAAACACTGAATGGACATCAAACAGTTCACAGAAGCGAGAATATAAAAGAAAAAAAATACCATGACAAAAAATATCTGAGGTGAATCAATAAACAGTTGCATCATATTTGTGTGTGGTAGTTCAGCATAAAATCTTATTGACTAGCCACACTGGTATAGTGCTTTTTTGTGAGGATGTAAATGAAATCACTGTCACGTGAAAACATAACTAAATGTACAAGTTAATTAAAAGTTTTTGCTGGCATTTAGTTGGCCCTCATTAGTCACAAAACTAGCAGTGGTACTGACACCTATTGGTCTGGTAAGGGAGTAAAATAATGACAAAAGCCTTATAAACAAAAAAGAATGCTGAATTGCACAAATTGGGGGGGGGGGGGGTCTGGGGGTTGGGGGGGGGGGTGTTTCTTGGCTTGCATTTTTATGCGCTGCAATGTAAAATTGTTGTATATTTAAACCGTGAATATTTCAATTGGAAACATTTCACAAATAAAATGGACCTAAAATTGCCTGGCGTATTCTTAAACAAACTGAATGTTATGGAAACAACTTTGTAAGGTGAATATTTATTATTACATTTTTAACAATGAAAAAGTGTGTGAAATGTTTCACAAGATCCCTCAGAAATCATTCTAATATGCTGATTTGGTGCTCAAGAAACATTTCATATCATCATTGGTGAAAACTGTTTTGCTGCTTAATATTTTTGTGGAAACCGTGATCCTTTTTTTTTAGGATTCTTTGAAGAATAGTAAGTTTAGAAGAACAGCATTTATTTGTAATTGAAATCTTTTGCAAAAATGTAAAAGTATTTTTCTATCACTTGATTCCTTGCTGAATAAAAATATTATTATTTTATTTTTTAAAGTAGTGTATATTATTAATAGTAACAATTGGGCATAACATGATGGCATGTGGAAGTGTGTTCTGCTCCATGTATTTAAAAAAATATTCTATTTTCGAAAAGTGCAGATTCTAAATATTTCTAGAAGACTTATCTCGTATAAGTGCACATTTAAATTATATTTCTTAAAGTGCCCCTATACTATTTTAAATGTTCCTAATTTTGTTTTGGAGGTCTCCTACAATAGGTTTACATGCATCCCAGCATAAAAAAATAAATAAATAAAAACTTTAATTTTCTCATAATTTACACTGCACATCACCTCATAAGAGTCTGAAAATGGTTTGTGAAGGTTCAGTCTTTCTAGACCCCTCCTATCTGCAAACCTACACTCCTCTGATTGGTCTTGTCTGTTGTGATTGGTCTACTTCATACAGCGCGTGTTGATAATTAAACACTTATTATCATCTCTGAATTTCAGCTCTAGAGGTTTCATCAACACTTGATACACAGTGAATAATAAAACGTCAGTTTTTCCATATCAATTCCAGCATGAGTCCTCATCCTTTTAAAGTGAATGCAAAGTGGATTTGCAGCTCAGAAAACATGTCGACAACATGAACTAAACTCTTCCAGGCCTCAGCAACAAGTCCAGTGTTTGAGGGCGGGTCAAAAGAGACAAAATAGACCACAGGGTGGCATTATGCAAATCTGTTACATTGTTACGTAGTAAGTGAGACTGGAATTGCTGACGACTTGTTTCAGCAGTTCAGAATTTATTATTTCTTTAGTCAAGTCAAGTCAAGTCATCCTCATTTATATAGCGCTTTTAACAATGTAGATTGTTTCAAAGCAGCTTTACAGAGATAAACAAATAATTTAAGGTAACAGAGATTGGTTTGGTTTCATAGTGGTTCTTGAAAAATGTTTTTTCCAGCTAAAGTTAGTTTTGATTGATTCACTTCCGTCTAAATGATCATTTGTTATTAAATTAGGGGCCGCTAAGACGACACGGTTCTCTCTAAACAGACTTTAAACGTGAACCTGTGATAGACGCTGATGGCGTTCACATGCGCATTAAGAATTGATTCTATATATGTGCGTTTGAATATATGTGCGCAGGTTTGTAATTCCTTACAAACCATGCCTAAACAAACTACTTGTCTTGTCTATAAATTTTGATGCAGAATTTTATTTTATCTTATCACTTTGGGTAGGTACGTGAACCGAAAAATTCCACAACGCTTTATCTGTAGAGTGGTATAGGGATCCTCCATAGGGAGAGGCTAGTTGGCACTTCAGCACTGCATTGTCATTGGGTCCAGGCGAAAGTCCTTCGTCATATCTGGAAACGGCCTGGATCCAGCAGGCTGCGGGAAAACCTCGGGATAAACAAAGACACTAAAATTAGCGTAGATGCCATTCTTCTTATGATGTAACGAGTACATCAGGATTTAAGGGAAGTGTTCCCAGTTCCGGCTGACCTAATCTAAGCAGCCTAATTTGAATTATAGAAGTCTATAGAGTGTTATGTGAATGCTAGGTCAAAGAGATGTGTTTTTAGTCTAGCTTTGAACTGACAGACTGTGTCTGCTTCCCAGACAATGTTAGGAAGATTTTTCCAAAGTTTTGTTGCTAAATAGGAAAAGGATCTACCGCCAGCAGTCGATTTAGATATTCTAGGTATTATCAACTGGCCAGAACTTTGAGATCGCAATAGACATGAAGGACTATAATGCGTTAAGAGCTCGCTCAAGTACTGGGGAGCTAAACCATTTAGTGCTTTGTAAGTAATCATCAATATTTTAAAATTTATACGATGTTTAATAGGGAGCCAATGCAGTGTTGACAGAACAGGGCTAATATGGTCGTACTTCCTGGTTCTGGTAAGAACTCTAGCGGCTGCGTTTTGAACTAGCTGTAGTTTGTTTATTAAGCGTGCAGGGCAACCACCCAGTAGAGCATTACAATAATCTAGCCTTGATGTCATGAACGCATTAACTAGTTGTTCCGCATTTGTCAATGAGAGCATATGACGTAATTTAGATATATTTTTAAGATGGAAAAATGCGGTTTTACAGACACTAGACACGAGAGGAGACTATAACTTTATTCATGCCCTTTGATCTTTAAAACTTTGCAGACATTTTACATTCATAAACAGATATATTACACACTGCATGAAAGGTAATATGCGAAAAGCATAATAGAGGCGCTGCAAAAGTTTTGTATTGTGTAAATATGGGTTTAAAAAACATTTTTGGTGTACATTTTCTATATTGTTCACGGTATCAAAACTTAATCTAATTATGATTAAATGATGGATCTTGTAATCAAGCACCCATCTGTAATTTAAAGCTGATTGAGGAGCTTGGATTGCAGTGGAGAGATGATATACAGTCCCAGTAACGTATATATATAGCGATAATCCACTGCCACCTCAACAACCAAGCACTCAAAACCGACCCACAAACCCAGGAATTGCACTGTGCAAATTCAATTTAGCACTAAATTTGTGGCCACGTTTGCACCATTTCCTGATTGGCATAATTCCTTTAGTGAATAAGGCAACATCTCATGCAAATAAACGATGCCATCAGCAGGTGCTATTCATTCTTAGAGAATATCCCCCATAGTGTGTGCTCCTGCTGAATTATACAGAACCACCCTCCTTTGATTCTGCTTTTCTTTTTCCCTGATACAAACAGGGATATAATTCATATCTCTGTCAAACACAAAAGCATTTACAGCCATTTAAACTCACATTGCTGAAGGACATGCATTTTAGAGCCTGAGGTTTCGCTCTGTGAGAAAATCTTACAGATGTCATTTGATGGGTAAAAATACCTCACAGCGCGCTTCTAACATGCATTCACAAAAAGGAAAAAGGGAAGGAGACACAAGTAGAAAAATGGTCAGCATGAATAAAAGACAAAAATGAAAGTAAACCAACATTCAATCATCACCACCATCTGAATAAAGATGGACCGCAAGCCTTTGAATAGTTTCTCCACTCTATCACTCTATGTCCACAGCTCTTTTCTCCCGTCCACTCACCTCTTTTCAGTGTGGACTAAGGCACAAGTTTAATCTTGGGTTGGGTCCAAATCCATTTATTTTCCCTCAAAAGCTTTCTTTCTTCCTCTATCTCTCTCCCTCCTCCTCCTCCTCAACCTCTCTAATTTTCTCCTTTTTCATCTCCTCTGATGGTAGTTACAGGGGTAATATCAGGAGAGAGATGAAGGCTGTTTCAGCACATACCGTGCGCATATATTTACACAGCGCAATATATCGTCCAGCATAAAGCCGTGTAATGAGATGCTCTGTTCTCTTCTGCTTGTTCCTTTGTTTGTTTATAGTATAATGCAGATGTGAGCGACTATCTCAAAGCGACATTCACAATCGTAGACATACAGCTTTTTCAACTCTAGCCCGGCCTTGCTGCAACGCATGTGAAGACTGTGAACGAGAATCCCACAGAAAAGGAAAAAAGAGCTCTTTCATCTCCACTGCATGACACACAGCAGGTTTAATTAGAAAGTGTCAGCCTGGCATCAGTAGGTGTGTACCTCCATGTGTCTAACAACAAACCTAGTTTTGATGAGCTTTGGACTCACTCGTTCACAATGGCTTCTGCAATGATGTTTCATCCTTACTGCAGCTTGCAGTCCTTTTCAAAATTAATTTCTTTGTCCATTTGGGAAACACTGGCAAATAAATAAATAATACGGGTATTATCAGTTTATGTAAGGTTTTGAAATTAAGTTTAACAGTTTTGCAAAGCCTATGTAAACGTGCACATTGGCCTGTAGGTAAATAGAGTTTTGGCGGTGGTTGTGTCTAAATGAGAAAAGAATATTTGTCATTTGAAAGATGGAGTCATTGAATTAATTTGGTCCCAAAGCTGTGATAATAACTGCTGTTGTGCTCACTGAAGAGTTTTGAAAAAGTGACTCAAATTGAGAGATGGATAGTGATTATTAAAAACTGTAACTTAATACTCTTTTTTTTTTTCATAGAATCCAAGCTCACAACAAACTAATAATATATTTGCAAAGCACCAAAGTCAAATGCAAATGGAAAAGACACAAGTGAGTAAAACTCACAATACTTCAGTTTTGAATAATTATACAGCAACCATAAAGATTGACAATGTTAACATGATTTCCATTACACGAGAGTAGGTGTTAAAACTTCATGCTGATTTGTACTCGGCTTTCACCAAGATAATCACCAACTAAGACGTAGCTTTACAGTAACCTATGCTTCTCCATCCATTTACGCTTCTTTCCATCTGGTGATGTGAATCTCCTTCTGTCTGGTGTTAATAGCTGCAGTGTATTGCGTGTCAGCACACACAATGGCTGCAACCACAGTGCGGTCCCCCCATAACAACCCTCTGGATTGAGCTGAGTAGGGAACATCTCTAGGGTCTTCAAGTGGGCACCTTCCGTCCTCAGTGTTTCGTCGACTAGCCCACGACACCTCAAGATAACATATGACTCATTTTTGGGTGAACTATCCCTTTAACAAACTATTAACTACGACTTTTGCCTTAATAAACTCTTAATTAATGCTTATTAATGTAGTTGTTGATTTTAGGTATTGAGTGGATTAAGGTGCGTAAAAGGTCATGCAAAATAATAATATAATAATAATAATATGTCCTTTATAAGTACTAATAAATAGCCAATATCCTATGCTAATAAGCACACTGTAAAAAAAATATTTTCATGATTTGTTTTCACGACATTTTCTCTTTTATCAAATCAACTTAGATAATTTATGTGGTTCAGATAACATACTGTAATATTCTTAGTTTCTGTTGATTAAACCAATCTCCTTCATTTTATTAACTCAATTCTTTGAATTACTTACTTTTTAACCATGAGTTAAGTTAAACCAACAATAATTTTGGTTGCACTTTATTTTACAGTACTTGCACTTACGCAGTGTACTTACCTAAGAAAGTACTGGGTAATATAAGGTAACTATGGGTTAAGGTAAGCTTTAGGGGTAGGTTCAGGGTAAGTACAGTTTGGACTGTAAATAAAGTGCTACCTAGTTATTAGTGAGAGCTGGACCTAAAACTAAAGTGTTACCTATTTTTTTTTTCAGAACTGTGACCATGATGTACACCATTCCTGTCCCAGTCATATTCTTGACCCAAAACACTGTCCACTCCCAGATGGTAAATGTTCCTCTAGAGTGATTTTTAAGTGCTTAGTTTCCAAAGGAAGCAGATGTCAGTGAATTTAAAAGGCTGGTAGATCCCGTGTTTGTTCTCTCTCGATGACAGTAACACGGAAACATTGTGTATCCCATAAATGCAGGCAGTGTGTATAGAGGGATTGTGAGTGTCCATTGGAGAGGGCTGATTTGTGTACAAAAGTGTTATTTATTGTTCAAGTGTGAAGTGTTTACTGCAGGGACAAGAGACAGTGTCAGTTCAGTCTAATTCCTCTACCAACAGCAACACCATCCTTTTTCTCTCTCTCCATCTCTCTCCCCTCTGTTCTCTCTTTTAATCTGTCTGAACACACACTCCGCAGGGTTAATGGACTACATCTTTCTCTCTCTCCTGCTCTAAATCATCCTGTCTTCATTTAGACCCTCTCAGGCAGATGTTTTTAACCGAGGGGAGTCAGGGTCTCACTAACAGACTGGGTGGACCTAGTGAGGAAGCGGCCAACACAGTGCACCAATAGAACCACACACGCTGTCTTCTGTGTGTGCGCGTGTTGCATTAATAGCTGAGGCACGTTCAAAAGAAGGGAGGAGGAAACATGCTTTAGTGCCAGAAGATGAGAAAGTTCAGCCGAGGTGATTGGATTAGCTTCTCCTTTGCACTCAGGGCTGAAAGTAACTGTGTGTGTGTGTGTGCGCGTGTGTGTGTGTGTGTGTGTGTGCGTGTGTGTGTGTGTGTGTGTGTGTGTGTGTGTGTGTGTGTGTGTGTGTGTGTGTGTGTGTGTGTGTGTGTGTGTGTGTGTGTGTGTGTGTGTGTGTGTGTGTGTGTGTGTGTGTGTGTGTGTGTGTGTGTGTGTGTGGAGGAGAGCATGAAGCATTCACATTTCCTGCCACATGACGATCACATAATGTTCAGATGCATCATTTATTTATGCAGCTGTGATATGAAGATTCAATGCTGACTTTGTATTAATTTCTCGACATTTGCTTGACATTTCAAAGGAACTGATTACATTACATGCAAATACATTCGTGAGTTACTTTTGTATTACTTTATTGCTGTGTCAGCTAACTGAGACACTTTCACCTCCAAACTACTTGGTTTAAAAAAAATTACATTGGAAGTGTTTTTGCCCCCAGCGTGATAATAATAATCTCTCCTTCATAATTTGTGTGAAAAGGAATGAAAGTTGTCAGTGCTTTACTGACACTAGTGTTAATTTCAGCTGTGAATTTTATGTATGGGTAGCAGTTTATACTTTACGGTAATGGTATTGAGAGTGTACTAGAGTAAATACGGTAAAGGGGATGGGGCACTCCTTGGGCTTGTCTGTATTAGATTGAACTACAAAGTAAACGGCACTCACTTTTGCTCTGTCTCTGCGTGTGTTATTATTCCTCCACAAATACTACAGTATGGTTCTGGAGTTTTCCAAAATAAAAAACGAAAAGAAACTTAGGTAGATACGTGTTTTTACAATGAGCCTATTTTGGGTATTTTAAAAATTCATTAAAAAAGAATCTTGTAACACAGTACCTCAACACCGAGCCACATGCACATCCACCCAGGAGTGTCCACAACACATCTTGTGTTACCTAAATATGATTAACTTGTGCTTGCAGACCCTTTCAGACATAACAGATATTGAGGTATAAGTAATTATAATTAGTGATGCTATGGGGTTTGTGATTACCATCACAGTCTGATCCAAAAACCACACACATGCATAGACAGAGAAAGAGGCATGCTGGGAATTTCTTCTCCTCCAGGCTTTCTTGTGCTTGCAGATATATCCGTCTGTTCTCACTGCTTCCTTTTCTTTATACACTCGCATTAAAAGTCTGTAATAACAGTTTTTTCCGTACTGCTGCTATATAAAGCGCACAGTTTCTAAAATGCAAAACTTCAACTTGCAGGTCTCATCAAGCTGAGTAAAACCTACTGGGCCTTCAAATAAAATGTTTGATTGAGTATTTCTAAAGTTAAAGTAAACTCCCGTAACCAAAATAAAAAGCATTCCTTGAGTAAAAAATCTCTATTTTAAGGTAAATGTATGCCTGCACTAAATTTTTGCAAGCCACCAGGAGTTGGCTCATCATAATCTTCACCATGTACACTTAGTAACAACTAAGACTAAGACAGCTAACACTTAGCAAGCTAAGCTACAGCAATATGACAAAAGTAGTTTACTACATCTAAAGCTACTTTCTCAAATTTAATTTTTATATTGAACCAACTTAATTCCAAGTCAGTGCTATCTCAGTGATCAATAAAATTGTCAATCAAACATATAGGCAGGCATAATTTGTCAGTTCAATTGTTTATTCAACAACTGTTCCAAACCAATTTGGCCAAAAAACACACAAAAAAAACATAACTATATAAAACCATATAACTATATAAAACTATAAAAAAAAAACAGGTGTCAAGAGTGTGTGCATCTTTTTCCATTTCTCACGTGTCAGCCCAAGGATTGATACTGGTACGTGATGTCACACCATACGGAGCAGAAGGTGATGGTAATGCACCAAAAAGCTGGTTTGTAGGGCACTATGAAATCCGTTTTATTTTTTCCCACATTCCAAATTCAGTTTTATTTTGTTTTCCTTTTTCTGGACTCCCATTTTAATGGTTAAATAACATTTTAGTAATCAAAAACGTGTAATTAATTGAAATCATGAAACGTATATAATTTAACAATAATTTATTAACATTTTTAAATAAATTACATTTTAAGGGCTCTATAAAATAGTTTTTTTTAATGGTTTAAATTGTAATGACCAATTATTTAAAATGTAGGCCTAATGATGTAAGCAAAACTTTCTTCAAAGGTTAAAACCAACCTTTTATTTTGACAGGTTGCCATAGCTAGACCTTTGAGTCTCTGTTTTGTTTTTTGATATGACGATAGTTTTTCTCAAATCAAGCTAAAATGCTACTAAAGTGACTCTCAGAGCGGCTGTGCAGATGAAGTTCAATGATCCATTACTGAAAACATCGCAAGCGTCATGGGTGCTTAGTGTGTGGTAAATGAATCCGCCATTCATTCACAGAGACACGCAGAACATGCATGATTCCTTTTTAAATAGTCTTTAAGCGGTTTAATATTCACAGACACTAGTCTATATCGCGATTTTATTTAAGTTTAGGCTACTTACCTTCTTTCATCCAAGATCTGACAAATTCCGTGAAATTCCGCGTTATACAGTAAATTTTGTTTTTATGCATGGATATCGCAATTCAGTCCATGTTTTCTGTATTGCGGTAACTTAATGAAATCATATGGCCCTATAGTTGCCAACCACCGTAAAACAAGAAGAAGAAGAAGTCACTGTCACTAACTGATCCAGCATCAGTGATACTTAGCAGTTGTATTTCCGATTTGAGCTTGAGCTTTAGAAATTTAGAAAAATTTGATTCAGAAAACAGCGACGCTACCACCACGCTACTGAGAAATGTAGTTAAACTAGTAGCGTCACTACTTGTAGCGACGCTACTGCCCAACACTGCAAATCAAATCATTCACCAACTCGTGTATGAAAAGACCAAATCAAATTTGTCGACCCGTCAATAACATCAACCAATAACATCAAACCCTATTGGTGTGTCATGAAGTCATCTGACATGCAAGAACAAATGAGTTGATCAATGATTTGTGGACTCTAACCCCTTAAGGCCGACTGTTGCGAATTCGCTTCAAACCCCTTCCATTCAGACTGCAGGCCGAGATAGTGTGTGTATTCCCCCAATGCCTGTTTGTGCACATTCGATACATACCTATGAACCTTTTGCACACACTGGTTTCTCATAGGACCGTTCTGAGTGGGAACTAAATCCGGTTCAAGGAAGCTAATATTTTGGTTAGCAAAATCTGCATATCAAGGCCGCAAATGTGGAGAAATTGCCCAAAATGAGGTAAGTAGTGCTAAGTGCTAATATGTACCAACTTTGTGATTGCTTCTATAGCTATGTTATTCAAATAGACTTCATGTGACGAATATTTTTTTCCTACTTTGTAGATTTCTGTTTGAAGCAAATTCGCGACATTCGTCCATAACAGCTGGATTCGGCTATAATGGCTACCTATAAAATAATGCTGTATGTAGATGGCTTTCAGCACTCACATGCATTTTATTTAGGCAGATTGTTTCTATAATCATTTAAAAAAATATATGTTAGGATATAAAAGCAATTCCTGTCCTTTGATTTAACACAGAACATAATTTATGCAACAACGTACAATGGGAAGCGACCAGGCTTTTTGTTCGCTATGCACTGGAGAAACAAGGACAGAGTTAAACAAACAGAGTGTAATTTACTTATTATAGTGTGTTTTTTTGTTCACTATGCACTGGAGAAACAAGGAAAGAGTTAAACAGAGTGTAACATGGAATGTATAAAAACTACTGTGTTAGGGCGGAGAGTGTTTTGTTTCTTGCTGTTGTCAAGATTCATTAATTTGTCAATTAAAGTTTAGAAGCTCTAACAACTTTGTGACATGAATAAAATCTACATACCTGAGATGGGAAAATGTGTTTTATTAATTTTACCATTTTGTAAAAAAAATTACTATAAATGCCTGTTGTCGCTAATTTGCATCATAACTAAATGTATATCTATTCTATATTCTATAGACAAATTACCAATCTCAACTTAATTTGGAGCCAGAAACAAACATAATACATTTTTTAAATAATTGTAAATAAATTCAGGCGTCAAGGGGTGTGCAGCTTAGAATCAATCACAAAATTCTTTCACTTTGAAAGGCTATTAACTTGTGTGTAAGATCGATCAGTTTGATCTAAGATACACTATCAGAGTCAATGATACTACAGTTCTCTTCAAGCTAGACGCCTCCCTAAATCTATGGACACCCCTCTGTGGGAAAATCATTGTGGTGTGGTGAAATCAAAATGGAATGGTACCAATTATCTGTGTTGAATTTTGGAAATTAATTTGATAAACTCAGAAGCTTGCCTTGGATGTTAAGTGTGAGGAATATTTAACATAATTAATGACTTCTGATGCTCCACCATCTCCCTTCGGAGCATTGGTAAAGAGCTTCTCGTTTTTTAAGTTCCTATCTGCAGTCCCTTCATGCTATCCAGCTTTTTGACATGTTTTCTTTGCTATAACAGGAAGTTAGAAGAATGCGTTATTAGATTCAATACTAAACTAATCTTGTAGAATAAAAATAGACAATATCCTAAGTATATCAGATGGCACACAGTCCATTTACTAACCGTCCGATGCATGCTGCACACAAAATGGCAAGAATTGCCTGATTGAATCTGATTGGCTGGTGCTACGCAACTTCTGGGAGTTACAAAGTAATATAACAATATAAAATAAAAATGAAATATATCAAAGCAATAATTAAATGATGACAGATTTTGCATTCATCTAAATATTTTAAAGTGTTTGCTTGGGTAAAGTGATGGAATCAATCAATCAACAATCAATCAACATTTATTTATACAGCCCTTTACAACACTCAAGGTGAACCAAAGTGCTTTCCAAAAACAACAACAACAATACAAAGCAAAATATAAAAATAAAATATATAATCAAGATGTATAATAAATGTATGTCACAAAGAAAACAAAGAAAACAAAAAAGAAAAGAAAAGAAAACACAGAATGACTCAACCAATGCTACGATATAAAAGCCAGTCTAAATAAATAAGTCTTAAGCTTCGCTTTAAAACGGCCTAAGTCTGTGGTTATTCGTAAGTCGGCAGGTAGCTTGTTCCAAAGTTTTGGCCCAGCTACAGAAAAGGCCCGGTCACCCCAGAGTCTGTACCTTGTCCTTGGGACTTCCAACAAGAGTTGAGTTGTTGATCTAAGATTCCTGTTTGACTCTCGCAAAGTTAGCATCTCAGTTACGTAAGGTGGAGCAAGGCCGTTGAGAGCTTTAAAAACAAACAATAAAATCTTAAAATCTACTCTAAAAGAAACAGGAAGCCAGTGGAGTGAAGAAAGAATAGGAGTTATATGCTCACGTTTGCGTGTATTAGTTAAAAGGCGAGCTGCTGCGTTCTGCACCAGCTGAAGGCGCCTGAGCGAGGACTGTGAAACACCCACGTAGAGTGCGTTACAATAGTCTAGTCTTGAGCTAATAAAAGCATGAATAGCTTTCTCAAGATCCGAACGATTTAAAAATGGTTTGACCTTGGCCAATAGGCGTAGTTGAAAAAAACTTGCTTTTACCACGCTGTCAATTTGTTTGTCAAATTTAAGGCTACTGTCAAAAGTCACACCGAGATTTCTCACAGTCGGTCTAAGTTTTGAAATTAATGTATTTGGGTCAGCGTTTGCAGACTCGCCAAATAAAATATATTCGGTCTTATCTTCATTCAAATTAAGGAAGTTTTTTCCTAACCATAATTTAATGTCGTCAATGCAATCAATTAGTGACCCAGATGCATCACTATTTGTTGGACTCATCGGCAAATAAATCTGCAAATCATCAGCATAGCAATGATAAGCTATGTTATGTCTGGCTATGATGGACCCAAGGGGCAGCATATAGAGTGAAAATAAAACTGGTCCGAGAATAGAGCCTTGTGGCACCCCGCAGGAAAGAGAAGTAGTAGAAGAGGACGAATTCCCAATCACTACAGAATAGGTTCTATTAGTGAAATAAGACGAAAACCACTGAAACGCAGTACCCTTAATGCCAACATAGTGGTTAAGGCGAGACAGAAGGATTGCATGGTCCACTGTATCAAAGGCCGCCGTGAGATCGAGAAGCACTAAAATAACGGGGCTCTTAGAATCAACAAACCGGGCAATATCGTTGTGTACCTTTAACAGTGCAGACTCAGTACTATGGCGCGATCTAAATCCTGATTGAAATTTCTCAAACATAGAGTTATTTTCTAAAAAAGAATGTAATTGGAAAAAAACAACTTTTTCTAAAACTTTTGACAGAAAAGGCAAGTGAGAAACTGGTCTGAAATTAGACAGAATTGAGGGATCCAGATTCGGTTTTTTGAGAAAAGGCCTAACCACAGCATGTTTGAACTCAGCAGGGACAGATCCTGAGCTAAGACATTTATTAATAAATACCAACAAGAAAGGCCCAACTGTGCTAAGAACCTCTTTTAGCAATTTAGTTGGAATAAAGTCCATGGGACAGTTTGTACTTTTCATTTGTTGCACTACTTCGTTAAAGAATGATAATGAGACTGGCTCAAACTCTTCAAGCACAGTGGAATGAGTTGCCGCAACAACTGAGTCAGTTGCAGAGCTATTAGTCGTAAGTTGTCTGACGGACTCCACTTTATTAATAAAAAAGCTAAGAAAATTCTCACAAGTGGAGACTGAGGCATCCGTCAGAGAACAAGAAGGCGGGTTTACGACAGAATTAATTGTATTAAACATCACCCTTGGACAATGCCCACTATTAGTGATAACACTTGACAAATATTTGGATTTTGCTTCCCTTACGGCCCCTTGATAATCAAGAAGACAGCCCCTTAATATTTCCAAGGACACATACAATTTGTCCTTCTTCCATCTCCGCTCAGCTTGTCTACAGCGCTGCCTAGCGGTGCGGGTGGCATCATTTATCCAGGGATCTGTTCTTAGCTTAGGAGCTCTGTGTTTATAAGGGGCAATAACATCTAAAATTTCAGAACAGGTAGAATTAAAAAATGAAAGCATGCCATCAGAACATATAGAATAATCAGATTCACTAAAGACATAACATTCAGAGTCCATAAAAATATCCGTAAATTCTTCAGCCGTTGAGGAGGTGAGAATACGACGATAACATGGCAAAACACTAGACTTACTGGCTATTGAAGGCAGGACTGGAAATTCAACAATAACAGGGAAATGATCCGAGATAGCAGTCTCAGATATTTCAGTAAAGGAGATAGAGAGCCCATAAGACATAATAAGGTCTAGAGTGTGTCCCATAAGATGTGTGGGTCGGTCCACCAGTTGATTTAACTGGAAAGAGGACAAAAGTCGTTTAAACTCAGTACCCAACAGATCAGACGGACAACACACATGGATATTAAAATCACCACAAATAAAAATTTGGTCGTACTTAGGGACAACATCAGCTAAAAATTCGGAAAACTCTTGGATAAAATTCTTATTGTATTTGGGTGGACGATAAACAACAGCACATAACACAGGGCATGTAAACTCGATTAAAAATAGCTGTAGTTCAAAACAAGAATAATTATTTGTAGATAAAAGTCGACATTTAAATTTGTCCTTAAAAACAGAAGCCACGCCTCCTCCGCGCCCCGACACTCGCGGGGAGCTGAAAAAACAGCAGTGAGGTGGGAGGAGCTCTGTAAAGGCACTGTTGTCACCTGGTTTAACCCAGGTTTCCGTCAACAAAAGAAAATCCAAAGAGTGCAAAATAAAAAAATCTTTCAGAATAAACGTTTTGTTAGTTAGCGATCTAGCGTTGATCAAAGCAACACGTACAGTGTTGAGGCTAGACTGCTGAGGGATACTTGCAAGCGGGCGAAGATTCTCCTTTTCGGAATGCCGTTTACGGATCCTTATGGGCCGTCGGATCGGATGTATATTCACAGCGTCGGGATCCACAGCATCAGGGACAATGGGTCGAAGCCACCGGTAGCAGTATTCTGAGGAACACTTTACAGCGTAGCCGTCGTACTCCCGAGCGAACTCCGTGAAACTGCGAGGATCAGATGCCGAAGCCAGAGTCAGGTAGGCTCTTCTTAATCTTGCAAATCTCCCGCCTCTCCGGCCGCGTCGTCTGCTGCGTTTTCTATAGCGATTAATGGCAGGTAACACACTGGGCACATGCCACAGGTGCGAAGGTAGTGATGACAGTAGTGGTGGCGGCGTCTCGGACTGTCCACTATAGCCACGAATTTTAGAATTAACCACATAATTCCTTATGTTCAGAAGAGTCTGGCGATCGTAAACTAACAGTGGTGACACATTCTGTGCAAAATGTGACAAGATTAACAAACACAATAACACACAGAGCAAAGGTAGACGGCCAGCCAAACACAGCGGCGCCATCATTCCCCTGTTCACCATGCACCCTGTCATGGTGATGTATGGTGAATCCTTCACAGAGAGTAACTCAGAAAACTCAAAACAGAATTAAACCATTTGTGTCAAATTAGGTAAATGTGTTAAATAGATTATCAATACAGAGGGCCCTATCTTGCACCCAGCGCAATTGACTTTGTACACCGACGCATGTATCATTCCTATTTTGTACCCGACGCACAGCGGACTTTTCCCTGCACAGAGGCACGTCTGTAAATTAGGGAATGAACTTGCGCTCCCGGGGGCGGTTCAGCAAAAAGAGGAGACGTGTTCCGGCCCAAACGTTCCCTGGTACTATTTTGCAGTTTCAGAAAACAATTCCGCCACAGACCAGGAAAAACCTAGTCTAAAGTCAGCGGCGCGTTATTCAGATGCTATTTTAAGAGGGCATGCTTGGCCATTATGTAGCGTGTGCACCACGCACATACACTTTGCTTCTCTCATTTACACAGCAGTTCCCATTTTTGCAAACCATACATAATTACAAGGACAAATATTACCACACGAGGGAAATCATTGTGGTGTCCATGAAGATTGTGTGTCCATGAAGTACACATTTACCCAAATTATTATACGCCTGTTTAACCGAAGCTAATTTGGGTGGGTTTCTCCCATCCCCATACAATGTCAGTTCTCTGTCTTTAACCAAAAAAAGAGAATAATACATTTAGTCCTGGCTTCCTTAGTCTTCACACCGTCCTTTTTAAGACCAAAGCTAAAGATACACGAAAAAAAAAAGAAAAAAAAGTATTTTGCAAGCTTAACAAACATCAAAAACCATGCTGATGTGTTCTGGGCTAAATGTGCATGTTGTATGTGCTTACATATGATGATATTTTGACCAGCTGAGAACTCGTGAAGAGTTTATAAAATGTGTCATGAAGTCAGAACAGCAGCAGCAGGAATTCCTCCATTTCTGACGCCTGTACCCTCCTTTTGAGGGTATCTGTGGTTTGTTTAGATGTCTTTGTGTTGGGTTTATATTTTAGAGTAACCACACCAGAGATCATTTGGACCACCTTTACTGTGGTCTCGGCCCGCTTGTTTGGTGCACACCAGGGATCAGATGGCAGCGTTCACACTTGTTCAAATGAACCACACTAACAGAGCAATCGCACCAGAGTTCATTTTAATCCAACCATACCTGCCAAGTGTGGTCATCCTAAAAGAATGGTTCCATTTTTTTTATTGTGAAGAACATTTTAATCATCTGAATCTGTTCCATGGATATCAACGGTTCTTGCATGGAACCATCAATGACAATCGCATAAAGCAATAAAGAAACTTTATTTTTAAAAGTGCATTTCAGAAAGACTCACCCCTAGACAGCAATTTAAAAAAACGTGACTGGTTGCTTATGTCCATCAGACACTTTGTAATTGGAAGGGTCTTGGCTAGAATAATGTACAAGACTTCATCCAAATAGTCAAAAGTTTGTCTGACAGGCTTCTGTGTTTCTGCAGCTTTTACTCGAATTGGTTAGAGTTCCAGCTGTTATGGTAAGTGACTGCCAAAGGAAAGGGAACTAAAGGGAAATGAAAATACCATGACTATGATTCTATTGTAGTTAATCGTCCATGAGCGAGAGGAAACGAGGAACTCACATTAATCTTTAATTCTCTGGCATTGGCCATGAGCACCAGCAAGACACATACGTCAAGAGAACAGTGTTGCACATGAATAATGCATCAATAGAGTACATTAATTTCACACAGGTCCTGGTGTCTGTTTCCAGCCGCACTGAGTGACAATTAAAGAGTTTTTTGAGTCAATGTAATATTTATGCAATGTTGGTGGTGGTCCTTTAGATGTCAGTCCTCTGGTTCCATGTCAGCCACAGTAGAAAACAGTTGTGCAAGGTGATTATCTTTCTGGTGGGCACTCACACATTTGTTACCTCCTGTCTCTTCATTACTATAACGTATCCAGCCATCTAAATCGGACTCGGGAGTGCCTAACGACATAGAACAATAACAATTTAATTCTCATTGTTTCATTAATTTTATTTCTAAAAAATTAATGCGCCTTGTCATCTAAACTGCACCAGGGAATGTATTACAATATGGAATGATACCGATTTAATTCACACCATTCCATTTGTTTTATTTTTTAGAAGACATTTAATAATACACAAGCTGTGGAGCGTGAGCAACTAACAAAGTTTCGAATCTATACCTGAATGAAGATGTATGGACATAGATACAGACAGTCTTTGGTGTGTTGCTATGTGCTGGGAAGCAGAAGGTGAAGCTGTCAGAAGCAGTTCTCTCATATCAGAGACTAGAGCTGCAGCGCAAGTTTGTCATGCCTCTCAGCCGCACTGATGTTTGAGGATGATGAGGTTTCTATATGTGAGACTCCTGATGTAGTCCAACCCTCCACTGCAGTTTGGATTTCATCCTGTTACAACAGATGCACAGCCAGTCAACAGCTCTTGCTATACAAATGCACAAGGCGCAGGTCTGCACTCACATTTGATGGACTACAAGGATCGAGCGTGTCCTTTAAGAACCTGTTTCACCTCACACTCGTGTCACTGTCGTGTCCTTGTTTCCTGGTGCATGTGCCCTTCTGTTCTGTTGCATTCTGTCATCCTCTTTCTCTCAAATGAATACAGCAGCAACATGTCTCATTGCCAGATTTTACTCTTCAAGGCTTCTCTCCACTTCATCGACGACCATGACACACCTCCCTATAAGGCTGTTACAGATGCCCGGCCAACCTGGCCAACTGTCAAACACACACACACACACACAAGTGGGATTAAAAAGACTGTCCTATCCAGTGAACACACAGCTTAACCTGACAATGCAGTAAATTTGACAAAAGGAGTTTACAAAGCTTAATATGGGTTGCGGGCATTAATAGAGAGAATTAAAGCTACACTGTGTGATTTTTACCCCCATCTAGCGGTGAAAAGGTATATGACCATCCAGTGAATATTAGTTTCTGTTCCTCTCAATTCCGATTTCGTTTTAACTCCTACGGTGGCCAATGTAGTCCAAGATTGGAATGCAGCATTACAACTGCATTATCACATTAGGCTACGTTAATTGTGTATAAAGTAAAATAAATGAAAAATAACTAAAATTTAAAGTGCCTACATATAACTTATAGCCTACAAATTATAGCGCCATTAAAATATTAATCACATGTTATCCGTCATAGAACACGGATTTATGTTACAAGGTAAACAATACTTTTCATCATTGACACGAGGAAACCTATCCTAGATGTCGTTCTAGCGTTATGCACAGCACACCATGATATAATTAGCCAAGCAACTTCCAATATACACAAACAGGCTTAATAAACGTTACCTGTCGAGAAGAAAGCAGGCAACGTCGGCGTCCTTTTTAAAATCGTTGCTCGTCATGAGCTCTTTCCATCTTGGAAAGGCCACTCCAATATTTACTTTTGTCTTGTTGTTTTGCCTGTTGCGTTGCCGTCTTAATTCTCTTTTTCGCTTCCTTGGCGACTCTGATACGTATCCTCGAGAATAAGAGTGATCCTCCATCAGCAACAGACTTTCAAAAAGGCTTTCAGGTTTTTATATATCAGTCTCAAGCAATCCCCCTCTTGAGATTCGACACGGTGCCATCGAGTGTTAAAACGCGAAAGGCGAAGCTTGAATTAACGGGTATGTCCCTCTTTGGCTAATGTACTTTCAAGATGGAGGGGCAACATGGCGACCGACATTAGAACCCCCCACCCGTATGTATTTTCAATGGCATATCATACACTCACGAGAATACTTTATTACTTGAACGAAGTAAATATACATTAATGAGCACATATATTTTTGAAAGAACTAAGTGTTTTTAGCTAAGAATAAACTAAAAAAGTTACACAGTGTAGCTTTAAAGGGATAGTTCACCCCAAGATGATTTACTGTGATCTAGGGATGTGCCCGAAGTCTGAATCCAAATTCGGAAAGGCACGGAAAATAAATAACACATTCTACGGAGCCCCTAAAGGGACATGGTTAAGCTTGCTGTGGTAGTCGGTTACATTACAGTACATCAGATTTCACTTACCACGTGAAGATGGTAATGAGAGACGACTGACAGGAGGATGTTGGGGGATTTGGTGCACAACAGATCCTGACCCTCATTGACAAATATCTTATTCTTATGTGCGGTCAGCCCCACCGCTCTCTGTACACGGAGTACGCATGATTGCAAATTGGAGAGCGAAAGTAAAAAGTGAGTGTGCATTCAAAAGCGATTTCATTACCCCACATATTGATAGCGGCTCCCTGATGCCCGCAAATTATATACAATATTATTATCCAACTATATTTTTTAATCATGCTTTTTTGAAGCTCATAAGTGTGAATCATCATGCATTTACACTGTATGGAAAGGAGCAGTGTAAAAAAAAAAAAGCTAAAGCAGCACAACTGTTTTAACATTAATAATAATAATAAATGTTTCTTGAGCGCCAAATCAACATATTAGAATGATTTCTGATGTTTCATGTTATGATCTACATCGCATGTAAATAATGCATTTATCTAGCGTACAAACTAACTTTTTCTATAGTTCTGTATTAACATTTACAGGTATGTCCTTAACATGTTGTTTTGCAGTATTTTTACACTATTTTTGATTCCTAGAAATATCGGTCTGACTGTTTCTATTGATCAATACTTGTGGATCTGACATCTGTTAATGCACTTCATTTCTACTTTTAAACAGCGTGCTTCAGTAGTTTGGGGAAAATGCAGTACTCATTAGATAATGAACAATGTAGTTAAAAGTAAAATAAATCACTTCTGTGCCAATAGCATGATGAAACTGCAAAAAATAATGTCAGATTTTACACACATCACATTAAGTATGCAATTTGCTATACAATATCAGGAAACTTCAGATGGTCTGCTACTGGCACTGCCCCTCCTGTCTCTCTCTCTCACCTTCAGCTCCTGATGGGCAGATGGTTGGGGTGATAGAACCGAAAGATCTTTTGTTCTTTTTTATGCCCTCAGAGCAAAAAGCATTAATAGATTGCAGGTGTGGAGGTGAGCTTTTGTGAAATGTCTTATATACCACATTATACGTCAGTGGGATGTTCATGCCGAATGAGAATGTTACTAGAATAAAGACAGAGACTGCAGAACAGTTCTGTAGCTTTGATGTCGGTACATAAGCTGAGTAAGGAAAGCACGGGGAGTAAAAATAGTAGGACTGCTCAGTCGTTGTGCTTTCAGGGGCATACAGGCTTATATTCAGGATTTATGAGTGGTTGAGCCAAGAGTATAAATCCTTATGTAAACATATAGCTCAGGTCAGACTGCTTTATCGATCCTGCAAAAGGTTCCAGTTCCCAAGAGATCAGCCTAGCTCATATTGCCGTAATCATATTGATGTGTTCAACCAGCTGGGTCTCTGGTTGTGTGGTGGAGAAGTTTCACCGTGACCCAATTACAGTATGCCTAAAGTTGTGCTTAGGTACTGGTGGACAATGAGAATTATCTGAAATAATGACTGGGGTAGAAGCATATATGCATAGAGACCAAGCTCTGCTGACTGAGTGAGCTTGATTATCCATGAGATACGATGTAGATCTGAATGCAGCTGATGGCTGAAGCTTTACGGCTGTCTGTCAGACTTCCAAGAGCTGCGATTCACATTGTAGGCCTCTGATCATCGCTGCACAACTTCTTTAAACATGTTAAAACTGCATGAAAGTTTTCTGGGAAAAGAATTTGTATTAAGTGTCTATATAACTGCTGCAAGGTCTCTTGAGCTGTTAGTTTTGAAGCTATGCTTCAGCTGCATGATAATTGTGTATTCTTAAGGATATAGACAGCCTTTCACAGCTATGAATGACTGGTATGGAAACAAGCACAAAACATTTGTGTGTATGTGTGTGTTTGTGTGTGTGTGTGTTTGTGCGTGCGTGCCTGCGTGCGTGCGTGCGTGTTTTTCAAACAAGCTGTGGGCCTAAAAGACCTGCTGGAGGAAGAGGAGGTTTTCAGGTCTAAAGAAGGAGGATAAACAGATACTACAGATGGAGATAAAGAGCTTCAGTACAATAAAACACTTCTGGGATCAGGTGGAGTGCAAACACCAGCAGAACAATATAAAATTAGAATCATAACCGGCTACAAAACAATTTTTGACTTTGTGTTGCTTGTTAATGAGATTACTCTGTTCTTCAACATATTTGGGTATCCAGCATTGCTCTTTCACTAACATCCTTTTGCCATTCACTTCTGCTTCCTCTACTTCCTCTATCTCCCTCTGTTCTCTGTCGTTAAACACCTACACAGACAGAATCATGCCCAGGGTGTTAAAGATGAGCTAACAAGCTCTGTGGGTTCTTCAGCACCTCACACTAAATCAGATAACAATATCCAAACTAGGAAAAATGTCCTGCGTTGTTTCAGTGCCAAAGCATGACTACTAAGCAGTTCCTTGAAAGGCAACTCTGAGCCATAATCTCAGATTTAAATCCTCTGCAATGCAGTGCGGATGATCTAGTTCCACAGGTCACTATTATCTTTGATCAATTTCTTTTATCTTTTTGGCTTCTCTTGTGCTTTTACTACAAGGGTGCCTCTCTTGAATAGCAAACTCTGAGCAATGTAAGTAAATGATGTTACAGACACCTGCCCTGAGTCAGATTTTGCGTACTTTCCTCATACACAGTATGCAAAATGGAGTATGTCGAATGAGTAGGATTCCAAATACTCGAAACACTCAGATAGCATACTGCAACTGCTGGGATTCTGAAGTCTCAAACACCTTGGTCATTCCAGCTGAGGAGCCATGATTAAATTCATCAATGGTTGAAAATTACTGCACTGTAAAAGAACAAGAATTTGAAAGTAGCTCTAGATTATGGGCCACTTTGAGACTCCAGGACTGATGATGGTGAACGGCATTGAGGAGCAGGGGACCTGTCCTGGCTGTTTTTGAGTCCGGTACGGTTAAATCAGGAATAAAAACACAGTTGTGAACTAGAAAGGTACAAATCTTAATGTGTGCAGCGGACTGCAACAGATGATCGATTATTCTGCAGTGACCAATGCGCTTTTCAACAGTGAGTCACAAAGTCTCACGGCGATGATGCCTAGACACAGCAGAACAGAACCAATACATAATTCCATCTTTCTAACCTTATGCAAGTGCTTTGAAAAAAAAACAAGCCTTTTGTTTTTTTCTGTCACACTGGGTAAGAAATTATGACCTACAGAAGAAATGTGCATTGTTGGAAAATGTAAGGAGTCTCAAATGAGGCTGGATACCGTAACAGGGCATGGCATAAGCACCGTTGGACGTTAATGAGAGTAATCTTGCCGTAATTATGGAGCGCACTGTGATTGTGAGTGTGTGATGTGGCAAGGCGGCTAGGAGGAGAGCGTGGTTTAGAAGACCCTTTAACTGCAATAATGGCTCATAATTAAACTAACACGTCTGGGTGAAATATGCAGAGGCATGAATATTAACACCTGCTTTGAGACTGAACAGTATATTTGAATAGTCTGCCATCTGGTGTGCCTACAGCCCATTCACCCTAGAGTAATTAATGGCTGGGTTAATTCTTCATAAATAAGTTCCAGATATAGTGATATCAACATCATCATCATCTAATTCTTGGTTTTATGGATGTCTGGGAAGAAAATACTGCACAACACACTTCGATCCGGTCTCATTAACAACACCAACACCTGTAAAACTCGACAACCGTGCATATAAATATATATCCAACGAGTCTGTTTGCATAGGGATTGCTGTCTAGGAAGAGTGCTTTAGTGTAGCTGGCCTGAGTTTAAAAGAAAAACCTGAATTTCATGCTCAGTATGAAACCTGAAGTAACGCTTGCGATGATCAATTCATTAGTCATCACACTCTCGGCTCTTTTAATTACTCTTCAAACACACATTAACCAAGTTTCAGTTGTGAAGGCATGAGCATTATATGCTGTACGGTAGAGCGTGGTCAAGTCTGAAATTAAAATGTGCTTGAGGCTAATGAAGTGCTCTCCAGACAACAGCTGTGTTTTAATGCATCCCTGCACTGCACAGGAGCTCTCGCACTATGGAAAAAGCATCCTCAGAGCAGCCATTACATAGCCATAAATCAATTACCAACCTTTAACATTAATTATATTTCAAGCTGAACAACATGAGTGTGCTTTGAAGGATGCTAGCATTTGCCACGCCCACATATCCCATCAGCCCCTGCTATCTGATATCAGCACATTCTCACTTAATGGAATCTGAAGGGCCGATATCCTGCAGACACACACCATTACACTCCATTACTGTATCGGCGCTTGAGTGTGTGAGAGTGTCTATGAGCCTTTTCTGTACTAGTGAAAAGTAACAACAAAACACTTTTTGAGCTGCCAAGAAGTTCTGATGGGAGGGTATGATAAATAAATAATATTAATCATAAGATGATATAATAAGAATAATACATTGATATAATTTATCATATTAATATCATACAAGTACCACTTTCAAGCAAGCATAATGGCTGTTAGCAGCTAAAATAACTCAGACACCAGAAACCTCCACAGAAACACCACATTCAAGTTACGTATGGCCGCACCGACTCTTAAATTAAAAATAAGGCGGATAGAAGGTCCAAAGTAGAGTCTCTGACAAGACGTGATCTGCGTAAAGGCCCACGACTTCAGTACACAAAATAAGTGACACCAATATATCGACAACACTAGGGGCGCTCAATCGTGTCCATGAAGAACTATCTGTTCAGATTGTGCTGAATTACATTCAAAGTGGGATGTGGGGTATTTCCAATGGTACATCTCAGTCAGGTTCCTGGTTCAGTAGTAAGGGAACCATTTTAAGTGCCGTCTCAATCACAAAATCATAGTGCACTAAAACATTTGCTCCCTAAAAAGTTCCACAATGCACCGTGAAAACCAGGGTGCATTGACGCTCACTATGTTTCCTTAACGGAAGTTCTGATGCGCAAAACATAAATCACGCAAGCCAACTCACTACACATAATGACAAGCGATAGATGTTTTTAAAAATCATATTTCAGAATAAATATACAGTACATCGTTAGACAAGTAATGATCATAATCTAGCTAACATTTATAATTTATTTGTATATGTACATATATTTATATGTAACAAGCAAAGTATTTATTATAATGTACTTTAAATAACGTTAAAAAATAAGTCAGAAAGATTATGCTGTTTTTCATAAATACCAGTATGTTGTACTATGAAGAAGTTGTCATGTTGCTGGAAATAGAGTCATCAGTGTCCCAATGAGCCATGCAGGGTCTTTACTGTCCTTGCAGTGCCTGAATTTCTGTACACGATATACCAATTCACAACCTAAGATGCTACCTAAGATGCTGATTGAGACGCACCCCAATATAGTGGATGGGTTGATATGTTGAGCTAATCTGGAACAGCTGCTTAAGTGGCATCAATGAATGTGTCCCAAATGACGTACTATACATTATGCGCCTATACTATGCATTATGTACTCTATTGTTAAGGTTATTTTGTTATCCAGCATTAGAGTCTAATAGTCCCTCTACCTCCAAAAGGAAAGCTGTGGCAATTGAGAGCATAAAGTGTCCAACATTCCACACTTGATTTCTTTGGTTAATTAGAATCCTTTAAATCCGAGTATTTTAAGTGCCCTTTCTCTTTATGGATGATGTTTTTTTCGGTGTGAACACAATTTTCGGCTAACAGGGAACGCTCTCAGAACTTCTCTTAAATTTTTTATCAAATGTTCTTACAGTAACATTATGTGCATTCAAACTTGGTCTTAAACAATGTTTTCAAATGGTTAGCACAAAAATGTTCATACATCATTCAAAATGTTTTTTTCTTAAACATTTTAGTTGAAAATGTTTTTTTGCTAAATTATAAGATAATGTTCCCTTATATAACAAAAAAAAACGTGTGTACACGTTAAACTGGACATTATTGACATTCAGAAACATTCAGAAACATACTAGAAAATTGCATGGAATAGAGCATGAATTGGGAAAACATTTTATGTTTTTAAATATATTATTATGAATACCTTGATTAGTTAAGCCAAGGCACGCTTCCCATTAAAAAAATAGTTAAAAAGGTGATATATTTGACAAAATGTGTAGGTTTGTAGCACATTAGTTTTAATTGGACTTTAATTGGACTTTAAACATTTTTTAATTGGACTTGTGTCCTGAACTACCTTTTTCTTACTAAAGAGTTCCTTCAAATATATATTTTATAACCCCTGCTGCTGGACTTGTTTTTTTTTTAACCTTGATTAGTTGTTTCTGGTTAATTTGTTGACAGTTGAAACTCATTTTTGCGGAAAGGTAGAGATCCGGTGCAAGCCTAAACACTATATTGGAAACTCACCTACCTCCTCCATGCAAGAGAAGAAGATACAACCACTTCTCCACATAGCTCATTCACACCCTCATTGCTTATTCATATTTTGGAAGAACACCCATTTCACTCTCCACAGGAAGTTTCCACACAAACACTCTAAAAACTAGAGGTCATTTCTTTTAAAATGGCCAATACAATACCAATATCTAAAGATCAGAGTGACAGATGACCAATATAATGCCAATATATGACACCTTAATATAAATCAGATGTACACAAAATCCCTGAATTTAAATGCATATGTGAAACAATAAATCTGCACTACTAACACTGTTAGTAAATTTCAGAACTACCACTAGGCAGAATGATCACATCTATTAAACAGCCAAAGGCCTATCATTGCCAAAGAAGACACATCTTCTCTTTGAATGCAGAAGAGCTATGTAGCTTTCCTTCTGAGGTTAAGCTCATTTTTAAGACAGGGAGGAGAACTCAATGTGATCTGTTCAATACATCTGTTCTTGCGAAACTGAGCAAGTGAGAGCTTCTTCAGAGAAAGAAGTTCTTCCCATCACTTCATCTGTAGTGTCCCAGAGAGACACTTATACAGAGAGTGTATGTCTTGAGATATATGTTGTGCTCAAAGACTATGATATTTGGAGTCTCTCTTTCTTTCTCTGCCATCATGTCCTCTATTGATAGTTATGTGACATTGCAGACAGACTGGGTGCTGACACCAATGACACAATCATGCTAACCAGGGCATATTCCGTGTGTGTGTGTGTGTGTGTGTGTGTGTGTGTGTGTGTGTGTGTGTGTGTGTGTGTGTGTGTGTGTGTGTGTGTGTGTGTGTGTGTGTGTGTGTGTGTGTGTGTGTGTGTGTGTGTGTGTCTGTGTGTGTGTGTGTGTGTGTGTGTGTGTGTATATCACTTCATGATACTATGA
Source organism: Siphateles boraxobius (assembly GCF_051911475.1). Taxonomy (NCBI): domain Eukaryota; kingdom Metazoa; phylum Chordata; class Actinopteri; order Cypriniformes; family Leuciscidae; genus Siphateles; species Siphateles boraxobius. The sequence continues at coordinate 5,190,072 of NW_027508997.1, read as the reverse complement.
ACCTTACAGCATGTTACATTACTGGCAGTTATTAAAAAAAAAAAAAAAAAAAAATTACTTTATCTTCTTCATTTATGACAAGTGAAATTTTTATTTCTGGAAAATCTTGACCAGTTCTCACGTTTTGTGTTTTTCTCAGTCCTATCCAAGTCCTGCAGCTGCTTGGTAGTGCATTATAGATTTCTTCTTTCAATTTTGAAACAAGATGCAAGGACTTTAACCCCGTCATCTCTTGAAGTGCCTCAATGGACTTCCAACCCCTCTCATCCACGAGATGTTCAAGTTTCTGAACACCATTCCTCAGCAAACATCTCCTCAAGCTCACGGAGGACAACAGTCTAGTCTGGACCATTGGGTTGAAAAACAACAGTTCCTCTGGAGTCCAATGCCCTTGGTCACCCATATCTCGCTCCACTCTAAAAACAGTTTTCCCAGTCTGCAGTATAGACTTATAAAAAGGTGGAAGCTCTGACAGGCTTACTTTCTTGAGTTTCATTAAAAACAGGTGTCTATCAAATCCAAGTCCTCCTGCCCGCTTCAAAAACGCAATTGAAGTTTTGGCCAATACCACATCCATTTTGTAGAGAAGTCTCTTCACAGCTTGAATCCTAAAAGCTCAGATACGACTCCTCACATCCACTAAGCCTTGACCAGCCTCTTGAACTGGTAAATAAAGTACAGCTCCACGAATCCAGAGCTGTCCGCTCCAGAAGAAAAATTAACAAATGTCCTTTGTATCATAGAAATAGGTTGTTCGGGAGGCTCCATAGTTATAGTCCTCTGCCACAACATTGACGCAGTGAGATTATTGACAACCAGAGCTCTCCCCCAATAGGACAACTGTGGCAATAGCAATTTCCATTTCGACAATTTAGCAGACACCTTCTCCAGCAGACCCTCCCAATTTTTCTAATGAAATTGGTAATTCCCCAAAAAAACTCCTATTGTTTTCAATCCGTCTTGTCTCCATCCTAACCCACCCGGGAGTTGAGGAAACCCAATACCTTCCCACCTACCAATAATAAACACTTCACTTTTAGACCAATTAACTCTAGCAGAAGAGACTTTTTCATATATTCAAATAGTTTGGTTTAAGGTTGTAATATCCTCTTGACTTGTGATAAAAAACACTAATGTCATCTGATATGCAGATAAAAATCATTTAAAATTATCATTTGAATTAGGAATTACAACTCCTTCAAGATTCCTCCTCAATCTACACAGCAAAGGTTCAATAACCAAGCTGTTTAATTGCCCGTAAAGTGGACATCCTTGTCTAATGCCTCTCAACACAGATATTGATTCACTTAATCCATCACCTGCTTTCACCATAACAGAAACATTACAATACAACAACCGAATATAGGATATAAATCTGTCACCAAACCCAAAATTAGGGATGCATGATATATCGACCACATATCGATATCGGCTTATAAATGGTCATTTTTGATGTCATCGCTATCGATCCGATAAGAAAATTAGCCCGATATATCAAAGCCGATAAATAATAGATTATTTACTTCAGTTGAGAGCAGTAGCCTAAAGCGTTAATTGTACCGATGATCATCTTTATCTTTAGCGTGCGCAGCTCAAACAGCAATGCACATTTATAACTATAATTGGGACTGTCATATTCATGCCATTATAATGAGAACACTATTGTACTAAAATATTGTTAATTCTCTGGGTTTAGTTGCCGTTTCGGCACGTTGTTGTGGGAATAGCGCGTCCAGAACAGGGATTAGACGTTCTGACTAGCACAGTCAAGTTCGCTTGTGCAATCATGTCATTTTGTGCATGATATAAGTCGTTATTTTAAATTTATGTAATATAAATATCTGATTAATCTCACATAGGATGTGTGGGGTTTTTTTTCAAAAACATTGATGCGTTATTATTAATAACTAGCATTTTTTTTTGTTCTAGTATTATTTTCATCAACAATATGGTTTGATACAAATAATTTTGTCCGTGTGGAGGCGATTCCATTTTCTTTATCCATGGCACATGCACTTTGCATGTTTCTTTATATGCAGCCCAATGTTATCCAATGACTTGTTTGCATTCTTTAGGTATTTTATTTTAATTTAATTTACACATAATAAAGATACTGGTCTCCAGTTTTTGAGAAGTCCCAAGTCCCCTTTCTTTGGAAGCAGCGACAAGACTGCTCTACGAAAACGTATGGGAAGAGTTTCGCTTCTAATGCAGTCCAGCAATACTTCATAATAATGTCCAATTATTTCCTAGAACTGTTGGTAAAAGTCTATAGGTAGTCCATCAATTCCAGGAGTACGGCCAATATGCAACAGGCGCATTGCTTCTGTAAGTTCTTTAAAAGTGATTAAATTGTCCAATGCCTTTTTCTGTTCATCCCCAAGCTGAGGTAATTCCTTAAGTAACCCTTGTGCATCAATTAAAAAAAGTTACTCATAGGTACATAGAGGACAAAAATGTCCGTATCCAAAAACTGTCATAAAAATATTATAGATTTATATTTTTTTCCACTTTCACTGACATCAATTTTTTAACCAGCATCAGCTCTAATCATAATGACCAAACATTCATTAATTTTCAGAATTTTAACCCTTAAAATGTGGGTTTGTTTACATAATGCCACTGTTGTTTTTTTATGAAAAAAAGAAAAATAGTAATTATTTTCAATTTACTAAATGCTAAGCAGAATTTTTTTTCTTTGATTATTACAGCCTTGGATATGTCAATCATTAAAAACAACATTAATTTTGATGCATTAATATTTTTTATGCAGTATCAGATTTAAAAAAAAGCTACCACTCAGGCCCATAAAGGACAAAAATGTCCATGTCAAAAAAGTGTCATAAAAATATTATAGATTAATATTTTTTTACACTTTCACTGACTTAGATTTTTTACTAGCATCAGTTCTAATCATAATTACCAAACAGTCATTCATTTTCAGAATTTTAACCCTTTTAACGTCGGTTTCTTTACATAATGCCACTGTTGATGTTTATAAAAATTAGAATAATAATAATAATTTTCTATATACTAAATTCTAAGCAGGATTTTTTTTCTTTAAATATTACAGCCTTGGATATGTCAATAATTAACAACAATGTTAATTTTGATGCAATCATATTTTTTATGCAGTATCAGATAAAAAACAAAACTACCACTCAGGCCCATAAAGGACAAAAATGTCCATGTCAAAAAAGTGTCATAAAAATATTATAGATTAATATTTTTTTACACTTTCACTGGCTTAGATTTTTTACTAGCATCAGTTCTAATCATAATTACCAAACAGTCATTAATTTTCAGAATTTTAACCCTTTTAACGTCGGTTTCTTTACATAATGCCACTGTTGATGTTTATAAAAATTAGAATAATAATAATAATTTTCTATATACTAAATTCTAAGCAGGATTTTTTTTCTTTAAATATTACAGCCTTGGATATGTCAATAATTAACAACAATATTAATTTTGATGCAATCCAATTTTTTATGCAGTATCAGATAAAAAACAAAACTACCACTCAGGCCCATAAAGGACAAAAATGTCCATGTCAAAAAAGTGTCATAAAAATATTATAGATTAATATTTTTTTACACTTTCACTGGCTTAGATTTTTTACTAGCATCAGTTCTAATCATAATTACCAAACAGTCATTAATTTTCAGAATTTTAACCCTTTAAACGTCGGTTTCTTTACATAATGCCACTGTTGAAGTTTATAAAAATTAGAATAATAATAATAATTTTTTATATACTAAATTCTAAGCAGGATTTTTTTTCTTTAAATATTACAGCCTTGGATATGTCAATAATTAACAACAATATTAATTTTGATGCAATCATATTTTTTATGCAGTATCAGATAAAAAACAAAACTACCACTCAGGCCCATAAAGGACAAAAATGTCCATGTCAAAAAAGTGTCATAAAAATATTATAGATTAATATTTTTTTACACTTTCACTGGCTTAGATTTTTTACTAGCATCAGTTCTAATCATAATTACCAAACAGTCATTAATTTTCAGAATTTTAACCCTTTAAACGTCGGCTTCTTTACATAATGCCACTGTTGATGTTTATAAAAATTAGAATAATAATAATAATTTTCTATATACTAAATTCTAAGCAGGATTTTTTTTCTTTAAATATTACAGCCTTGGATATGTCAATAATTAACAACAATATTAATTTTGATGCAATCATATTTTTTATGCAGTATCAGATAAAAAACAAAACTACCACTCAGGCCCATAAAGGACAAAAATTTCCATGTCAAAAAAGTGTCATAAAAATATTATAGATAAATATTTTTTTCCACTTTCACTGACTTAGATTTTTTACTAGCATCAGTTCTAATCATAATTACCAAACAGTCATTAATTTTCAGAATTTTAACCCTTTAAACGCTGGTTTCTTTACATAATGCCACTTGTTTTTTTTATAAAAATTATAATAATAATAAAAATATTCCATATACTAAATGCTAAGCAGATTTTTTTTTCTTTAAATATTACAACCTTGGATATGTTATAGGTTTGGCTGTGAGAGCACTTGTGTCAACGAAAATCTTCCAGACAAAACAATCACCATTTTCTGTGAAAACAAAAACAATGTGTTGTGGAGCTTCTAAACTTCTACATCAAAGTCAAGCTCACCTTTTATCTTTGTAAAAAAACAATAACAAATGAAAAGGTGCAAGCAAGTAATAAGAAATGTGTTTGAATGAAAAAAATCCTCAAAGCTCAGTAACTTTTTGACCTTTTCAGTTTTCACATGGCAGGATCTGTGACTCTGCCAAGGGTATGACTCATTTACATGTGGTGGGATTTGTGATTTCCAGTACAATATAATTTCTTTCTTTCAAACTGAAAGAAAGAAAACCCACACACACACCTAAAACTTTCAGTACACACATACAAACCACACTCTGACATCCATACCAACACACCCACACAATTATAGCTTCATAATTTATCTAATTGGCTCTATAATATGCATAAGCCGAAAACAGCAGAAAACAACAATAAAGTGATCATTTGCTTTATATGCCAAACCTGAAAAAATGGCACAATCTGATAAAAAATAGTAAAAATGTAAATTCTGAAGCCTTGCCAACAGAATGAAAGCCTGTTAAGAAAGATTGCATCATTTTATAGTTGAATGGCACTGGGATTAAAAATCGCAGTTTTAATGGGTTTCAATGGGGACATTTTTGTCCAAAAGGCGCTGAGTGGAAGTATTTTTTGTACCTATATCAAAATAGATTTTTTAAAGGAAATGAAGGTGAAATATTAAAATTCCAATAAAAATACACACCTGCAGCAAATTTCATGCAGTTAGCATTAACACAGACAAAGTTATCAAAAAAACAAAACTGAAAAGGACAAAAATGTCCATAAGGATGCACAAGGGTTAAGTAAATCACCAACACTTTCAGTATCACAGCTCTCAGCACTGTATAATTGTTATAATAATGTGTATAAATAATCTTTTTCAACGCATCACAATGTGCACCTTCATTATTAGTTACCACATTTTGTTTCCAACAACTCAATGTTGCTCAGTATTCTAATTATATGACCAGCACCTGTATGCTTAAATATATGCACTTAAAATCATACTTTTAAAAACTGGACTTGGAGATAATATAATTTTAATGAAATAAATGGCTGCCTAAATATATACATAAACTCTGTAAAATAAGTGCACTTTGTAATACTGTCAAATTAAAAGCTTTCCCTTCAATTACATTTAAAATAATTATGTTTTTAATAATCTTTGTTGTGCTTTAAATTACACTTATTTTGATGTGTTGAACATACAAAAGCACATGTAAAATACTTATAATTTTAATTGTAGTGTATTATTCGATATTACATTTAAAGTTCATATATTTCAAATGTACTAAAGTGCAACATCATCATTACAAATGTGTAATTGCAAATATATTACATATATATATATATATATATATATAAATACACATATTATATATATATATATATATATATATATATATATATATATATATATATATAAATACATGACATACAAATTCCAATAGAAATTACATTTAAGTATATTTTAAGTTTACTGTAAATGCTTGATGTAAATTCAGCAATCCATTTTAACCATAAATCAAATATAACAGAAGCAATTTGTAAATGCTAATTACATTTAATGATAATAAAATTAAATTAAAACTTTACATTCAGCTTGCACATTTCCGTGTTCTTTTAAAGTGTACTATTTCTATAACAAGTACACTTAATAGTATGCTATAAAGTGTATTTCATTTACTTTTGCTTTGAATGCCACTTGCTTTGTTATTCTTTTATATAATGCAAATACATTCATATATTCTTATGGCCTTTAAATTGTGTCTTTTCAGAGTCAACGCTGTTAAGTATAGCTATTCATTTCCCTCGTTTCCTCTGTTTCACCTTACATACACACACTCAGTGCAGGATCCCCCAGATGGCTCCATGTCACCTAACAGGAACAAAATCCGTCAGGAATAATGTGACATCGGTTGGACAAACACACACACAACGACAACTCCAGACAGACCATCCTCCTCCACTGCTGCAGTGAGCCATCTGTGAATCAGAAAATGATTTATTTATTCAGAGATAAACATCTCTCCTCCTCACACAAAAAGACAGGCACATGAGCACAGTCTTTTTTTCTTCCTACATTGTGTATGTGTTGAGCAGAAAATGAGCTGGGAGGAAGACCTGGACCCTCCGTCTTCCTCTAAAAGATCATTCTGTTTCAGTCTACCGCACAACGTCTCAGTTTCTCCTCCTCATGCTTGATGGATGGGAAAAATGACGAAGGAGTGTAGATGTACAAAGAGATGAAAAATCTGAATGTCTGTGTCCCCTACCGATGTCATTCTGAGTTGTGAGGACATCCTCTCTAGAGTAGCAAACAGCACACAGAGCCCCCGAGGAACACTGTTCCAGCAACTGTACAAAAAGATCTCAGCTTAAATCAGAAAAATGACTGAAGTTAAGCAAAAACCCAAATGCTTGTCCTTTATCCAGCAGAGAAAAGAGTTCGATATGAACCATCACTGTCAGAAGAAACAGCTACTAAAGAAGTGACAGAAATCAGCAGAGTCTTTTACAGTTTACAGAGATACTGCACTTGAACAGATAAAGAAGTATTTATCCCTAACACACACACACGTAGAGAGAGAGAGAGAGAGAGAGAGAGAGAGAGAGAGAGAGAGAGAGAGAGAGAGAGAGAGAGAGAGAGAGAGAGAGAGAGAGAGAGAGAGAGAGAGAGAGAGAGAGAGAGAGAGAGAGAGAGAGAGAGAGAGAGAGAGAATGCTTCTCATTGTTCTGCGCTCATTTGAATTCACAATAAATGTTCTGTTTGGGCTTACGTTTAAACTTATTTTTTCTAGACACGGGAGCTGAAACAAAATTTCAACTTGATAACATGCTTTAAACATGCTTGATGACAAATGTTTCATTATGCAAGTTTGGGGTCTCAGAGAAAATGAATAAACATGCCATATTGTTTAGATTGGTGTACACATTGTAGTACAATCCTGTCCGTTTTTTCATGCTTTAGAAAAATTAGCACCAAACTGAAAAGTAAAATCTATATTTTAGATCAGTGATTCCCAACCTTTGAGCACCTTAGGGGGGGTGTCAAGAGTTTGCAAGGATGGCGTGGGAACTTTGAATGTGCTTTGAAGACAAATATGGATGCAAAAAAACGGTATGGCGTATACAGGGATTAAAGTTCTCCGTCGCTACGACGGATTTCCGTTTATTGCAGCGAGTTTATGACAGATTTCCGTCAATTGCAGGGTTCCCGTCTGTCCTTAATGTCTTAAGTTCACTTTTCATAATTTTATGCCGCTAAGTTTTTCATATACGCAGGGATTAAAGTGAAAAAAATTCTTCTGACTGAAATTTTTTTCTGGCCAAGTCATATTCCTTTAACTTTATTTAAATAGTCGAGACCAATAGCGTTTTAAGGGGTGATGTTGTAAACCGCTTTAATATTGCCAGTTTGCATATTTTAAAAGCTATTATAATCTATGAAAAAAAAATGACTTAGCTTGACAAATACTCAACCATCTACATAAGTTTTTAGTGCATGTTTTTATTTATCTTATAAGACAAAACAATGCTAAACTACATTAATATATAGTTTGTTCCATGGCAAATCGTTTTGGCTGAGGGCAAAGTGAAGTTTCATAACTTTATATATTTAGGCTATTTAACTTTAACTTTGTAGCCTATTAGAGAGCTGACTAATGTTTCACTGAATTGTTTGCTTTATTTCTCATTGCATAGCTTCGTATACACTACTTAGTTTGAGGTAAATTACGAGATGTTGCAACTGTAATTCCTCTGCATCAGCATTAACAAGTGCATGTCCATCAACAAACCGATTATTTTACTTGTAATAATTTATTTACAGAGTATTTTTCAAATATATTGCGGGGTGAACACGTGGAAACTGTATCAATAACAGCGCATGTATGCAATGTATACATTAGCCGAGCTCTAGTGTGAACGACTGATGTAACATAAACGTTGGTAAAACAAATCTTACTTCGTGCATAATCTTTCAGTTTTAGGTAATAGTGCCCCACAACAACGGATTAGCAGAAGTATTTCAGTAAGATAGTAATAATGTGAGTTAACCAGTTAGCAGGAGACCTACACAATATAAACTCAAAACTAAGTATTTTGAACACCATCTTTCACGAGTAAGCGGTTTGCGAATCCCACATTGAACTACGAGATTTGAGAAGCAGTCGTCAGTAAAATAAAGGGAACACAGCAAAAGTTTAGGATCATACTTCTGTGGTATCGTGGTAAAGATTAATTTTAACCACTGATTCTTCACATGCTCCTCCTTGGGCAGTGAAAAAAACGTCTCGGTTACATAAGTAACCCTCGTTCCCTGAGTAGGGAACGGAGACGTTACGTCGGATGACGACGAATGGGGTTTCGCTTAGAAAGCCTATCAACTTCGAGTATTACAAAACAAGCCAATGGCAAAGAAATGCCATGGGTCTGCGGAATTTGCATGACGTAACTCCGCCCCACCTCGTGGGTATAAAAGGAGGACGCCAGCAACAGGCAGATATGTTTCTTCGCTGAGGAGCCAAGACTGAGCTCAGGCGATCCCCGCGGTACAGCGGAAAGTGGCAGTCAGACGTAACGTCTCCGTTCCCTACTCAGGGAACGAGGGTTACATATGTAACCGAGACGTTCCCTTTCGTTGTCACTCCGAGTTACGTTGGATGACGACGAATGGGGTTACCAGTCTTATCACGCCACCTTCTCAGCTGTCTTCCAGTGCCCTGCGTAAATCTGAGATCCCTGTCGTGAGACTGGCACGGACGAAGGACTCCTATTTAGCACAGGAATACCAAGGTACACTAGGGAGAATATTCCAGTTCAGGGGAAATATGCAATTACTGCCAACCCAGAGGGGGGGGACTTAGAGAATACACATGTGACCCGAAGGAGACATGGAGAACACTGGGGTGTCCAGCCGCAGGTGGAATATTTCAACCCCAGGGGTGGCAAGGTGGCTTGCCAAGGGAAAGACACATGCTCAAGAGGCTTACAGTGGAAATACACATGTGGGGGTCGCTCAGGGGAGGGACCATGCACACGGGAGGCACCTAGCCGACGCACAGGCAATAGACACTGGCGCCAACGTCAGGAGTGCTGGAGGAACTCAGGGCTTTCGGGGAAGCTCACCTGAGGAGAATATCGCACGTATCCAGTCCGTGGAGTGGAATGGCGAGCAAGCGAAGACACCTGAGCGGGTCCAGTACTAGCTGGTTGAAGCGAGTACATGAGAGGACACTGGCTCCACTCGGAGATTGTAGAATCTGGCGAATGTGTTAGGTGTCGCCCAGCCTGCAGCTCTGCAGATGTCTGTTAGCGAGGCGCCATGCGCTAGAGCCCAAGAGGATGCCCCACTCCGGGTGGAGTGGGCAGTCACACCAAGGGGGCACGGTCGACCTTGCTGCTGGTATGCCAAAGCAATGGCGTCCACTATCCAGTGAGACAACCTTTGCTTGGAGAGAGCCTTTCCCTTCAGCTTCCCACCATAACAGACAAAGAGCTGGTCTGAGGTCCTGAAACACTGCGTCCTGTCTACATAGGCGCGGAGGGCGCGTACTGGACAGAGCAGTGCCAAGGCTGGGTCTGCCTCCTCCGGGGGCAGCGCTTGCAGGTTCACCACCTGGTCCCGGAAGGGAGTGGTAGGAACCTTGGGCACATATTAAGGCCGGGGTCTCAGGATCACGTGAGAGTAAGCCGGCCCAAATTCCAGGCACGCTTCGTCAACGGAGAATGCGTGCAAGTCCCCCACCCTCTTGATGGAGGCCAATGCAACCAGGAGCGCTGTCTTCATAGACAGGAACTTAAGCTCCACTGATTGCAACGGCTCAAAGGGAGCACTCCGCAGGGCAGTTAGAACCACTGAGAGGTCCCAAGAGGGAAAGAGAGGAGGGCGAGGAGGATTCAGTCTCCTCGCTCCTTTCAGGAACCTGATGATCAGGTCGTGCCTTCCAACAGACTTACCTTCGACCGGGTCATGGTGTGCGGCAATAGCGGCAACATAGACTTTCAGGGTGGAGGGAGACAGCCTTCTCTCCAGCCTATCTTGAAGGAAGGAAAGCACGACACTAATCGAACATCTCCGGGGGTCTTCTCGGTGAGAAGAGCACCAGTTGACGAAGAGGTTCCACTTCAACGCATAGACGTGTCTCGTGGACGACGCTCTAGCGGAAGTGATGGTAGCCGCCACCGCTGGTGGTAGGGTACTCAAACCTGCCTCGTCCCGTCCAGGAGCCACATGTGGAGGTTCCAAAGATCGGGACGAGGGTGCCATAGGGTGCCCCGTCCCTGAGAAAGGAGGTCCTTCCTCAGGGGAATCGGCCAAGGAGGTGCTGTCGCGAGGAGTACTAGTTCGGAGAACCAGGTCCGGGCGGGCCAGTATGGTGCGACCAGAATGACCTGCTCCTCGTCCTCCCTGACCTTGCGCAGGGTCTGCGCAAGAAGGCTCACTGGGGGAAACGCATATTTGCGGCCCCGCGGCCAGCTGTGCGCCAGTGCATCCGTGCCAAGCGTGCCCTCGGTCAGGGAATAATACAGGTCGCAATGGGTCGAGTCGTGAGAGGCAAACAGATCTATCTGTGCGTCCCCGAACTGGTACCAAATCAGCTGAACCGACTGGGGATGGAGTCGCCAATCTCCCGGGAGGGGCTGAAGCCGTGAGAGCTCGTCGGCTGCACAGTTCAGGGCTCCGGGGATATAAATGGCATGAAGCGACCTCAGATGCTTCTGACTCCATATGAGGAGGTGGCGGGCGAGTTGCGACATACGGCGGGAGCGTAGACCACCTTGATGGTTGATGTACGCTACAGTGGCGGTATTGTCTGAACGGACTAGTACGTGTTGGTTCTTGAGCACGGCCCGGAAGCGGCGCAAAGCAAGACGTACGGCCAGCAACTCGAGGCAATTGATGTGCCAGAGGCGGCGGGGTCCTGTCCAGGAGCCCGCGGCAGCACGTCCATTGCACATGGCACCCCAGCCCGTGGAGGAGGCATCTGTCGTTACAACGACGTGCCGCGAAGCTCGTTCCAGGGGCAGGACGTTCCAGAAGGTCTGACGGCAGGACGGAGTAACTGTTACTCGGAAGGTGCCGTGTTGCCATGCCCACCTCGGGACTCGGTCGCGAAGCCAAAGCTGAAGCGGTATCATATGAAGCAATCCGAGCGGCGTTGCCGCGGCTGCAGATGCCATATGCCCCAGGAGCCTCTGAAAGAGTTTCAGTGGAACCGTACTCTTGCCCTCGAACTGTCTCAGGCAAGTCAGCAGTGACTGCGCGCGCTCGCTCGTAAGCTGCGCGGACATGGCGACCGAGTCGATATCCATACCGAGAAAAGAGATCCTCTGCACGGGGCAAAGTTTGCTCTTTTCCCAGTTGACCCGAAGGCCCAGACGAGCTAGGTGCCAGAGCACTAGGTCCCTGTGTTCGCATACCTGGTCTCGAGAGTGAGCTAGGATCAGCCAGTCGTCGATGTAGTTCAGGATGCGAACCCCGTGTTCCCGAAGGGGAACAAGGGCTGCCTCGACGACCTTCGTGAAGACACGAGGAGACAGGGCTAGCCCGAAAGGGAGAACCACGTACTGGTATGCCTGCCCCTCGAAGGCAAACCGAAGGAACGGTCTGTGTCGAGGGAGAATGGAGACATGAAAGTAAGCGTCCTTCAGGTCGATTGCTGCAAACCAATCCTGGGGCCGCACACATTCGAAAATGCGTTTGGCAGTGAGCATCTTGAACGGCAGCCTGTGAAGGGAACGGTTCAGCACACGCAGGTCCAGGATTGGCCGTAACCCACCGGTTTTCTTGGGGACAATGAAGTACGGGCTGTAGAAGCCGGTCCTCATCGGCCGGAGGGACGGTCTCGATCGCACCCTTCGCCAGCAGGGTGGCGATCTCTGCTCTCATGATAGGGGCGTTGCCACCGACCAAAGTGGAGCGGACTCCCCTGAAGCGGGGAGGAGACCGCGCGAACTGAATCGCGTAGCCGAGCCTGATCGTCCGTGCGACCCATCGGGACAGGAGGGGAAGCTCTAGCCAGGCTCCCAAGAACTGTACCAGCGGGGTCATACGGACCACAGACTTCCCACCGATGGTGCAGCAGGGCGGAATGACTGGCCCGGACGTGGACGGCATAGCGGCCCGGTGTGGGGGCACAGTCATTAACCGCGTCCTGACAGAGGAGACCAGGGAAGGAAGAACGTTCCACGGGGGTCTGCTCTGCCAGGGGGCTGGCGACAGAGGCGGAAGAGAGCGGCACGGTCCGGGGACGGCGCGCACTGTCAACCGGCTCTGGGACAGAGGGGGACGAGGGGTGCACGGCTCGGGGGCGGCGCACCGTGTCGTCCGAGAACTCTGTGTGCTCAGGGATGGAAATGTTACTTCTTTCTTTAACCACATTAGGGTTCTGCCCACCCGTGGGTGAGCAGCGGGGAGTGGAGAACAAAAGATTCTCCCCCGGCCCTCCACCGGGGGAAGGAGTGGTCCTGCTACCATCTCCTGAGAAGTAACCTTCAATGTCCCTGAGCAGCCCGTCTCAGGAGCGCCGCTTGGCCCGGCGTTTAGCGGGGGGCGGGGCTGGTGAGGGCTGGGGCGCCTTCTTACGGCTTCCTCCGCGACAGGGCCCGGGTGGGGGCTGCTGCTTGGGCGGGGCGGGAGGGGCGGGAGCCGCAGGAGGGCGCCCTCGGCGGCGAACAGACTGAGGGATCTGCCCGGTCGGCTGGGTGGAGGCAGCAGCGGGCCGTCGGGGCAGAATGTGCTTGAAGGCCTCAGTCTGTTTCTGGGCGGTGGAGAACTGTTGGGCGAAGTCCTCCACCGCACCGCCGAATAGGCCGGCCTGGGACATGGGGGAGTCGAGCAGGCGAGAGCGCTCAGCATCCCGCATGTCAGCCAGGTTCAGCCATAAGTGTCTCTCCTGGACCACAGCTGTGGACATCACCAGACCCAGGGAGCGTGCGGTCACCTTCGTCGCCCGGAGGGCGAGGTCAGTGGCGGCGCGCAGCTCATCGAAGAGCCCTGGGTCCGTCCTACCCTCGTGCATGTCCCTTAGCATCTGGGCCTGATAGACCTGCAGAGTGGCCATGGCATGCAAAGAGGCAGCCGCCTGTCCCGCCGCTCTGTAGGACTTCGCCACTAGGGTAGACGAGAACCTACAGGCCTTGGATGGGTGCTTAGGCTCGCCGCGAGAAGAAACACTCTGAGGACACAGCTGCATCGCAACAGAGCGCTCAACTGGGGGGAGCCCAGTGCACCCACGGGCGGCTGCCCCATCGAGGGGAGGAAAGGCGGATGAAATCAACGAGCGGTCGCGGGAAGACATGGGAGTCTTCCAGGACTTCGAGATTTCATCATGCACGTCCGAGAAGAAAGGTATTGGGGCAGGCTGAGGACGGGAAGCCGCAGCTGCACCCAAAAACCAATCGTCCAGCCGCGAGCGCTCAGGACAGGGTGGAGGGTTCCACTCCAAACCAATGCTCGCGGCCGCCCGGGAAAGCATGGCCGTTATCTCTGGATCGGACTGAGCCACAGCCGTATTCACACCCGAGGGTGGCAGCTGTGACGAGTCGTCACTTCCAGACGAATCAGACCCGCCTTGTGATGCTGCGATTGACATCGCATCTTCCTCTAGAGCGCCAAAGGACACCCGCGGGACCTCAAAGGACGGTCCCGCGGGGATCCCCTGAACGCTCGCGGGTTGCAAAACTGGAGAAGGTGCTGCGGGGCACGGACGAATAGTCGGCGCTTTGTTCCACACAGTCACCCTCAGATCACCCTGGCCACCAGCCGAAGTAGAGCCTCACGAGGAGGCGCTAGATCGGGGTGTGGATGAGGGGACTCTCACTCTTGCGAGATCACTGAGTCTCGATCTAAGTGTTGCGATGGTCATGTTCCCACAGAAAGAACATGACTCATCCACGAGCGCTGCTTTAGCGTGATTAAAGCCCAAACACACCAAGCAGCGCTCGTGCCCATCAGAGTCAGACACCAGCCGACCGCAACCAGAAGTGCACGGGCGAGGCATCTTTAAAAAGACATGCCGCGTGCAAGCTCTTTTGTGAGAGAAACTCAGTGCTGAAGCGCCCGCGGAGAACACACTCGCTGGCAAACCACGCTCAGATAAGCAGGAAGTGTGCACTCGCCGGGAGATCGCCGTCACACCAACACTGGAGAGTTGCTCGTCTCGTAAGAAGCTGACAATCAGAGATAGCTTAAGGAGTGAAGAATTACACTTGGCTCCGAAGCGAAAACATATCTGCCTGTTGCCGGCGTCCTCCTTTTATACCCACGAGGTGGGGCGGAATTACGTCATGCAAATTCCGCAGACCCATGGCATTTCTTTGCCATTGGCTCGTTTTGTAATACTCGAAGTTGATAGGCTTTCTAAGCGAAACCCCATTCGTCGTCATCCGACGTAACTCGGAGTGACAACGAAAGGGAACTGGCTTTAACTTCACTTTGTGGAGCACAGCATCTTCTCGACATGATGCTATCCAGTATCCACAGGAATCAGCTGCAGTGTTAGAGTTTCAAGTTCCCCTGGTGTCTGCACGCGCAATAAGTGGGCGGGCAATATGCTAACGTTTTGTCAACGAAACGGCTTATGACTCATTTGAAAAACGATTCATTTCATTGACTCAGAGTCGACTTACTTTTGAAAGACAATAACTTTATATACAGAGCACTTTCAGATTTAAAACTTTGCAGGATGTTTTCATGCACTTAGAGCTATGTTACACACAACATGAAAGGTCATTTTCAAAAATCCATAATGGGGCCCTTTAATTTCAAAAAATATCTGGTCGTTCAGGAATTGAGGGACTAGAAATGTTGTAAAAGCAACGCAAATATTTTATTACTCAACAGGTGAGTAAGGTATTTTATTGAACAGATGGCAAATTGGCATATGTAGCTCTAAGAGTTCATTGTAATGCATTATTGTAAAGGGTCATTCATTATGGTTATTGTAGACCTGTGCTGGAATTTATTTTTAAGTAAGTACCGTGTCTATTAATGTGTATAGCTACAATAACGTCTTCAGCTAGTCAGCTTGAGATCATTTCCATCTAACCTGGTTATATTTCTCTTAAGCCTTAGAGAATGTTTTGTGTGCAGTATGATAACCATATTCATCCGCAGTCACATAGAGCCGACGCACAACTAAAACAATGTTCTTCTGTAAAATGCATGCAGTTTTGTTTATTATCTGCTAGAGGGGCAAAAGTTACATAGTATTCCTTTAATTTCAGAAAATACACATCTGGGGGAATGGCAAAATGACGATTGAAATGTTTTGAGTGAGAATTATAGTGTCATTTCTCAGGTCAAAGTTATACATCATTGCAGTTTTGGACTGGTCAAGAGTCTCATAAAACCCCTGCAGGCTTGCTCACAAAGCCAAAAGTGCAGCAAAGCAGATATTCCAGACTCACTCAATCACTTTTTCAATCTACTTGCATTGTGCTGTGGAAAAACTTTGCACAAGTTTCCCCAAATAACTCTGAAATGACAAGTGACATTGTCAGTCAAATCAGAGGCTGCGACAAGCAAGCTTGTTTTATGTCTTTGCTTTGATTTCTGTTTTCATATTGATGGGAGGAAACTTTGATTTATGTATGCTCAGTGATGGAGGGAAAAAACTCTTTACTGATTACTTTATTTTATTTATTAAAATAAAGGTCATGTGTTGTGTAATCAGCAATGTAATGAGTCAAGCTGTGTGCATCAAACAATAATAGGGCATTTATTCCTTCACATACATCAAGAATTCAAATAAGGGTGATGTAGGAAAGGAAAAATATGATCCTAAAGATATTTTAAAAGGCCAACGTTTTAACACATATGCTTACTTGAGAGACACTGACAGAAATTTAGATGTGCTCTTCAATTATTCCTTCACAACTGTCATATACAGAATAATCACACCAATTTACAGCCGAGGCATTTCAATGCACTGAGGAGTATAATAAACCTTCTCTCACTGTTTCAGTCATACATTAACATAACAATAAATCAATAACCAGAGAGGGTGCTGTTTTTATGCTTTTTATATTTTATTAAAGGGTTAGTTCACCCAAAAATGAAAATGTTGTCAGTAATTACTCACCCTCATGTTGTACCAACCCCGTTAGACTTTCACGAAAATAATAAATGTAGCATGGCAATAGCAGAATTAAAATGAAAGTTTAAAGTTAATGAATCAGTCAGTCAGTCAGTTTTTAGTAAATGGATTTCCACTCTACACGATAAATGTAACCATTTAAAAGAAAAAAAAATTTGGCAGTGCCATCTTGCAGTACTACAACTTTTGCCTTAGTTAAACAGATACAACGGTACAGAGAGACAGTTAAAGACAGCCAGATAAGATAGGGAAACTGGAAAGCCACAAGACATCAGAAGACAAAAGGGAGGCCACAATTGCATTTCTCCTGGAAGTATAAATGAGTTTTACAGTGGTAAAACAAAGGACAAAATTGTTGTTGTTTTTTTCATAAACTGCCGCTGAAACGGAGATCAGTAGTGCTTCACTTACCAATACACATTCAGACACAAGTCCCACTGTCTCAAGATTTCCATAGATATACTAATTTGATTAATATATGCCACAATGACTGTCAGAAATTAATTAATTTCGGGCTGCATGCGAAATCGCATACTTATACATTAGGCGAAAACAGTATGTGACAAAAGTAGTATGTCTGTATAAAACAGTAGGCAAAAGTACCCGGATGACCGACTACTTCCGGCGGGATTCTGATGTTTACTGTCCCATGAGGCCACGGGAGATGATTTATGAATGGCAGTGATTGAAGCAACGTAAATGACGCTGGTAGGGCACATGATAATGACAGCATGGCGAATGTATTCATTAGGCTACATTCATACACACACTCATATTATATAGAACATGCTTTTTTGCGGTTGTGAAGTAGGCTACTTATACAAGATAAGAACCAGACGCAGCCCTGCTGGAGTCCGGATTTATTTTTGTTCGCCTACTTTTTATCACTAATGGAGCCCATTGGTCTATTTGGTGACAGATATGAGTTTATCTATTACGATTCCAGCAACTAATAATAAAAGCAAAAAAATGTAAGGCCAGAATCGAAACTATGCATTAATAAAAATACAGTTAAAAATGCAGTTGCTATTATAATAATAATAATAAATCTTTTGTTATTAAGTTCCAACAAACTCTGTGACATCACAGGTTGTGCTGCAAGATGGCACTGGTACAAAACCTACGCCTATAACAACATATTTTTTTCAATAGTTAAATTTATCGTGTTTGTTATTTAAAAAAATACTGCTTTATTTACACTTTAAGTTTTGTTATATATATATATATATATATATATATATATATATATATATATATACAGGTCCTTCTCAAAAAATTAGCATATTGTGATAAAGTTCATTATTTTCCAGAATGTAATGATAAAAATTAAACTTTCATATATTTTAGATTCATTGCACACCAACTGAAATATTTCAGGTCTTTTATTGTTTTAATACTGATGATTTTGGCATACAGCTCATGAAAACCCAAAATTCCTATCTAAAAAAATTAGCATATCATGAAAAGGGTCTCTAAATGAGCTATTAACCTAATCATCTGAATCAACTAATTAACTCTAAACACCTGCAAAAGATTCCTGAGGCTTTTAAAAACTCCCAGCCTGTGGCCCCGTCCACACTACTGCGTTTTCGTTTAAAAACGGAGAATTAAAACGAAAACGATCTCCGTCCACACCAGCGTTTTAGCTGCGTATTAGAATTGATCTCCGTCCACATTAAAACGACTGAAAACTCGGATCACGTGACCATTCTCCAACACTGTGCATGCGCGTGCCGGTGTAAACAGGAAACGGATGGACTATTCCTCAGATTTGATGAGGAAGCAAGTAACGTTAGCTACCTCTGCAAAGATTAGAAAATGTCGAAGACCAGAGATTTCTTTTCATGGACCGCCGCTGCACACGGGAATTGTCATAGATCGCTCGAATAATAGTTTGCCTCCGGCGCATGTAGGCAGTTATAGCATTGTAAAATGCAGAATTTGCTTGCACAACAGCTGCTAACAAAGACATCAAAGTCAGTAACGCTTGTAATTCGTTATCCATGTTGCACTCACTAACATCAGCTACGTAGTCCAGGATGTTTTTGTTTGTTTTCTTCCGGTGACGGGACATGTGATGGGTGGCTGACGAATCAGGGAAGGATACGTCATGGGTGATGACACCCAATCATAGAGCCGAGCGTGACCTTCTACGTCATCGTTTCTAAACTCCTCCGTTTTGTCCCGTCTACACTAAAACGCCCTCCGGAGATTCAAAACGAAAAACGGAGCTGCAGCGTTTCTAAACTTCTCCGTTTTGGGTCTTCGTTTTTCCCGTTTTAGTGTGGACGGGAGGTGCAAACGTAGCAAAAGGTCTCCGTTTTTAAACGAAAACGCAGTAGTGTGGACGGGGCCTGTTTCATTACTCAAAACCGCAATCATGGGTAAGACTGCCGACCTGACTGCTGTCCAGAAGGCCATCATTGACATCCTCAAGCAAGAGGGTAAGACACAGAAAGAAATTCTGAACAAACAGGCTGTTCCCAGAGTGCTGTATCAAGGCACCTCAGTGGGAAGTCTGTGGGAAGGAAAAAGTGTGGCAAAAAACGCTGCACAACGAGAAGAGGGCACCGGACCCTGAGGAAGATTGTGGAGAAGGACCGATTCCAGACCTTGGGGGACCTGCGGAAGCAGTGGACTGAGTCTGGAGTAGAAACATCCAGAGCCACCGTGCACAGGCGTTTGCAGGAAATGGGCTACAGGTGTCGCATTCCCCAGGTCAAACCACTTTTGAACCAGAAACAGCAGCAGAAGCGCCTGACCTGGGCTACAGAGAAGCAGCACTGGAGTACCCACAGTCAGTGATGGTCTGGGGTGCCATGTCAGCTGCTGGTGTTGGTCCACTGTGTTTTATCAAGGGCAGGGTCAATGCAGCTAGCTATCAGGAGATTTTGGAGCACTTCATGCTTCCATCTGAAAAGCTTTATGGAGATGAAGATTTCATTTTTCAGCACGGCCTGGCACCTGCTCACAGTGCCAAAACCACTGGTAAATGGTTTACTGACCATGGTATTACTGTGCTCAATTGGCCTGCCAACTCTCCTGACCTGAACCCCATAGAGAATCTGTGGGATATTGTGAAGAGAAAGTTGAGAGACGCAAGACCCAACACTCTGGATGAGCTTAAGGCCGCTATCGAAGCATCCTGGGCCTCCATAACACCTCAGCAGTGCCACAGGCTGATTGCCTCCATGCCACGCCGCAATTTCTTTCTGTGTCTTATCCTCTTGCTTGAGGGTTTCAATGATGGCCTTCTGGACAGCAGTCAGGTCGGCAGTCTTACCCATGATTGCGGTTTTGAGTAATGAAACAGGCTGGGAGTTTTTAAAAGCCTCAGGAATCTTTTGCAGGTGTTTAGAGTTAATTAGTTGATTCAGATGATTAGGTTAATAGCTTGTTTAGAGAACCTTTTCATGATAGGCTAATTTTTTGAGATAGGACTTTTGGGTTTTCATGAGCTGTATGCCAAAATCATCAGTATTAACACAATAAAAGACCTGAAATATTTTAGTTGGTGTGCAATGAATCTAAAATATATGAAAGTTTAATTTTTATCATTACATTATCGAAAATAATGAACTTTATCACAATATGCTATTTTTTTTTAGAAGGACCTGTATATATATATATATATATATATATATATATATATATATATATATATATATAAAATATATTTGTTATTATATAGTATATATTATTTCAGTTAACGTTCATTTTATTCCAAGTAACGAAAATGTTTGTGCTTTCAGTTAGATAATAACCCTGCAGCAGCTGTGCAACGACTCCAAACCCTCTATGGATGTTTACATAAAACCTAGTTTCTGAGCAGACATCTTTGTTCAAAGTGTTGAATAAATGATTCTGTCTCTGCCTTCTTCTGAAAGGAAAATCCTGCTGTTCAGTTAAGAAAATAAGAATCACGACACTGGAGTAAACCAGGAATGGAGGGAAGATCTGACAGCTGAGACTTATTTCATTCTCTTTTGTTTTCTCCCCCTTTTTAACTTCACAACAAATGTTTCACTAATGTCTCCCTAAAGCCCTCATTGGCTTTCATTGATAAAAATGGTCAGTGGAAAAATTCAAAAACACCTACTGTCTTCAGGAATATGAGTCTAAATGAGACATAATTCAAATTTGTTTTGTTTGAAGTTCAGTTGTGGACTCGCAGTCTGAACCTCAAACACACACTAACTGCATAACTTTGTTTGTTCTTGAATGCTGAATATTGTCTTTCATTATTCTAAAACACTAAAAAAGACAAAGAAAAAAAAACATCCTACCTTTCAGAGAAAGTAGTTGTGATGTAGAAAATGCCAGAGGAAGCATGTATCAGTCATTTACTGACACAATAAAAGAAAAACAGTAGGAAACCTGGAACCACAGTGCTCCTGAAAAACTCTAAAGCTACTGACAAAACTGGATTTTAATGTGAAAACTGTTTCCTCTGTGCAGATTGTGTCTACAGAATTTTAATCAGAATAACTTTGGATGTAAATATAGCCCAGGATATAAGTTCTACCAGGATTAAACTAATGTTTGTTATATCTACATTGTAAAAATGATATGATCAATAAGTTATGACAACATATGTTTCTACATTGCTTTAACTCACCAAAAAAAGTTTTACATTTTTAAAGTCAGGTAATTTTTAAAGTCAATGTAATTTAATGTAATGTAAATTTTTACAGTGGCCATACTATCATTGAATACTATCAAAGTGTTATATCTACGCTTCATTTAGCTATAGGATTATATCCATAATGCAAGGTTTACAACTGAAGGTGGTTTTAAAAAGTTTTAAAAAGTTCTTCTAGAGGGAAATGTACACCTAAATTATGGAGATTTTATTATGAGGGGGTAAAAGAGAGTGACAGACAGTAGTAATAACACTACTACGGTTAGACCTGAGACTCAGCACAAACTGAAGCACAATTTAATTGTGATTACTTGAGGCTTTCATCAAGACCTGGGAGAAAAAATATTCCCCAATTTAGGACAGAATCATCAGACAGCTGAATAACAGATTTCACAGCTGAAGTGGATCCAAATGTGCTGAGAAACGCTCTATGATTTCTGTAATAATTGCATTTGTGTTTTGCAAGCGTATATTTAAAACCAAGGCTTTTTGAACCACGTGTGATGAATGATGAATATATTGGAATGAATAACACTAAATATTTTGTGTTTTTTGAGACAGTTGGAACAACAGAGTAGCCATAAAAGGACCAATTGTCTTGCATTTATTGTTTTGAAAAGACAATAATGTGTTTGCGAGAGGAATATAAAGAGCTATAAAGATAATCTGTAAAATAGCCTAAATGTCTCTCATATAAAAGAATATATATATATATATATATATATATATATATATATATATATATATATATATATATATATACACACAAGTCAAACTTCCCATGATCCCATGAGATTTAAAGGTGGTAATTTTTAACAAGATCCCAAATCTTAACATCATGTGCAGCACTTTTTGCAACAACACAATCACAACTCATGTGTGAAGGCTGTAAAGAGCGGTTTTCAGATAAAGAGACAGTGTTTACATAGAATTAAAATGGAGGAGTTTTTTTGTTGCTAAGCCTTTATGGTAAGAGAGTTGTGAAAATTGGTGATGAAAAACTAAATTATAACAATTCTTTCTTTGACAAATACAAGCTTAAAATTTTGAGTGTACTTCAAGAAAACAAAGTTTAAAAATACAGGAACATTTACATGGTAAATGGTAAATGGACTGCATTTATAGAGCGCTTTCACAGACCCAATGGCCACCAAAGCGCTTTACATATTTGCCTCTCATTCATTCACCCATTCACTCAATCATTCATACACCGACGGCGGTGAATTTACAGAAATGCTGCGTGAGACTTGAGTTATCTGTGAGCACATACACCTTCAATACAAATGCCCTTGTAATGCCATGCTAATGTATTATAGGTTCTTTCGATGTGAATGCCTGAACAACACTTCACAGTAGTGTAGCCTTAATGGGCTCTTGTCCTTCTAGATGTGAGAGGAATACCAACTTCACATAGTTTTTAGTTTTAAGGCAGTTGACACAAGGAAACCAGAAAACCCTCACCCACCACCAGTTAAAATACAGAACCATGATACTTGTGAGTTATGACTAGCCTCACACTTACTCTAAGAGGACATCCTCACCCTCCCTTCATTCCCAGCGCAGCATGATGACACAGGCAACTCGTTATTATTAAATCAGAGGAAAGAAGTGCTAAAAATGGATTATCAAGAATTGTGTTATTGCTCTGTCGGCCTAGATATGAATGTGACATACGGCCTTGTCAATCAGACATCTCAGATCTGTTGGCAGACACACTGCTGCGAACTACTGAATTATTTTAGACAAAAGCGTTACAGGATTATTCAAATTGCCATGAACTTGGACTGAAGCATAACATAGCAATTAATAAGAAGCAATACTGCCCTCTAGAGGAGAGCTAGTATATATTGCAATGGTTTTATTTTGACCCATCCAGACAGTAATAATATAATATAACAATATAAATTCAGACTTTAATTAACTTGAAACACAATGAACAATGTTATCAATTGACCATTTGTGGACAGTTAATCAGGCAGGATCAAATGTGTAAATGGCTTTACTTGAATGGGCCTTTTACACCTGAAGAATCTCTCACCGGGATAATATAAGCTGTCCTGCTTATTTGGTGTGGTTTCCTCAAAGGCAAAAAATAGTTCAAAATAAACTGTGGGTTTTCAACTTTTCAAATGCCTTCTTTGAACTGTGGAATTGTGCATTACACCTTCAAAGGAGAAGTAGTTCCTCCAAATCTCCTAAATCGGAACATCCTGTATTTTTCAGGCATATTTGTATATATTACCCTCTGAATATATGGCAAATGGCTCACCAATGTGAATAAACCAAAAACACACACTCTTTCATTTGCTCACGTAGCTCGCTATCTCTTTATCCAGGCTGAAGGCAAAACGGTGGTTGAGGAAGAGGAGCTGACCATGAGGAAGGAGTCTGTGCAACAATACGTCCACTCGATCACTTTTCAGCAACACCTGAAAATAACAGCTAAGTCAGCCAGAGGAAAAAAGGGGTAGTGTCAAATAATCAATAGCTTGGCGGTCTGCCTACGTATTTCGAATACGTTTCCTTGTTCACTGACTGCCAATAAGTCTGGCCTTAGTCATACAGTAAATAGAAATTATATAATTCTGGTGTAAACGTCTGAAGAAAATACCCCTGAGCTCATCGAGTTGCTTTTCTATGGATGTATTGATTACAGTGTAATCAACAGCCTTAACATGTTATCTCATACAGACTGAGGTGCATATCCTTATTTCAATTGTGCCCACTTTCAGGCATATTGGTGGAAAGAAACTAGGCCAGCAGACATAAGAAAATCTTACACTCTGTCTACTTCTTAATAAGATTATGGAAATTCAATAGAGGATCAGTTCAGCTATAACAAAAGTCATTTTCAGAATCTTAAAACTGCATGAATCCATTTAATGACATAATGTAAACACCAAACATCTCAGGCACATTCACTCGACAGTCACTCAAACACACAAGAAGAATAATGTTGTTGTTTTTTACCATTCAAAAGTTTTGGGTCAGCAAGATTTCTTTAAAACCAATAGGACCCAATAAATTTATCAGAAGTGACAGAAAAAACATGTACAACTATTACATTGTTGCGAAAAAATCTATTTCAAATAAATGCTATTTTTAAGCTTTCTATTCATCAAACAATCTTGAAATATTTTTTAGCATTTCCACAAAAATATTTGCTGCTTTCTTGAGCAGCAAATCAGCATATTAGAAGGGTTTCTGAAAATTCAGATGTAATGATGCTGAAACTTCAGCTTTGTAATCACAGGAATGACATTTTAAATTTAAGTTATTTTAAATTGTAATTATATTTTGCATTATTACTGGTTTTATTGTATTTTGAGGAAATATATCAATGCAGCCTTGTCGAGTATAAGAAAATTCATTCAAAAAACGTTACAAAATCTTACAGACTGGTAGTGTATATCCTCCATTTATTGGACACATTTAAATTCTGGTTCTGCATTACACCTGCACCCAAACATACAAGTAAACAGACAACACATATACAAACATGTACATGCATGCACACAGACAAGATACTACAAGAACTATTGGCTGAACGAACTACTGGATGTAACATATGTAAGTGTATTAGAAAGTGACATAAAAATTATTATAATGTAAATATTTTTCCCATGAAGGAACTGATAAAGGAAAGAAATCAGAAAAGAGATTCATTAAGTCTTGAACCCCAAGTACTGCAGTAGTAATAGTCATGTTTACCTGAGCAAGCTAATACAGTATTCATAAAAGCCTGTTCACACCAAGAACGATAACTAGAACGATAACTATAACTATATTAGCAGACACACCAACACACAATGTTGTTTATTATAAACTTTATAATAAATGTTGTCGTCTGCCGCTTTAAATGCTCAAGCTCAAGCTCAAGCTGGTGATGGCGCAGTGGATAAGACACATGCCTGTGGTGTGAGAGACCCGGGTTCGAATCCACTGTGAGACACCAATGTGTCCCTGAGCAAGACACTTAACCCCTAGTTGCTCCAGAGTTGCTCCTATAGTTTAAAACTATATCGTTATCATTATATCTTCTTTTAGTGAGAAAAGAACTTAACGCTAACTAGATAACTCTAATGATAACTATATTAGCATCCACACCAGCGCATAGTAGTTCTGTTTATTATTGTCTGTCATTTTAAAAGCTTGACCTCTAAAAAGCAGAATGATTGCTGATTGGCAGTCAGTGTTTTTATCGTGATTTCAATGGTATCGTTCCTCTGTGCTGTTATCGTTATAGTTGTGTGTGGACTTTGCAACAAAAAAAATTATATCTAAAACGATTTTTAGAATAATATCTTTATCCTTATCATTAGTTATCGTCCTTAGTTTTATCGGTCTTTAGTCCTAGAAAACCTCACCTCAGCACCAGGTCCCAGCAGACGTAGATCCTCCAGGCAGTGACGTGCAATGTTGCGAAGGGCTCCCTCTGCGAGCAGAAGGTTCTCATGTGGTCTGCAGACAAGAGTGAATGCTAGTGACTGCACCCCCAGCCACAGAACAACACTCCGGTCTGGAAACAGCTCTGCATTGCCCAGGGAAAACACACCCCTGTCAGCTTCCCCCAGAGCTACAGCCTCCTCACCCAACACAGCTTCAGTGCACAGACTGCCTGAGGCTTCCCTACTCAGTGCCACCGCACTCCTCACCTGTCTGAGAGAGAGGAAGAGCAGAAAAAGAGATTATTGATCCATGTTCATAGGTATTGACAAAATACCATCGTTACTGGAGTTATTGATCATGCAGATACTTGGGCTGCATCCTAAATTGCATACTTCTCTACTATATATTAGGCCAAAACAGTATGTGACAAGAAAGTATTATGTAGTATTAAGTAGTATGTCCAAATTCACAGTACTCATAAAAGAGCAGGAGAGCAGTTCTGGAAAGCTTCTCTGCGACTGGTAAATTATTTTATCATCTCACCTCGCTACCACGTGGAGTTTTTCTTTCTGCATCAGTCTCCTCTGCTCCTGTGCATAATCACGACCATCTCCGGTCTCTGGTCCGAATACACGCGCGTACAGTAACCGGATCTCGCCAGCGGACAGAGCGTTCACCGGGCACACCGTGTGGATTAAGAAACACAGCACCATGTCTGATTTAACATTTCATAAAGACCATAAGAATACAGACCCAATTACCAGACTTACTGACACAAAAAAGGTGCCCGCTGTATGATAAACTTGTAATAAATTTGTGTCAAAGTGTCATTCTGCCATTGTGGACAAACTCTGCATTATTATTTCCGTATTTGGTCACATGACTGTGAATCAGCTGATCATTGCGCAGTTCCACTTTCAACTCTAGATGGCCCTCTTGGATGCTGTTGAACTGATGTGTCCAACTGTTACTACATTTATTACAATATTTGGGATATAAATATTGATTTGAATGATTCTGATGTGCTCTATAGCCATACAAATTCAATAAATTTTTAAATAAATAAAAAACGCAAATGCAAATTTATTCTAAGATAAAGGCTGAGTAGTGGACCATTTATATATATATATATATATATAGAGAGAGAGAGAGAGAGAGAGAGAGAGAGAGAGAGAGAGAGAGAGAGTTCATCTTATCTTACCACGGGTCAAATGGGATCTTTTTACTTCCAAATAAAGACTATAACTTTTTTTCCAAAAATCCCAAAACACATTGATCTTCAGGTTCCTTTATTCTATACCCGTAGGAAAATTAGATTTCAGTGAACAGGCTGTTTATCATACATATAGACAATAAAATAGTGATGTGTACAGCATAGCTATTCATCAAAAGTTCTGATATGAGATTTTGTCTCATCTATGCTCAGGAGAAAAGAATTAGTGTGTGTGTGTGTGTGTGTGGGGGGGGGGGGGGGGTAAGATATATATATATATATATATATATATATATATATATATATATATATATATATATATATATATATATATCTTTCATTTATTAATTAAATGTGCTGCAAATACTGTTCTTATGCCACCACCAAAGTTTTTCAAAATATGCAGATCTACAGTAACTAATCTGGATTTACATTCTACAGTGTGATCTTTGAGGTATGCAAATTGTAACAAATCTGTACCTGCATATCTCTGCCCAACGACCTCAAATACACAGAGATATTCTCCAATGCGTACATGTTAAACAAAGAACCTACGCATGCAAATTCATGCAGTGCCATTGACAGAAGACTAAGTTGGACGTATTCAAACACATGCGCTTGGACACACACAAAGAACAGCTGTTTTGCTTAACAACTGCTCGTCATGCTCACTTAAACCATGAGGGAGGAGGACACACATCTCCCCCCACATCCTGCTACACTGAACATTACATAAACACACCACATACAGTCAATGTGACATCCAGCACACAACCTTTACTGCGAGATAACAAAAGAAGAATCAATGTTCTTATGTTAGAAGAAACAGGACTGAGACTAGACTAATAGCCTCCCCAGCTGATAATGGATTAAATAAAAGGTTTAGCTAAAGATACAGGAAGACAGGAAACAAAAGCCAAGGCCACATTTAGAGGATCTTGCTGCTGCAAAAGCACTAGGATGTGGTTACAATGATGGCAAGTCTCCAGCCTCTGGCAACCAATTCTTGTAATTTTTAGATTCAGAGGCGGGCTAATCAAACAGAAACACATTGTCAATGGAAACTCAGTATGTGTAAGATCCTCTTACTCAAATTGGTCTTTTTACTGGTTTGCTCTCTGCGGTGGAACTAAAACTAAATATCCAAAGAGGGAAACAAAACCTGCAGTTTCAGCCTTCAAACTTAATAGGAAAAGATTAGATATTGCCTCCAGCACACAAACATACGGAATGGATCATTTTAAAGCGGTTCAATTCTTATATACATCACAGGCACCTTATTACAAAGAGTTACTGTTCACTTAAGGCAAGACAACATTGGTGAATAAAGTTCAACAGATTAAGATAACTGTTTTGTATTAAGAGTTTTCTGAAAACATTTCCATGAATCAGAAAATACTGTCGACATTTTCACCATGAAATATGAATAAAATGTTATAAATCAGGTAAATGGTTGTGAAATATATGAACAAACCCCTCTGTAAACCTTCAGAATATAGATAGTAATATAACTATAAAGTTTGGTCAAGTGGAGATGTCTGGCTCAGTGCATGAGAAAAAACTAATTTTGAGAAAACTGCCTTAAAGGGATAGTTCACCCAAAAATAAAACATTTGTTGAACAGTTGATGATAGCCATTGATTTCAATAGCAGAAAGAAAAATACTGAGAAAGTATTGCCACGTCAACTCTTTGGTTACCAACATTCTTTAAAATTTCTTTAGCGTTTAGCAGAAGAAAGAAACTCGTACAGGTATGGAACAACTCATTTTTGGGTGAACTAATCGAGAACAAACAAATATAGTGACAGTGAAAAAAAAAAATCCATTAGTCTGAAGGACTCTCAAAACAGAGCATTACATGCAATAGTTTTGCCTGTAGAGTCTTGCCTTAAAATGTGGAACAATTCATCTAAACAACTTTTAAAAGTCCAAAGTCACATCACATCTGTTATAAAGATTCACAATCCATGTTAACTGATTGTGTAGGGTGTGCGTCAAGTTACCGCTTAATAAAACAATTTCACAAAGATCTATATTTGAATCAAGCTGCATGGCTGAGGACCAAACCTACTCTTGGCGTCTATTAACATGAAAAAGCTGTGGGATTCTTTTTTTTTTTACAGTTGTAAAACTTTAAATTTCTCATTTCCTCATACTGATATTAGTCACCCAAAACACTTAAACAAAAACATTTGTGCCTGAACAGGTCTGACACTATGCCAGGACGTTAGGGAACGGCCGCCTCCTCCTTTGTGGAATGGCTTTGGAATGCACACGTGTGCAGGAACACGTGCTGGTGCTTGGCTAACCACATTCAAGGTCCCTACAAGACCGGTATATTTGAAAACAAGTGACTTAACCGCCTTTACCAATGATTAACAGCACACAAAGCTAAGAGATAAAAACAGGATTCACCAAAGAGTTAATACCCCAAACTCCAAGTTTATTCAGGAATACATAAACCAGCCTCTCAGTCACACATGACCAATAAAACATACACTCAGGAAGATTAAAAAAAACATTTACAAAACACACTTGCATGGGAGAGAGATTGTAACTCAACTGTCACTGGTTTATGGACAATTAGAACTAAATCTTGTCTTAGAACTTTGGTGAACACAGATGTGGTCATCACTTGCTGACCAGCAGCAAAATTCAGGATTCTGTCCCGAGTTAAAGCTGTCAGTCAAAAAAAAAAAAAAAAAAACCCCAAAGATAGTGAAACCAATATGTCGCAGGGAGCTTTACATCTCAAATTTAAGGGGTAAAAATAATTAAAATCATTATTCTGAGATATGAAAATATACATAATTGTGACATTCAGAATGCGTAAACCAATTTATACAATATGTAATATTAATTGGTTATTAAATCAAAGCTATATCATTGGGCAACTGACCAAATGTGAGAAAGGGGGCACAAAGGACGCATAAAGCACTTATTCACAACAACAACTTTAAAAAGTGCTCATTAGGAGGGGAAAAAAGCAAGTTAAAAGAGTAAATAATTGAAATCTGGCATAAAAGTTAGGACAGGCCAGTGGGGGAATAAAATACAGGTTAGTAAATAAAAAATGTACGTGTAATAGATGGCAGTGACATGTAGCTGTGTGCTTCTAATGTGAGATGAGGGTGGTGAATAATGGCAGTTTATTAAACCAAACTAGGTGGAGATACATGGTAACCTCTCTGCCTCACTTGAGTTTGCGATACTAAATCAATACCAAACCCACAGAACAAGTCCCTCTCACAGAGCAAGTCCCAGCAAACACACCTATTCAGGACTCTGCAATGTCTCGTGTGAGGAGAGCATTTGAGCAAGTAAATGCAGGAGAATTATGAGGGACTGTGAGGACGTGTCTCAAAGTTTTTTGAGACGGCTGTACATGTCTCTCTTGCTGCGTTCTCCAGCCCAAGTGCGACTCTTAAGACGGAACTTTCTCAGATCTTCTTTATAGTCTTCGTGATGCATCGGCCTATAAGCCTGAGGTTCACACACCGACTGCAGAGGTGAAAAGAAAACAAAGCACACATTAGCATCTTGAAATTAAGAAACAAAAATATATATATAATATAAAAATAAAGGAAACTTCGATATATCGGAATACAAAGAAAGTGTTGCATTGTGAAATTGCACAAACCTTGTGAAGCGGGAAAAAGTCTTTGTAGCCTCCCTTCAGGATATAGAGTTCAGGGTAATGGAGGTTGGGGTACTCCTTCTCATTCAAATCTCGATCTCTTTTTCGAACGTAGCGGCACATCCGTGGACCGCGTTCAGATGAAAATTCACAGTGGAAAACCAGCAGGACACGCTTCTCTGGGCATTCCGAAAGAATAGGATTCTGCAAAAAGTAGTCTTCAATTTGATCCTCTTGATGGAGGTTAAGAGCACCCTAAAAGGAGGGTAAAGATGAGTCATCAAAATTTGCCCCACACAAATACTACTGCATCAAAGTTAAAAATCACAAGCAACAGTCTCACCTTAATATGGCCACCATCATATTCATACGGATAGCGGCAGTCGATGACAAACAGCCGCTCAATCAGATTGTTATATTGTCCGCTCATTGCTTTAACCATCTGAAAATAAAGATAGATGTTAACAGAGAATGAGATTATGCGAAAAATGCCAATGCACATGCTTTATATTGACAACTCAACAAATTTTGCTGGTCTGTTTATGATCGTGCAACTGCTTGTTAAGTATGCACTTGCATTTGAAATGTATATGCTAAATCTTAATGTGCAAACTTACAATCTCTGGAGTGATGTATTTCAATTCTTGGTGTTTTCCTTCTACTGTGGGTAGCGCAGGAGCCTTCAAATAAAAAGAAAGTGAATAATAAGTAATAATGAAGGACAAAAGAAACACATTGCACATTCCCTAGAACAAGTGACCGGTCTATTAGTTTGCAGTTACACTCCAAGACTGAATGCACAGATCTATTTTTATAGTATCAGATTGTTTTGTCCAGTCTGTTGCTATGGTTATATTACTGTTCATGGTGTATATCATTACAGTTACAGATTCAATTGCACATTTAAATCCTGTTATAATTTCAGTGCAGAACTCAAAAGCATGCAGTGAATGAAAACTCCAGCAGTGTTGAGCAGATTCTGACTTCTGTTAATAGTGTGAATGCAATGGCCAATCAGGTGTTTAAGTAATGTCAGCGAATGGCTACTATGATCAACGCTTCAACATGTAATAAGGAAGCTTTGACGCTCTTCACAGAAGCGTTTGAAAGCAGCCGCTTTCTACTGATAGCCACATTTTAAAAATTTGATACCGAAATACTGGTACTTTTGACAACCCTAAAAAAACCTGGCTTACACTCACCTTGGTGAAATCTCCAATCACATTACTAGGATCCGTATCCAACATTCTTTCAATTTGTGAGTGATTAAATGAATTGGATCTCTGAACCTGTAAGGGGAAGAGTCAAAGTTAGGACTCAAATTATGGCTGCTGATGAGTCATTTGTTTTTAGTTATTTTTATCCAGTGTGGACTGACCTGATGAGGTATAACATCCTCTTGTTCTAAGAGTGCAACTTGTGTCCCTGCCAGGCTCCGCCTCCTCTTCACTCTGACTGGTGTGTTCTCATCTTGAGGCCTCTCGTGTCTCTTCAATGGGAAACGCCCTCCCGGGCATGGCATAGAGGGAGATCGGAACAGCCCACGTGGACGGCAGCGAATAACAGGCTGAGGGCAATAAAGTGGGTTTGGTTGGTAACTATCATGTAATGACCATAAAAAGCCAATCAAAGAGAGATAAACAAATAACTGTTTGCTAAATGAGTGTAACATACCGAATCTGTATTCTCAGTACTTTGTTTAGCCACCAGAGGAGCTGTGAGAAGACTGTCCATTCCAAGAGGAACCTCAGAGTCATTCTACACAAATAAATGCATTAAGGTTATTCAGAAATCAAAGGAAATTGTAAGAATAAAACAAAAGCAAATAGAAAATTCACCTCCATATCATCAAGCCCCTCCAAGAAGCCATCATCGTCATCATCGTGTAGACAGGAGAGAGAGGGGCGGCGCAATATAAAGGGACTGCTCTCATCTGAAGAGTCAGGTTGAAAGGATGATGTAGGGGAAAGCTGGAAACAGAACGAAGCCTTTAATCGTCACATCAGTATCAAAATTAAACTTTTAAGAACAACATTCTATCTACGACCTCTTCCACGGATACATGTCATACCATTAAAGCAGGAGCAGAGTTGGGTCGGCAGGCAAAAGCATCCTTGGCACCCCCAGTGGACCGCGTACGGGAGCGTGACGCAGGCATGGAAGGCTTCTTGAACTCAAAATTCTCCTGTAAAAACAAAAAACAGATTGTCGTAAAAGAAAATGCAACACATTTATTCAAACACCAGTCCCTCTTAATTCCCATGACTTTCCCATGCAATCAGTTAAAATTACCTAAAAATTATTTAGTAGGGCTGTGCAATTAATCGAATTTTGATTTCAATTTCGGCTCCCAACGATCTCCAAAATAGTACAATCGAGTAAAAACGATTATTTTGCCATGTTCTGTTTTGCTAATTTGTCTTGTGTTCTGAATGATTCGCGCACACGCATATCCGCCCCTCCCGAAGCCATAAACTCTCTCAGCATATACAGTCATAAATTGCAAGCACAATAAACTTCCCAATAATAATTGGCTAATATAATATAGACTGGAGTGAGACCACAGACGTCTCTCGAGCTGTTGCGATCTCTTTCTGCTCGATCACTGTAGCGCCTCAGTTCAAGCGAACGGCAGCAAGCGCGCACATGACCTGATCATGTGTTCCGCTTTACAGCACAAAACAAATCGAGAATGAACACAGGGAGCGATATTAACCCCTGTCTGCTTGTCCGGGAAAAGGGGATTTTTAAGTTTCAAGTGAAAGGGTTTTGCTTTCCCGACCGATCTTATACAGTCAGTGTAAACAGAGATTGGTAATGGATAGTTTCTGGAAGCTGCGCTGCCTAACAGCTCACACAAAAACTCACAGAAGAAACATACTGAGGTAGAAATGTTGAGTTTTTTTTAATTAATAATATATGATATAGTTAAGTAACATAACACGACTATGGGCTGTTCTATAATATCACGTTTGCAAATGTTACATTGAATTTAAAGTTTAATAAACAAGTAGCCTAGTTTATATATAGTAACTTACATTTTAGACGCAGTATCGACGGGTTTTGTTCTATTTCACCGACGAAAATAGTTACAAAAGAAAAGCAACACTAAGCGCTGTGTTTTGTTACTGAATGATTCATTATTTTGAATGAATCGTTTTAATGAATGACTCAATGATTCATTTATTAAGACGGTCACTTGACGCCACCTATTGATTTATTGTTTAAAGGCATCATTGATTTTATTTTTTATTTGTTTAGAAATTAATCTCATAATATTTTTACAGTTGTAATTTTGTAGTGTAAATTAATTTGATTGATAAAAGCCCTTTTTATGAAAACTGAATTTGATCAAATGTAAGAATTTGACATAAAACATATATTTAGTTAGGTTTAATAAATAGTCCTTTATAAAGGTAAATAACGCCCTGGTGACCCCCTACAACAAATTACTTTGTAAACATGTCACCTTTTTCACCACTTCAGAGTTTGCAGGTCTGTTTAATAGTTCAAAAAGTACAATAAATGTTAAAATTTCGATTTTTTAAGAATTGTTGAAAGGTGTCTTTTAATAAATGCAACACATTCCCAAAGTCATGTGAAATAATCGTGTTACATAATCGTGATTTCAATACTGACCAAAATAATCGTGATTATGATTTTTTCCATAATCGAGCAGCCCTATATAGCAAAAAGCAATTGAGCATATTTTTAAATATGCTGCCTGTAAAAATACAAAACAAATGACAAAAACCAACCTCAGCCAGGTTCTCTTTGTTGTCGCAGCCATGTGCACGAGTCCACACTCCATAGCGCGAGGGATCCAATTCTTTACTCTTCAAATTAGGACTGTGACCCATAAATGGCAGCTACAAGGGGGGGGGGGGGGGGGGGGGGGGGGGGGGGGTAGAGATCATGTTATTTCAATGAGGGGAGAAGAATTATAAATTCTGAATGAATATTTACACTACTGTTCAACAGTTTGAGGTCAGTGTTTTTTTTTTGTTTTGTTTTTTTACTTTACTCAGCAAGGATGGGTAACATTGATCATAAGTGACAGTTTGTTTAATACCCTCTCAGCTTCTATGAAAGAGTTTTGACAAAAAGAGCATGTTGGTGGATATTCTAGTATACAAAATATCTCATCCTGGAGTATAAACAATCTGCTCCCATCGATTTGAGATTTGATATAAACTTCCAACATTTCATTTCATGAAATTTGTTCATAGTATATAGAACCCATTCTGTTTGCCATTTGTCATTAAAAGAGAAATTAATTATTGGTTTAATATCTGTAGGAGGTACGGCAATTTTGACGTCTGCTGATAATGCCGAGTTGACTTCCTTGTTTCCTTTGATTCCAGTGTCAAGGTACCCGGGGCGAAAACCAGATATTAAATTGATGACCCTCTAGTTCAAGCCATTCATTAAAAACATTTTTTACAGATAGTTACAAATAAATAAATGCTGCCTTGGGGAGCATAAAAGACTAAAAAAGAAATTTTGTAAAAATGAATCTTATCGACCCCAAACTTTAGTCTAGAGAAGAAGAAAAAAATAACTTACTGGCAAAGAGTGTATCCTGCGAATGGGCATTTTTCTGTACAAACAGAAAGAACATGCGATTAAATTAAAGTCACTACAACAGCTTTCAAAACAGACATATGTATCCTCCACTAAATAGCGAATGACCACTTACTCATTAACCGCTCGTGTGGCATCCTGCATGGCCTTCTCAAACCTGTGATGAAAAAGAATGCTGTTGAACGGTTTCTAGTGTATTCAAAGTCTCCTCTCACCCCCAACCAAACACTAGCCCAGACGACAATTCATCTCAT
Source organism: Siphateles boraxobius (assembly GCF_051911475.1). Taxonomy (NCBI): domain Eukaryota; kingdom Metazoa; phylum Chordata; class Actinopteri; order Cypriniformes; family Leuciscidae; genus Siphateles; species Siphateles boraxobius. The sequence goes on along the minus strand of NW_027508997.1, from coordinate 5,154,630 downwards.
TTATCTCCCATACTAGGCCCCTCGACTCTATATTTAACAAATACACCGCGATGCCCACCTGTATGCAAAACAGCCCTAAGCGGAACCGGGGGTGGGGGTCCTTCTAATTTACCATATGCCCTGCAAACCTCTTTTGTTGGGAGAAAGGAGCTGGGGGAGAGTAAATGGTGGTTTTGAGGGGGAGGAGGTAAGGAGTGTGTCTCTTACATAGCATAGGAAGAGGGGGGAATTAGAGTTAAAAAGGGGGTTCTCTAGTAACCCTGGCTACCTCACACACACACACCACTCTATTCGGACGCCAGCTCTCACGGAGCATGAAAAGCGTGCCACTATTCACCCAGCCCCCCTTCAGCAACACGCCATACAACAAACACACTGATGTGTGAGGAACACAAACAGCTGTAGGCCTGGCTGCAGATAAATGGATTCCCAACGACACCAAATGGCTTGGAAAGGAGCACAGTCGCACACACTGTAGATTACCAGAGAGCCGGGATGTACACCGACTTAATGCATGCTGGGTATATCCTAATCCTATATCACAGACTTTGCAACCATCATCTGTCAACTTAAAGGATGGTTCACCCAAAAGCATATATTTTTGCTTAATACAATTAGTTGTCAACCGATATACATCGCCATGGCCAACATATAGCCTTTTGCAGAATCAAGAACTTGCAATCTGAAGAATACATTTGACAGATTTGGTTTATCAAAATCAAATTACTTGTTCATATTCCTTTTCAAAACATTTTTAATTTAGTAAATATGTCAAATATTAATTGCACTTCAGCAATTGTTAAGCATGTGTTTTTACTACCTTTGAAAAATAAATGTAAAAGCCTTATCCGAAATCAGTTTTTTTTTTACAAATCCGCAGTCGACCACCAAACAAACAGAATGTCAGTATAGATGACATCACAGATTATGTGCCTCAAAAGAAAAATCATCCTGGTTTGGAACAACTTAAGCATGAGTAAACATGAAATTCAAGTTTCATTTTTGGGTGAATCATCCATTTTATAACAGGATATGCAGTGCTCAGATATCCAGTGATTTGTGATGGATGCCATCATATTCTCAGCTAATCCGCAAAAACAGACATTGAGCAGATGTAGGCCCACATAACGGCAAAGAGTAGATTAGATATATAATCCTCAAGCCAAGCATCCTAGCCAAGCTTGGTCTCACATGTCAGATATGATGACCAACAGGACGAAGAATTATACTCACTTCTGCTCAGCATCCAGGGAGTCCAAAGGGCTGGGAGAATCTAACCCAAGACCTGAGGAGAGGGGGGAGGAGAGACAGGTGAGTGGGGGGGATGATGCACAAGTGTTGGCTACACTATAAAGATCACAGCTCGCACTCCAAATGGGATGAACGGTCACAAACAGTCCAGCAAATCACTTTAACATTCCTTTCATCTAATACTTTTGTTAGTAGAACTTAATTATTAGTAAGCAATTATGCCCAACAATACATTCCAATTGGTGCTTGTGCCAATTCCAGCTTTATCGTTTAATACTAGTACCAATTTGAGACAAATTGTTACTTGCAATACTTCTAACAAGTTACTACTGCTTTTTTTAAATTCTCATATGTAATGACTTCATGAATAAATTATTTAGGAAGTAGCAATTCCAACACATTATCATGCCAATTTGTAACCATTTTACATTTTGGGGAATGGATGGGTAATTGCATGGCATCCATACGATTTGTTTTTGCAAAACTGATGGATGCTTTCCCACCCCCCACAATCATGATCCTGTAAGAATCCCAGTACATTTTCATACAAAATTGCCACCTCAAATTCTCATGAAGTCAGGCTGGATTAACAATTCTGTCTATTTAACGCTATGACAACTGGAATCGATGCTAGCAACTATTTGAATGGTTACAAATATCTATAAAGAATACGTAAAAGTATTAGTATTAGTAAAATGGAAGAAAAAAAACTAGACATATTGAACTGCTAAGCAGTAATCAAATAAGTTAAGTGGCAGTAATATGGAACAATAACCTACCATATAATTTAAAGGGTAGTTCCCTCAAAAATAAAAATTCTGTCATCATTTACACACCCTCAAGTTGTTCCAAACCTGTATGAATTTCTTTTTTTGGGTGAACAACTACTAGTCATGTTGAGCTGCTTTCTAGTAAACAAAATATGTGGTAGTAACAATAGATACTAGCTAGTTTACCGCAATAATGGTTAAACCGGCTTGCCATACACACTCTCAGATGTCACTACTATAAAGTTTATATAAATGCCGGTTTCTCAGACAAACCTGCATCGGAGGAGGCATCAGAGGCGAAGGAAGGGATCTTCAGGAGGGGCAAGGTTTTCTTCCGCTTTGGTGTCTCACATTGCCTGCAGCAAAACGTCAAAGCAAAGCGTTTAGAAAACTGAAAAAAACTGTTTCACCACAATATAACGTTAAACACAAGTACATCAGGCCTCGATAACAAGGACAGTAAAACGTCAATAAATGCAATCTGCCCTCGAACATTTCCAGGAAATACATCTGAAGTTGTTTACTTTTTCGCTACCAAAAGAAATCGCCCAGGCCCACTCACCCTCCAAGAACAGCGAGATTATTCAGGTTTAGAGCCAGGTTAGTCACGGGGGACAGCACTGCCATGGGTCCGGGGGAGGCCAGGTTCTTCATGCAGGGGGAGCCCCTCGCCCCAAGCTCCGGCAAGGAGAACCGGAGAGGTCGGAGGACTGATTCGGGCCCAGTGCTGAACGGATCACATACTGGGCTGATGTCGCCTGGAATACTATCAAAATCCATTTCTGAAGGGACACGGATCGTCAGATGCTTCTTGAAAATATGATCCAGTCAAGCGCGATCAAGACGACAAAGGGTTAAGCCAAGTTAGCAAAAGCTCAGCAACCCGGGCAGGGGCTTAAATTGATCTTATTTAGAGTTGAAAGAAACAACTTGCCGAACGCTGCATAATAACGACGCCAGATACACAAGATACTGTAAAAAGGGGTGTTAAAAAATCATTTTCTTAGAGCTTTATTGTCAGAGAGCTGCCGATTCGATCGCACTCTCTCTGACCTTTCCAAACTCTGCTGAGGAAGAGAATGCTGAACGTAGCTCTTATTTATGTTCAAAACATGCAGTCCACAAGCGGCAATCGGGGTAGCCAATGAGGATCGCTGTTGTATCTGATTCCTCCAATGAGCTGCGCTTCCTCTTTTTTCCGCATTGTTCTCGGAGGTAACGTAGGTGGTCCAAAGAATGACAGGCAAATGTGATATCCAATGAAAATGAAGGTAACAACGGCACTGCTATAAACGTATCCAATGGCTTATATGTTTACATAAGTAGGGCGGGATAAAGAAATGTAAACCCGTAGAGAAAGGAAAGATTTCCCGCGTAACAGTTCAAGCTGCAGCTTGGCAACGCCCTCCTTTGCAAGAAAGCCAATCATATGTCAACGTCCTGGCGCGGAACGTACCACTCAAATCGCCTGAACAAATAAGTAAATATATGTTTGTATAATACAAAAGAAACCTTTTTAAGTCGTGTATTTTTGGTAAATGTTTGTGTTGGTAATTCACATATTTATCTAAGTAGCTAAAATGGAATTCCTTGCCTTTTCAGCCGCGGTGTGTGATGATATCATCCATCTACAATAATTTGAAATACAATTTTCGAGCTTGCAGTTCACTATGTCATATTAATTAGGAGAAAATGCTAGTGAAGTAAAAAAACAAAAGTGAAATATATGAACATGTAAAAAAAACTGAGATATACTTTTCCTCATAAATTAACATTTTATCCTGAGTTTATCTGTTCCCGGGCTAGTCTATATGTCAACTAGCTTCGAATTAAACTAGCCATATATACCATAGCATAGAAAGGCAATGAGGTGAGCGTTTAAATTAGCCTAGTAAAATGTTAATCACTGAAATTCTCAGCTTCTCAATTTTCACTTCATGACAAATTGTGACCTGTATGTTCCTACAGAAATACTGTTAAAAGTTAAGGCAAGGTACATAAACTAAAAGCAAAGTAAGTTTTCGTTGCCAATTCTTCATGTTTGTGTATGATGGTCGAAGGGTGGTGACATTATTTATGCTACAAGTAGCCTCTGTCAGGGTAGAAGGCATATTTAATTTCACATGATTTGAGAAATGAGGCTGTGAGGAATATGTAAACCCCATCCGTTGCGGTGAGATATACAATAAATACAGTCAGCCACCACATACTGTAGGCTGTAAGAGATAAAAAACATGTTGTCACTTACCATTCAGTCCACACCCAAAATATCCAATATCTCACCTCACACATCCATCGCAAACTAAGCCATGGTCCTCCAGACAACAGCCTTATGATTGCTTGAGGTGATTGCTGAGACATGCAGACACTTTCCAACACTAGCTCCTCACTTCAAACAAGGGCTCTTACAATAAAAGTACTTCACACAATAGGCAACATTCCCATTTGAATTTAATGCAAACTGTGGTACTGGAATGTTTTATTTTTTAGATCTTTCAGATCTTTCATTGAACATTCATGGAAACGATGAACTGTGACAGCCATATTAGAAAGAAAAAATAACCTGACTGTTTCTGTTACTCGTGATAACCTTCCATTCACCCTCCACTTCTTCCCTCCAATTCTAGCACAATGGGACTTTGGGAATAGGTTGGGGAAGCTCATTGATTTACATGCATGCCATATAGTATTTTTTTCTGTTTCTTTACATTCTTCTGTTATATATTGAGTCGAGACTGGCAGAATCATTAAGAGAGATATAATAAAAAGGATTTTAAATAATTATGAAATGTCTTTCGTAATCACAGTCTCTCATGTTTTTAGTAATTTCTAGATACACCAATCAAATGTATTCCTCATGTTGTGTGTTTGTTTATTCTGAATGTTGATTTGCTTCACAAATCTGTAACATGCACTACCGTCAAAAGCACTGTCATTTTATCAAGGATAAAATGCAAGGATGCATTACATAGATAAAAATTACAGTAAAGAAATGTTACAAAATATTTATATTTCAAACAAATGCTATTCTTTTTAACTTTATTCTTCAAAGATTCCTTATTTTTATTTTTATCACAGTTTCGGCAAAAATGGACCAAATCAATGGCATGTGACACTGAAGACTGCGGAAAATTCAGCTTTGCCATCACATGAATAAATTCGAAAAAAATAGAAAACAGTTATTTTTAATTGTATTAATATTTCTTGTTTGATCAAAAAATTGCAGCCTTGGTGAGCATAAGAGATTTCTTGCAAAAACATTTTAAAAAAGTGTTGAGGAGTAAAATTGACAAGTAATTAGGAACTGCAAGCACTACACAACAGCTTATAAAATTCATAATTATCATATTCTTAAAGGGATAGTTCACCCAAAAGTGAAATGTCTGTCATCATTTACTCACCCTCAAGTTGTGCCAAACCTGTGTGAATTTCAAATAATATGGAGGTCAATGGGGTCCCACTAACTGTTTGGTTAATGACATTCTTCAAAATATATTCTTTTAGGTCCAGCAGAAGAAAGAAATTCAGGTTTGGAAAAACTTGAGGGTAAGTAAATGATGACAGAATTTTAATTTTTGGGTGAACCATATACAAGTAAGACTCAATGTACAGACTAAATGTGCGTTCATCTACACTAGCTAGTCTGAACATACATAAACATATAAATAGCAATAGCTTAATAGACAGCCCTATCTGAGCCTATTATCGAAAACTAAAAATACACAATAAATTCATCTAAAACAGCAGCAAACTGGACAAACAGGGTTGTTTTAAAGGATCACAGAGAACTTACCCAGACAGTTTTACAAGCTGACGTTTGCTAACAGGTAAACACCTGCTGTGAGGATTCACAAAAGGACATGTGGGGTTCCTCAGGGCGGGAGAAGCCTCAGTTAAGACACAATTGTACCAGCAGTGATATAATCTGTACATTTGGATTTTTAAAAATTGCCCATGGGTCTGAGAAATAATTGACACACAACTTCATACCATTAGTATAAGAAAGAACAATGGGAGCTGCTCAATTAAAGATGTCAAGTAATCTCTTGGAATTGAATTATATAAAAAGTATTTACACCTGAAAGGAATGCTGATGATATATTTCTCATAATATTTAAGTCCAACACTAAGGTCTGAATGAAGTGCTAAACTGGTGGTCCGCAACACAATAGCTTATGAATACATTGTGCATGTGCGTTGACCCATTATGAATGTCTGTTTGCTTTAATGAACTTCCTGTCTAAAGAGTAAAGCGGGCGCTCATTCAAAAAACGATGACAGTATCCCCAATCTCACGGGATAACATAACTATTTTGCGAGGTGGTGATTTCTTATTAATTCGTACTATGTGAATCGTATGAAAATGTATGTAACCACGAGCAGCAGATCATACAAATTCAAATTAGCCACCCATTCACCAAAACGTAAAGGTTATGAATCACCATTGCAATCCCTGATGCACAGCACCCAAATTGTAGTCAGAAACGGTAGCCAATTTACACAATCTCTTTGAAACTCCTAAAACGTCAGCTTTTGTCTATACGTGCAAGTGATTGTTCACATCCACATGATGTGACAGGTGGTCTGGCCTAAACCCTTCACATTTGAGACTACTGCCTCAGTGAATGACTGAGTGTGAATATAAGCATTTGCATAGCTCTAATGTGGGGAGTGTATTGCTCTGTCATTAATGTCCTCTGCAGTTAGACTTGAAGCATTACCACCCTGAGCCATCAGGAACAGCCCCAAAGCCCAAATGGTGCAAAGGGTCTTGCATTAACACATGCATGGAGCAAGAACTGAATGCCCTAAATCCCTCATCTGCCTCACCCACACCTTATTTACTGAAGATAGAAGAAATGTGACTGATACTTAATTGATCTTTGGTAAAGATCTCAAATTCAAAAAGCTTTTGAATACATTTAATCATATACAATTAGCGAGTGAAAAGAGGCAGCTTGTGAAGCATGTGTGTGACCTAATTTGTTCTATTAAATACTATTTGGTGCTTTTGTAGGTGTTTTAGATTTAAAATGAGAGGAAATATTTTTTTTTCAAATGCATTTCAGTTTATGCAACAAATACACCATTTTGAAAAAGAAGTACACTTTAGCTTTCTTTAAAACAATATACTTAAGTGTGAACTAAATGTAATGTTTTCAGACACTTAATGTTAACTGCAATTACATGAAAATGTATTATGTTTACATTTAAATGCAGCTGGCTGAATTTTAGGGTGTTTTTTGACCCAATAACTAGGACTTAAGTTCATCTTCATATGTAATTTCATAATTACTTCTATTTTCTTTGAAATATGGTTAATGTGTACTGCTGAATGCACTGACAAGCATTTATGGTAAAGTAAAATAATCTTTAAAGTAATTTTATTTAAATGTGCATGCATTAACATATATTTGTAATTACACATTTATGTAATGACAAAGTTGCAATATAGCCTACATTTAAAATATATTAGCTTTAAATTATATTTATAATAACACACTACAGTTGAAATCATAATCAAATACTTTACTTGTGCTTTAATATGTTATAGTGAACACATTAAAATAAGTGTAGTTCCTTAAAGCACAACAAAAGATGATTAAAACATTATTTAAAATGTAGCTAAGTAGGTAATTATATTATATGCAAGTACAGTTTCTTGAAAAAATATACATTTGAGATTTGTGTACAATACAATTAAGTGCACTTAGGTATCTCAAACATACATATCTCAGTCCTTCCAAATATGGACATTCTTACATATTTTTTTCTGTACACAGTGACCGCTGCTTTCAGGTCAGCACGAAAGAGAAAGAGGGAGAAGCACTGAGACAGAGTAGATGGGGAGAATGAGACAGGCGACAACATCTGTCCCTTGAGTCTCCTGGGAACAGATGGGCCTGCGGGGAGAAAATAACTCAGCCTTAGGCCACCGTTCTGGAGGGAATACAAAAAAGAGCAGGGACAAAAGACAGAAGGGGGAGGAGAGCGTCGGGGAAAAAAGAGAGTAGGGGGTTTGTTTGGAGGGAGGCGTAGATGCCAACGGGTTCCAACAGACCTGAGACGGAAAGGAGACGACAAGGCTAGAAAGAGGAAGAGATGTGAAATAGACAGGCCTATACAGCTGATCAAAGACATGACAGCTGGAGATTAACAGAAAGAATGTGAGGAGGGTTCAAAGGTGACGCAGCTGATGAATGTTAAACATGAAATGTTTATGGCAATATTGTAATGATCTGCTACTGATCTGATAACACAACTTCACAGTTTCCACAGCAGCAGTCCACAATTTTGAGAGGTTCTAAATTTAAAAATTCCTGATTACCAAAATGAACAATTAAAAACACATTTTAAAACAGTTTTCTTGTATTGATACACTGAATTATGGGAAATGGTTTCGTCAAAGAGTTTGATACTTCCTTATCAAACCCCCAGTCAGCCTGTGAGGCTGCTTTCAGCCACTTTGTAAAGACTTCTGTGGGGGTCCTGTGACGCATATTGATGGTCTATAAACACTGATTGTCCTCATTTAAAATGCATACAGTGGTACCCGTACTGAATTAAAATGGGATGTTTGCAAACGCTGGGCACAGCCCAGTCCTGTAATTGTGTGTGAAGTGGACCGTCAGCAGTGCTGTGGTACAGCTCTGTGTTTGCCCAGGAATGTTTAATACCATACATAAAGACTTGCAAATGCCTCTGTGTGTTATCCTGAACTCAGCAGTTCTTATCCAGGCGTTAATAATCCATAGCTCACCTGCTGATCAATATTTCATTATGCTTGTCATTTGATGCTGCTCTGCATTTAACTGCTCTGAACAGTTGTACTGGACATAATGCCCCTAAAGTTTTAATAGTTATCAATTATTACCCTTGTGAAAAAGAAGTAGACTTTAGCATATTTTTTAAAAGAGTACAACAAACAGTATGTAATGCTTTTCATACACTTAATTGCATGTTTATTGCAAGTAAACAAAAATGTGTTATTGTTTATTTTAAATGCAATTAGCTTAACGTTAGAGTTTATTTTGACCCACTTAAGTACATCTTTATACGTAATTTCAGAATTACTATTGAATGTGATTAATATGATTAGGTGTAGCCTACTGTCTAATGTACAAGCATTTATGGCAAACTAAAATATACTTTATTTCTATTGAAGCTCAAATAATAATAGCCAATTTAATCATATTTATTTGTAATCACACATTTGTAATGATACATTTGCAATTTATTATGTTAGCTTGACATTGCCAGCATACTGACATCTCTTCTTCTTCTTCTGCTGAGACTACGTTTTAAACAGTATTCCTATAGTTTTCAAGCTACAAATCAATCAAGCAACATGCAGAAAAATACTGTTAATGCATGCTAGCAACAAGCTAAAACAATCTATAGCAAATGTGTTCATGCTAGAAACATGATAGCATCATACTAAATCAAGCTAGGAACATTTTAAAACATGCTAGCTGTGTGTTCTCAATGTGTTAAATCATGTCAGAAACATGCTAGCACTGTGGTAAATCATGTTAGCAGCATTTAACATTCTTGCAATATACTAAATCATGCTAACATGATAGCACCATAATAAATCATGCTACCAACATGTTAAACATGCTAGCATCATGCTAAAATAATGCTAGCAACATGCTAAAACAATTTTAAATAGTGTTAAATCATGCTAGAAACATGCTAAAACATGAAAAAGCAATGTGCTAATTCGTAATAGAAACACGCATTTAATGTGCTAAAACATGTAAACAACATTTGCTTTATTATCTTTTCAAAGTTATTGAAAACTTTCATAGAAGGCTTTGTCAAGAAAACATCAAAGTTATTCATAAAACTTTACTCATAGTTACATTTAAATATATATAATCTTGCAATGTATATTGTAAATAGCACAGCTAAATTGCAATACAGTTATAAATAAATAAAGCCTTTCAATTTGTCATTACAAATAGAAACATAGGCATGAAAGTGTATTCTCTGTAAGTACACTTAAATACCCTTTTATTACATTGACATTGTTTACACATGGTTAAACACAGTTAACATTTTCATCATTCTTAAGTTTGTGATGAAGGGCTTAAGAACAAGACTCCTGCAGACTGCTTAATTAAGTTAAAAGCATAATAGAACTGAATAAATACAAATAAAGGTGGAGTTGTCATGTAAATGACATGCTCATTTAACAGAATGTTTGCTATCTTGTTTTTTTATTCAAGTAAATATTTATAGTAAGTGATCTATTTCAACATTCATCAGGGGACTAGAATTACCTTTATTTTATTTTGTTTCAAGTACAAATCTTTGTACCACCCAGGAAGAGTACAGGAGTGGCAGTTTTGTGGTGAGAGGGTTTCATACACACCCTTGAATGAATTTACAATGAACTTTCAGTTGGGTTGAGCACAAACAACAAAAAAATCTTTGACAATTAACTTCCACAAAGGCTCTCAACGCCTTGATTGCTGCAGGGACACTGTAGCTGAATTGAATTGTATCTGACATCTCAACAGTACTCATCTCAGGAGAAAAATCACAATATCATGAATCAAACTCAATCATGACAAGAGAAAACCTCTGAAGATGTTGAAGAGAGTCAGCCAAAATAATTCAGCTTGTTTTGTCCCAGCACTTAATAATCAGGGAGCCACCTTGAAAGAACATGAAATTGCTAAAGGAACAATACTAGATAACTAATAATGTTATAATAGTGTTACCATATCTATCTATTCTAAAGTTGATGTTGTCAGGTATGTTTTGGGCATAACAGAATGAAAGAAAACACACATGCAGTTTGAACATGCACACTCAGCAAACTGTTATCCTTATCAGCATCCAATCTGGTCTCAGTGTTTATTTTCATTGTGGAATATAGGGAGTGGAGACGTGTGAATGGATTAAACACAAAACATTTCAGCAAGTGGTATGGCTAGTTGAGGGATAGATAAAGAATGATGCACTTTCGAGAACTCAAACCTCAGAGCGGAAAAGACGACAGGATTTTCTTATGATATGAATGATATGCTTGTATATAGTGAAGGTTGGGTGTGGAAACGTTTTGGAACTTCAGATGGTGAGAGACTCGGTACAGATGGTGAGAAAATCAGTGTGTGTGTGTGTGTGTGTGTGTGTGTGTGTGTGTGTGTGTGTGTGTGTGTGTGTGTGTGTGTGTGTGTGTGTGTGTGTGTGTGTGTGTGTGTGTGTGTGTGTGTGTGTGTGTGTGTGTGTGTGTGTGTGTGTGTGTGTGTGTGTGAGAGAGAGAGTGTCAGAAATGAAATTATAGAGAATAATTATGATAATTAATTATGATAAGAAATGATCACCCCACACACATTCAGTAGGCACTAGCTAATACACATTTACTTTTTACTTCATAATTCTGGAACTATAAGGCTTTTTTAATAACTTCTTTCATAACTTTTGTTCGAACTAGGCCGTAGATTCGATTTGCATGAAAACTATATTTAATGAGAATCAGCCTATAGAAGCTTATTTACATTTTTGTAAATTTTTGTGCTGACTAGAATAAAAATTAATTTCTCCTCTGAATCTTTCAGTGCGTATCCGTCATATTTTATCCATTTGTGCACAAAAGGTTTTCCACAATTTGAGTTCGACCCGTCCGTGAACTCGGGGTACATTGATCAACCCCAAACTTGATTTTTGCTTTTTCGTCAGCTGTTTTCAATGCTATTTTATGTAGTTTTTACTCTGTTTTGCCATAGCTGAAAAAAAAAAAAACACGATATCATCTCGTTGTGTTGTGGCGACATCATGTGATCAACATGTGAACGACATGTCATGGCGTGGAATTCACCCAGGTGGAACATCACCTGTGATGGGACATTTCATTTGGGATAATCCCACGTCCAACCAGCATAAGAGACCCGATTTCGAGGGAGGACTTGATTTGTCACCACACTGGCAGCCAGTAAATAACCGATGCAGACACACAGACTAAAATCCATCCAGAAAAAATCGTTGTTACGCCAATTTGACGCTGGGAGAATGAAGGGACATGTTTTTAAATTGACCAAATTAAGTTTGTTGATGTATCTTTCACGCTCTATGGCAAACAGGGTGGACATATAATTACTTGACATGTTTAATCTTGGTGATTTCTTAAGTTATTCACGGCTGCCGGCTGTGTATTTAAGTCTATGGGAAGTCTAGTTTATTTTCCACTAAAAAGGGAAGGTGACGAAATGGACGGTTAAGTTCCCGGATGTACCGGTAGTACGGATATACCTGTATTGGACCTCACCGAGTATCTCTTCACAAGCACCGGGCTTCTGCTGTAAGTAGAGTAGCCTAATAGGGTTCTGCCTGCAAGGTCGGTTGATGGCCAACAGGGGACGCCATTTCGTAACCACATTTTTTATATTAGGCTACTGTGTGTCCAAAAAACTGTTTCTGTTTTTGTGTATTTATGTGATTCTAGAAATAATTATGATTTTCATAGTCTGATGATGAAAACTTTAGCTGTGTATGACTACCATTTTCTCTATTAGTTAATGAGATTGCCAGTATTGCTGAATTAGGTGTTCGAGTAAGTTTGACCTTCAGTAGTTTGTTCCTTTGTTCCAATCCTAACTTCTTCATAATCTAATTATTATGATCATTATTAGGCCTATATAAGTGCTTTTAACATGAACTATTTACTAACAACAAAGGCTTTTTAATACACCATTAATATTATTAACCTATGCATTTACATTTTACAAATATTTCGGATGTTGTGTCAAGTGACAAAAACAAATGGTAATTTATTGTCACAAAAGATCATATTTAAAGGACAAGATTCTTGTGCTAATGAACCAGCCAGTGAGTTTTCCAGACGTGGAAACAGCGCCATCTGGTGGTTATAAGTTGATATGTCAATGTAATGTAATTAAAAATGTAGAACCACGTAAAAATCATCATAGTAACAACTAGTATACTATTGCTATCTAATTATATATATATATAGAATCTTAAAAGGTTCACAAATATCAGCACCTCTATTTCGTTTCTGCACGTGTGGAATATATCAGGTTAGCAAACACTGACGTCAGTATTAGCAACTTACAGTGAACCATAACGACACCTGGTGTTTGTAAGAGATATTACAACAGATTTGCTGACGCTGCCATCCATAGTGCAACCATATGCAGTATGCATAGTTCCTTGCTGTGACAGTGGTGCCAGCAATTCTTTCTAAAAGGCCTTGCCTGAGACTAGCTGAAAGATGACTGCAATTCATTAAAATCTGGTTGTGTGCAACAGAAAGTACAAAAAATGGGCCTATAGCAGCAAGACAGACTTTATTGAAGATATTATTGAATATAAATCTTTATAATATATATCTTTATTACAATGAATTTTCAAAAAATTTAAATAAATAAAAATATCTAAAACACAATAATCAAATTCAAATGAGGTTTGTGTCAGTATTTATGCGTCACAAGCATTGATGCAAATTTGTAGATGTTAAAATTTACTATCTGGTATTTTTCAGTGACTTTTTCTGCAGGTTACATCCTTAGGCCAGTAGGTGGCGCCAAGTGACTGTCTTTATGAATTATTCTTCGAATTGCGATTTGTCCAAAAACACCATTTAGTTCCGATAGCCTACCCTCATTTACTATTCCCTACATACATTAGTCCACTATTTTAGGCTATTCACTTGAGGGAGTGAAACGAGTGAGTGAATTTAGACACCAATTGCACCTGAAGGGCTGCCTTTTTGCATATAGCCTAGTTTATGCTTGCTGTTTAATCAGCTGATTATTTGAAACTTTGAAAATTTGCAGCTCCACTAGTAAGATTTTAAAAATTATCTTGAACTTTGTCATGGAAACTAGCATGTATAAACCTTAATTAAACAATTTAATAATCAATTAAAAAGGATTGATGTTTGATATTACGCTTTAGTCAAATTGGAGCATCGGTTTGGAAAATGGATGGATGGAAGATTCATCTTCTGCGATGCCTAAATTCATTCGGCACGATACTCTCACATTTCATTAGGAGGATGTCTAATAAGAATAGGCTTTATGCCCAGCTTCACTACTTCCTGAACTTCAGCCAGCTCCTTTGTTTCCTGTCTGCCATTATTGGACAAACTGATTAATCCAGGTGTGCCTGATTATTGTTACTGAGGCCAGGCACACCTGGATTAATGCAGTGAATTTGTGCCACTTGGATCATATTGCTATGTAAAATTAACATGACCTTGAAATGTATACCTTGAAAATGTATTCTAATATAACTGTATGTGTTAGTTTGAACACAATCAGGACAACTTAAATAGAAAATGGCATATCTGAGCGCACTCTCAGTACTCAAAAGCACCACTAGAGGACAGTATAGAGGCATGTCTTATTTTAGTTTGCCTGAAGGCCTTCACTATGAGCTCTGAGGAACACAGTCAACTATTATACAATAGCTGTAACACAGAAAACTACTCCACTTTCCCAGGACCACATGTGTGTCTTTGTGTAGTTGATCTCCATGGTTACAGTCCTTTGATCTAGTCCTCTTATGAGGGACACTAGTAAAAACAGCATTCACACACAGTGGCTTTGTTCTCTATGGAAGGTTACATTGCATCAAGTACGGGTTGGCTGCAAATACAGGCTAAACAAGACTGATTTTATATGTGATAGGCTGTGTGTTGAAGTGTGTTTGATAGCAACCAGGTCCAGACTGTAGTATACTGACTGCCAGGGATTTTACAAGACAAACATGAGCAATGAGTTCTATGATGGCTGCTTGAGGAACATTTTTCACCTTAGATGACCTGGTGGGAAAAAAAAGAAAAAAAAACCTGTGCTACATCCACATTCACTATCAAATGAAAGATTCAAAACTATACATTATTTCAGTATAAAAAAATAGCAATGGGCTACATTGGGCTATATTATATCTGCCAAGTTCATAAGTTAAGACTGAAATAAATGTAGGCTACTATAAATAATTTTCAAATATCATTCTCTTTTCAAAGATTAAAATAAAATAAGAGAAAATTACAAATGATAGAATAAATAAAAAAATGTTGTTTCTTTTAATATAAATAAATATAAGTTAAGAACATGTATGAATTAACTATTTTAAGTGATTTTGTTATTTATTTATTTATTTAGAAAGAAATTGAAACTTTTATTGAGCAAGGATGCATTAAATTAATCAAAAACTACAGTAAAAAAACATGTATAATGTAAGATTTATATTTCAATTAAATGCTTTCTGATCATCAAAGAATCCTTAAAAAATGTATTACATTTTCCACAAAAAAATATTAAGCAGCAAACCTTTGATAATAGTAAGAAATGTTTCTTCAGCAGAAAATCAGCATATTATTAAGGATCATGTGACACTGAAGACTGGAGTAATGATGCTGAAAATGCAGCTTTCCCATCACAGGAATAAATTAGGCCTATATTTGAAAGTATTTAAAAATAGAAAACAGTGCTTTTTAAATTGAAATAACATTCACGATATTACTGTTCTATTTTTGATTAAACAAACCTTGGTGAGATATTGGTGATATATTAAAAACCATCTTACCGACCCCAAACTATCGACATTTGAACTTTGTACATGACTATTTTTTTTCCCTCAGTAACATAAATATGTGTTTCATGGTACATAATAGGTCCTTGAGATAACATCTAGATTTTAATCTAAAAATTGTATTATTTGTGGTGGTTTATGAAATAGGGCAATAAAATGCCCCAATGTTATCCATTGTTATTACAGCACGAGGTTGTGACATATAGCTTTGCTCTTGTGCTCATTGTGTGCAATAAGCACACAGTCTTATATTTTTATTTTTACTTACCCTCAAGTTGTTTCAAACCTGTATGAGTTTCTTTCTTCTGCTGAACACAAAAGAAGATATTGTAAAGAATGTTTGGACAGATTATGGACCCCATTGACTTCCATATGAAAAAAATATATACTACGGAAATCAATGGGTGCCGTCAACTCTCTGGTTACCAACATTCTTTAAAATATCTTCTTTTGTTTTTAGCAGAAGAAACTTATACAGGTTTGGAATAACATGAGGGTGAGTAAATGACAAAATGTTCCTTTTTTGGGTGAACTATCCCTTTAAGTGTTGTCTCTCTAGCAGGTTGTTTACAAAAATACATCCATGACCTTCCTTAGTCCAGTTGATCTCAGTAGTATTCTGACACTATTTACTCTCTTTTCTCTGTCTCCCTCTCTGTGACAGGAAGTGTAAACACTGATCAAGTGTCAAAGTCCAACCCACCAATTCTCACCTCCATTAAAGAGTGTCACCATGCATAACTTTCCCAAATACCCCCCTAAAATGCCCCATATAATTCCACAACCCCCTCTAAAACACCACCATAAAGCGGCCGCTGCTCCTCAAGACCACCTGCGTACTGCTTGGAAACTAGGCTATCGATAGATCACACATTCCATTATTGATTTATTGAGATTACACCAAACATCACATTCTGTTGCCACAATGTTCACCTCAAGTGAAAATGTCACACCGTCTTACACCACTGTGTAAAAAGGCATGTAGCCGAGTGTGACGGAGGCTGTAACATATGACAACATTAACTCTTGTATTGAAGGCTGTAATGGCAATAAACCAACAAACATTATCAGATCAGACTCATTTTTCAGGTATATATATATATAAAAAAATATATATATCACATTTAGTATAAACTGTTTTTGTCTTTATGAGTACAGGTTATTATGGTTATTAAGCGAAACACTGGTATTTATTATATACTGTGATGCTATAAGTGTAATTATTTTATGTGGTTGATTGTGAATAGAGGATGAGAAAGTATCTCTATACACAATCAATCATGGTCTCATGTAATATTTCTGCTAAATTAAATATATTTAAATGTAATCAATTATACAGTAGTGGCCAATGTAAATTGACATCTTCACCCTTTATTTAAATTTGTGAAAAATGTTGTGTAGTTGTGCTTGGAGTCAGTTGTTTTGAAACATGCATAATTGTGCAAACATTTTTTTGGTCAGGATGTCACACAAAGAAATTATGAACACATGTAAAAACAAGAGAGAAGCAATTAAATATTAATAACTGATTATGTTGTAGTCAGTGTATGTTTTTTTTCTTTGAGCCTTTTTTTTCCGCATAATAAAATATAACCTGTAGTTTGCCAGATAAATACCTTAAGATTATTGTTTTGTTCTTCCCTCATATTTAAAATAATGATATATTTCGATGGTTTGATCAAACTTGTAGGGTCATTAAAAACCAAATTCCCCTCCGGACATCACTTTTTGCCATACTGTATATTATTATATTTAAGTCAATACATTGAAGCTGCACAATTAAGTCTGTGCTGACAAATTTTATATATACATTATACATATTTCTCAGACCAATTAACAATTAAAAAGACAAGAAAAATAGGTGGGAAATAAATAAATGTATCTTTTCTCTATATGTAGGCTATATCAAGTCTTTTAACCAAGGATCTGATTTTGGTTTCTAAGCAATCACTGTTCCAAAAAAAGCAATCAAGGAACCTCATTAGTCCTCAGTTCCATCCATGTTCTATTGTTGCTCCTGATGAGCAGACGAGAAAGAGACAAAGAGCTGGAAGGATAATGGGACATTAGTTGCATGGCCAGAACGATTGGGACAACGGCCCAGAATTTTTAAACCCTGCAGCTCTAGAGAGAGAAATCAAGCTTCTGAAATGACAATTGGTCCCGCTGAAAATGCTGGACCATCAAGTCAAGGTGGGGTCAAACAGTGCCAGACAGCCTGAATACACACACACACACACACACACACACACACAATATCACTCTCTCCAGGGACAAGACATTTACGCACTGCTCCATGTCATGCTAACCTTTCTGCAGTTTTTACACTGGGAAATATAAAATGTTGTCTCAAGCTTGTTGACGCTATCATCTATAAGACGGTGTAGAGAAAAGACAATAAACCATCATGACTTTAGTGTCACTCTCAGTTGAAATTGCATAGTAATATGTGTCGTCTTAAGTTAGGCCTATAAATCATCGAAGAGTGTCTAATAAAAGAAGATGCATTAGGTACAATCAAAGGAGCAAATGGAATACATATACAATCGAAAATTACAGCATCAAGAAAGTAAGTTCAGTTCCAAGATTCATCACTGTAAAAAAGTGCCAACCTGCAATCGTTTTTTCTAGATCTAACTGCTAAAATGTATTGATTCAGTTGATTCAGTGATGTTAGACAATATGTTTGAATACTTGAAATCAACAACATGAAATCATTTGACTGAATAAAATCAATTTAAATGAAGCACATAATACATCATGACAGGGGTGAAATGTGTATTGAAGCTAGACGTAGGTTACCTGGTCGTCCAGTCAAACGCCTCGAAATGGCAGATCGATTGTCCAATTTGCCTTGTTTCTCCTTGATGACCCTGATGGTTCCTACCAGAGTAAAAGAAAAGAAACTGAATTGTCCATTCTGAAGCATTATGCAACTCCTGCATAGAGAAGTTATCTTGAAGCCTGGGTGAGATACTCAGGTGAGATAATTGCTCAGTTTTCACATCTGAGGTAATAATGTTAATATCACTTGCCTCTGTTACAAAGCTAAATAAAACACTAAGCATTATATCAAAACCTATAAGCCTTTTTAGTAATAAGACAGAAACATAATGGTAACAGGTTGAACTCATAATGCAGTCTATAAACCTTAAGCAGGTGCACAACCTGGTGATATTTCAAAAGACGAAAGAAAAGGAAGAAATTTAAAGCTTAATGGTCCTCTAAAATAGGATGTTTCATCTTAACCGGCGTTACTTTTTGCCGGAATCGTTCACATATTAGATCAATCCAAATAATGAAACAGAAAATTATCTTATTCTGCACATGTTTTTATGTCAGATAATGATTTAGATTACAGGTTTGATATGACAGATTCGGGTGGTGCGTTGAGTTTCAGTTTTACAGAGAAGGATGTTGTTGAAGGAGGGGCAGCCACTGTATTTCACTATGACTATGAAAAGGAGCTCCAACACAAAAAAAGCCCATCAGTGTATTCTCTGTCTGGCTCCAATACACAAACCAGAACTCATCCTTGATTGTGGTTGATGTCTAGGCATATAGCAACACATTCTCTCCTTATATGGCTTCTTTTTTTTAAATGATGCATTATAAAATCATGATCCTCACAATTAAAAATTAAACCTTGCTCACAGTTGATACAGTCACGTTAAACCTAAGAGGGAACATTAAAAACAAGGTTCAAACACTTAAAAATAAAGAGTTCACAGCGATTCAATAGAAGAACCCTTTTTGGTTCCCCAAAGAAGTTCTGAAAAGAGACATATTTTTTTCTTAGTGTAAAGAACATTTAAAAGAAAATTAGAAAAATGTTTTACTAGAAACAACCTTTAGTGCAACGGAAAGGTTGTCACTCTCAGTTGAAATTGCACATGTTGTCTAAAGTTATACATTTCTCGAAAAGTGTCTAATAAAAGAGGAAAGGTACGAACAGAGGAGCAAAGAGAAGAAATATGCGATATAAAATTACAGTATCAAAAAAGTATGTTCAGTTCCACTTTAGGCAAACAAAGATTCATCTCTTTTAAAAAAAAAAGTTGCAACCTGCAATTGTTTATGAGCTATTTCTAGATTTCTATTTCTAGATGTCATAATTATTTTTGCTGGTGTAACCTAAAGTATTTGGGTTAATTCAGCAATGTTCAATAATAATTGAATAATTGAATACTTGAATTCGTTTTGAAAACCCCATTTTGGAGCCTTTATTTTTAAGAGTGTTTGAACCTTGTTTTTAATGTTTACTCTGATTAAATATGCTACATTGCACACATGACTGTATCAACTGTGAGCAAGTTTCCTTTCTTGTTTATGATGCATCATTTATAATAAAAGCATATAGGACGGAATGTGTCGCTATGCTCAGACAAAATTGAGGATGAGTTTTGGTTTGTGTATTGTTAAAGGTTCTTCACCATCGATGCCAAAAATGAACCTTTACTTTTAAGAGTGAACCTACGCTCTATTACTTTGAAGGACACTCTCTTTAAAGACATTTCTATTGCTATGGAGGTCACAGGCAAGACTTTTGTTAAAACTTTAAACGGAGACCCAAAAATAGTAAATTAGTTGATAAAGAGAAAGCCCCGTAATTGTACATAATGCGCAGGCGCGCAAACGCTGCTGCCCAGATGTGCTTGCTGAGGATTCAGACGTGAGGACTAAACTGTCATATGTAAACACCGCCTGGCACGGCGTGATTCCCTTCTTTCAAGCCTGTTCAGAGAAACATGTTAACAAACAAGGGAAACTTCGTCTTGGTGGTCAGACGCGGAGCGCGCTGTTTGCGCTGTCCATTAGACGCGTTGGTGTCAGGTGCGCTGCTGTAATTAGAAAACGCGCTGGTCAAAGGAAGAACTGTTTAACTGTACTTTAGCAAGTCCTCTTCACTGGACTTGTCTTTTAGCAATGAGCACGTTGAGTTTGCAGAGCTGACTATAATCCTCCCTTGAAAGAGCGCGTCTTTGTTCTAAAGCAGCGTTAGAAAGCAAATCACTTCCTTTAGTGAAGCCGCTGCTTTTCATCTGTGGCGTTTCATGTCCTAATTGAGAGCCAGTAATGGGACTCCCTCTTTACATAAGTGATTCCATCACTGGTCCTCAACATTGTTCACACATGAATTCTGTTCCAGGCATTATTTCCACAAATGCTACCATGATTGATAATAGGGTTTTTTTTTACGTTAAATTACATTTTCAGCTTATTTTTAATGGACAATGGTTCTGAACAGCAGCAAAACATTCAGAGTCGAACCTGTTCTATATCTATTAATCTGTTAATGCAAAATCATTGAAGCCTTGTTTATATAACCTATAGGCCTATATGCGAAAAACCTACTGATTTTTTAATTCTTTTAAATTATTTGATCATATTGATTTTTGGGGGAAAAAATGTTGGAAATAGAAGAAAAAAAAAAGCTAAAATATTAGCAATTAACAAAGATTATAATGATGGGGAAAAAAGCTATATAAATAGCCTTTCACTGCAAGCACCTGCTCTTGGTTACAAATTGAGTTTTTTTTTTAATGTCCTTATAAAGCGATATGAAAGTTGCATGTCTCCATTAGAAATGCAATGCTGTATTTTTGTGGCATGTAGGCTATTCAAGTGTGACAGGCTGTCAACATGCAGTTCCGTCCTAATTATTCTTTGTCCGATATCAAAAAGTAAAAATGGTTGAAAGAGTTAAAACGTTAAGAGAAGCTTAGAGGTCACGTATCATCATCAATATCTTATTAAGTGGACTTGTGTAGCGGAAATGTAGAATAGATTATCTGCTCATCTGAGTTAGTCGCCCGACACTAAGTAAAACCAGCGTGTTTGGCACTCAGAGTGAGAAAACTGAAGCCCAGGTGCGGCAAATCTCCTCTCCGATTTTCGGGCAACACCAAAACGGAAAAAGCACAATTGGCACAAGGTGCAATACACGCCAGCGCCTGATTGAGGGAGGAGAACTGATCAATATGTTTACATGAACCACAGTGGAAGAGATTTCACTATTATAGCCTGCCTACTTTCATTTGACACCTCGAGACTGAAACTGGAAGTGAATTCTATAACATTATCCACAACACGTAGGTGTGATGCTACCGTGGTCTGCAGTGTAAAACATCTTTTCATCATTATGCCATAACAACATCTTAGTTTCAATCCAATTAACTTATCACAATCATTTCTGCCAGTTCTATCTGATTGAATGAGTTTCAACTAGTCTGGTTTTCTTCATCAACTTCAAAGTGGTAATTTCTCCAGGCAGTTAAAAAGTTCACTAAACTCATGACAGCACCACTTTTAGGCAATTAAACTTAAGGTTTTAATTTAATATGGGCTAAATTATGAATTAGTTCACTAACCACGAATCAAATATTTGGGTGACAATCTGGAGTCTTAAAGACTGGCAACGGGCTTTCATAGAGATGAACGGGCTGAGCGTAATGTGATTAGTAGTTTTTTTTCTTTTCTTTTTTCCCTTTTCTTTGACTTCTGAATGTGAAAGTATTTGTTCCGCTGTGTGTCGCATTCTGCGGTACCCTTTGAATACATGAAATAAGATGATTTGGGTAACATCAATGCACTCTCACAGGACTTTTCTGTGGCGCACAGCCATGTAGGAATTTGTAGTAAATCTGGACCTCCTGGCTCTCGGCTCTTGACCCCCTCTCTGTGTTTCTGGGCTACCTCCGGGGGCATGTAGTGCAGAGGGCCATTAGGATATTTGACAATCTCAGCTTGTTACAACTCCATCAGTTAATTGGATCCCTTGTAGAGCCGCTCGTTTGACTCATCTGCCACTTAAAAAGACAAAAGCGCGCTGGGGGTCGTTCGCACCTCGCGCCCCCGAGAAGGTATAAAACAGCCGCCGGCTCTCCAACACTCATTCCACTCCGTTCTTCTCAAGCTCGAGAACATTTCTTCGGCGGATAACTTCTACGCAGGTTTTTGGACTTCTTACCTACCTAAACAGAAGCCATGCAGGCGCCTGGAAGAGCTTATGAAAACTTTGGACAATCAATGCGCTCTTCAATGGCTTTCAATCCGGACTATGCCACTTCATCGAAACAGAGCGCAGGGAAATCCTTCACAATCGACGCTCTGCTCGCGAGACCTGATCATCTGGAGAGAGACAGGACAAGTGTGTATCGGAACATAACCAATCAAGCGCCAGTCTCGAGCTCCGCGGTCCCATTAGCGGCACACATGTACTCGCAAATACCGCACTTTGCGTACAACCAGAGTATTATGCACACGCAGAGTGGGTATCCCATCTTCTGCTACCCGCCTTACAGCTACCAGACGACATGTCGTGGAGCTATGTACTCACAAGGTATGTGTGTTTGACAGATAGCGCCTGCTGTTAGGAATCATTTTTACAAAGATAAAGGAACAATGTTATAATGCCCTAAGTTAACCAATGTAACTTTTTTCCACGCACAGATGCTGTACTGGCCAAAGCAGCAGTCCACTCTCACTATAAACACAAAGCAGGAAAATCAAAGCGCATGCGCACAAGTTTTACCAATGAGCAGCTGTCCAGACTGGAGAAAGAGTTCGCACGGCAGCAGTACATGGTGGGATCCGAGCGCTTTCTCCTGGCATCTGCTCTCCAACTCACTGAAGCACAGGTAAATACACATCAGTTACACTGTAAAAACTTCTCTTTTTTTTGCTGTGCTTAAATTTAACGCAATCAACTTGGACATTTAAGTAATTTCAACTTAAATCACATTAAACTGAGTTTTAAAAAATCTTAAATCTTGTATAGCTAACTTCTATAAAAAAGTTTGAAAATGGCTTAACTTATTTTGATGACTTAAAGCAATGTAAAAGCATATTTTGTCATAACTTTTTGATCATGTAGCTACTTTTTTTTACAGTGTATGAAATGAGCTCTGTTTTTACATTTATTTTAAACATCTAGTCCACGTAGATTAGACATTAAACATTCTTTCTTCTCGTAACTCCAGGTTAAAGTTTGGTTCCAGAACAGACGCATCAAGTGGAGAAAACAGAGTCTTGAGCAACAACAAGCCAAACTAGCCAAACTAGGACTCGCCGTGCCGCCAAAGAGCCCCGGGTCACAGGGAAGAGAGGATGAGGAGAGAGATTTCACTGAAGAGTCTGATGTAGACATCGACATCGACGATTCACTTCAAGACTGAGAAAATCTCACTCGCTGTCACTTTAATACAGGATGTTTTTGTACATATTCGATTTTCTCTAGATGACACAGTACTCTATTTGTACAAATATTTAATTAATAGATATATATTTAAGGTGTTTCTATTACACACCATTGCTCTTATAAGGGTATCTTTGTTTTCGTTAAAACGTTTGTATATGGAAGAAAATAAAGGAAATATTTTTTTAAAAATTTATTCATGTTCTTTGAGTGTCTCTTCACTGTAAAATATTTTCATGATGTGTTATCACAACCTTTTAATCTTTTGTCAAATCAACTTAGATAAATAATAAATAATGTGGTTCAGATAGCATAATATTTGGAGTTTCTATTTATAAAACCAATCTCCTTCATTGTATTCACTAAAAAAGTTAATTTCAATGAACTCTACAATAAGGCAACAAGTAATAACTTATTAACTTAAAAAACAATAATTTAGTTTTTTAAGTTAAACCAACAATGTAAACATTTAGTGTCCATAGCAAAAACAACAACAACAAAAAACGGTATATTATGTATATATCATGCAATATCCAGTATAATATAGTAATCAAACAAGTAACTTACTGTAGAAGGCATAATGCAAAGTTCATTTGGTAAACTGAATGGCTTATTTTACATGTAATTTATACTGATACTTGCAACACATACAAAATACCTAATAGCTCAACAGTAATAATCCAAAATTTTATTGATCAAATGAATGATAACATGATAGAGATATATTGTAAAGATAGTAAATCCAAATGTATGCATAGCTAATTTAATTAAAAGCATAGATATCTTGGAGGATTATTGAAGTTGAGTTTGCAACACATTTTCAATTAATTCCTAAGACAATATAATGACCTTCACAATCAGAATAATAACTGTGCAAATAAGCATTTATAACACAAAATAAGCTCTAAAAAATGTTCAAATAAAAAAAACATGATGCTATAAGGAGAACTCCACGGGTTAAATGATGAACACAATTCGACTCATTTGGAACTGTTGAACTTTGGTGATGTGACAAAGTTGGATGAGAAGACAAAAAAGAGCTTATCTGAGTTCCAAGGCCAGCTGTTGGAGCCAGGTAGTGTGTCTCTCCATTGTAGACAGAGCTTTTTAGACATGGTTGTGTCTTCTTGTTGTCTCTGCTCTGCCGCAGACTAAGGCATGCTAAAGCCCGTTAGCATGCCGGATTTGTGCAGTGGCTGGCCTAATAGTCTTGATAAGGATGGATTAGTAATCCTGCTCTAAGAACACACTGATTACTAGTTAACAAACTCGTCACAATGTTTCTGTTCCACTCTCTTAATCCAGTTAAGCCCTAAAGGCAAGAATACAGAAAGCTTAAAGAAATCTGTTCAATGAATAATTTTTCATCATTAAAATAACAATGAATCAAATGATCACAGATAAGGAAAGTCAAGTGATTGAAATTTATTTGATATGACCTTTCTGTCTGTTTCACCCTGTAGGGGAATAGAAATTCAGTCTGAAACAGGAAGACATGGACTATTGTGGATTTTTATTTTATGATGCAAGTCTTGGACAAAAAGGTTCAGTGGGGTTTATTGACTCAATTTTAAGGAATGCTTCATGCAAAAAAAGTTCTAAAATTACGAAAACAAATGTATTATTTCAATTAAAATAATACTATATTTTAGTTTGATAATGTTTTTTATTTATTTTTGTGTATTTTTAGGGCATTTAATGGTACTAAATTATTTTTATGCAGTAGTTATTATCCATTTATATACACTTTTTTGAGCATAGACCTGAAAATTTAATTTCCAACTTAAACTGTCATAAATCTTCAACGCTTTGGAGCACAGACTTAAGTTTGGTCTTTTTTAAAGACGACACGGCAGATTATTCCTGAAGTGTTATTGTTATGAAAAAAGCACAAAAATACCTTTTTCCATTTTTATATGAAACATATTTTCCAATGCAGCCACTTTTGACCATTAACAATACATGTGTGACTTTTTGTCAGGACCATTTTATCTTTTTTAATCATGTTCATAAACATGTTTTCTTTCACATAGCAAGTGCCAAAACCTTAAATTAAGTAAAACATTATTTTAAAAAAAAAATACATAAAAAAAAACTTAAAAATGTTCAGTCAAAAATGAACTAACAGCACCAGAGAGCTAAATGATTGCATAATACTTTCATGTTTAACATGTTATTTAAAGTAGTTAAATTTGTTCCAGTGAAAAACAAAATTAACTGATTAAAATTGAATCCAAATGGGAACCCCCTAAAAGGTTCTATTCTGTCAGGTGCCTGACAGAACCTTTTAAGGTTCTATAATCTTTTTTCTAAGAGTATAGAAAAAGGTTAACCCTATAGTGTTCTTGACTCAGATTTTGAAAAATATAATTAAAATGAAAAAAATAATTAAAACAAAATTAATTAATTAAAACTAAATCCACAAAACAATATGATATATGAAGCACCTGACAGTACCATTTGTCGTTGGATATGGATATACCTTTACTGTAAACAAATCATTGTTGGTTTAACTTAAAAAAGTAGATAACCTGGTTCCCTTAACATTTTTAGTTCATTGTTGGTTTAATCAACATAAATTCAAAATATGATGTTCTCTGAATCACATAAAATTATCGAAATTGATTTGACAAAATAAAAAAAATTTGTGATGACAAATCATTAAAATACATGAAATATTTTTTACAGTAGAGTGCATTTAAAATGTTGCATTAAAAAGAAAACTCTCAAATTAAACAATGCATACATTTCTGAACAATAAAATGTCCACCTTGCAATACAGAAAAATGCTATGAAGATATATTTATGAGAGTTTACAGGAAAATTTCTGTGCTGCAACACTCATCATTGGCCCATGGGTTCCATTTCACATGATTACTAGCTTTATAGAAGAATAAAGCCTATTATGAGAGCACTGTCATGGAGACCTCCTTTCCTTAATCCTAAATCCTCTTCAAACAGGTACTTCTGTCAGCCCCCTATGTCATGCAGAACATAAAGATAAAGACGGAGAGAGTAGAAAAGAAAGAGCTTTGAGGAGCAAGAGCTAGAACCCATCTCTCTTCCTCATCAGTTTGACGGATTGTGTGGATGTATGTAATGCAAGTGTTCGTTTATGTAGCCTACAGACAGACAGACTTTCTGTGATGTGATCTGATGTAATCTCGCAGTAGGCCAATAAGTCCAACAGGGAGGGGGACCCTGGGAAAAGCCACAGGACAGAAGCAGCAGGAAAAGGGGAGGAGAGCTCTCCGTTCCAATTAGTCATCTCTCACCCCCACAAACCACCTTCAGGGCCTCCGTGTGCCCCCCACTGCTAGTATTAGCACAGTGTCTCACTGTTTCAGGGATGCATCATCCTCTTATCTAACACCCCTTAGTTTACAGCAGCTCCCTTCATCCTCACAACACAGATTTAAACCCTTAGATCAAGGGATAAAATTGGTTAATAATCATGCACAAACAAACAGGTGAAATCCTGAACAGACAATAAAGCATGTGTCTGTGTGTAAGCCATTTTTACTGGTTATACTGATTGATTATGTCTATGATTTTACTGAACCTAATTATACTGATTGTGGACTAGGTATAACTGGGGAAAATAACCTAAAATGTTCTACGTTTTCTCTTAAGAATAAAGGTTCTTTATTAGCATCTGGTTCCTTTAGCATCCATTGCACAAAAGGGGTTATTTATAGTGGAAAAGGTTTCTTTAGATTATTAAAAATGTTCTTCACACTAAGAAAAAAATTGTTCTTTTAAGAACTGTTCACTGAAAGGGTCTTTGGGGAACCAACATTTTGACTGTGAAAACCCCCTTTTGGAACCTTTATTTTTAAGAGTGTAACTGATTTTACTCAAGACCAAATATTGTAAATCTACAATATTGAAAATATTCAAATCTACACTGACAAAAATGACAAACCAATTACGTGATTCTCACCTTCCATGTAGAGAAAACACCTTCTCTTGCCATTAAACAGTTAAGAAAGGAACATAGGATTTGAGTATTCTAGCGTGGAAACGGTAAAACGTTCGCTTTTGCATTTATTTGCAGCGAAATGTGCGTCCACTCCATCTAATGGTCATTAACATTAATCACCAGCGTTTGAAGTACATGCACGCTATTGTGTCTTTGTGAAAGGTTTAGTATGTGAACACAATGACTTCTAACGCGTTGACTGAAAGATGGACTGAAAGGAGCACAAGGCGAGGCCCTACTTAAAACGAGCACTTTATGCTAATGCGCTCTGTGCAACATTTCAATGAGGCCTTTTACTCAGGAAATTGAGCCGTTCCTGTTTTCCCAAGCTTTCAACGACAACAACGAGCATTAAGACCGACGCAAGTGCCATTTCGAATCAAAGACGGTTTGTGGGCAGAATGTGCGCAGCAGGAGATTCCCTGAGTAAACACTGAGAAAAGAGATACATTCACATTAATTTAGTTGAACTGGTTATATCAGTGCTTAATATAACAGTCAGAGATAGGAGTAAATGAGTGCAGGTGGCGAACTGCTTGACTTGACACGCAGGTGGCAGTAGTGCATATGTTTGTGACTTTTCCCAGCTCGTTCAAATTGAGTGAAATTCTGCAGCTACTTAATGAGAACAGATTAGCTAAACACACAAATGTCATATGTGACAAAATGGGCAATTAGTTATATATATATATATATATATATATATATATATATATATATATATATATATATATATATATATATAGGCTTATATATAATTAAAGGAAGTGTACGCCCGACCGAACAATTTGGTTTTATTGGGTGTTTCCTAACAGCTATAGGAAAAATATGATGAAATTGCAGCTGTAGCCTACTGTAAAAACTAATTAGTTCAGTTTAATTAATTAAATTGTGCAAACTCGTTGCCTTAATTTAAGTAAGTAAGCATAACTTAATTACATCAAGTTCTTCTTACTTAATCTATTTAAGTTTTGTCAACTTAATTCTATCTGTGATCTTAGGAAGTGTACTCCCAGAGTGCATTGCGGCATGAATAAATTAATTGCTTTGTTTTACCATTTTTGGCTTTATTTTACCATTAAAATTGTATTTGCTATCGTTATTGGGGTTATACTGACAAGAGACAGCAAATAAAATTGCAATGGTCTAATTAATTAAATTAATTTAAAAAAAACTTGTTACCATTGTTGTGGTTTGCATGCTGAATGTTGAAGTCTGTGTGTGATTCAGCTAAATTGCAAGATATTGTCACAAATAAAGAGGGATTATATCAACCCAATTAAAAGTTTATGCCATAAGTGTTTGCAATTAAAATATAAAAAGATAATTAATAAACATGATAGTTATGTTATACATCACAAATACATTCATTAAGAACATGGAAATAATTTAAGTATAAATATATATAATATTTATCACTTCACTTCCTTTAAAATCAAATAACTGTGATTTCATGTTGCATCACTGCATCAATTGGAAGAGAATCAGAATGATATCAATGAAGTTCCAAGTGCCCAACCAAAGGGAACACTAATCACAATAATGGTGAGAAATTTTAGGTTGATTTTAGGAAATCAACATGAATTTATGGAGTCAACTTATGTGACGTTCTCCCAAAATGTTTAGTTGTATTGACAATAACATTAAACAAGACTGGAAAATGAGTGTATGCAACTAAGAAGAATGATGACTGCAGAAGTGGAAGAAATTAGTGAAAAGTCTATTAAGAATTGCCCCGCATCAAAAACCATTTGCTCCCGCCTGCTTTTTTTTTTTTTTGCTTTGGCAAAATGGTACTCAAACCAGTCAAGTAATGTTTAATTGGGTTTTCTGAGTAATGAAGGCATAGGATGCAAACAGTACCGATTAATAATTTTTTTTAAGTAAGTTCAACACATTATCGGAGATTAAGTAAAGTTAACTAAACAATAGTTAGTAAGAACAATGTTAGATTTTACAGTGTTAAAGGCCTATTATTCTAATTCCACAATTTGTGTAACTGCTTTTGACTTAAAACGTGTTACTGAGATATAGTGTGACCAGTGCTGGGTATTACTATACCAGATATAGTGTGTCCAGATTCCAAAAATTGCCTACTTGTAATCAGAATATATTGTTTCGAAATACCCGTAATCAGACAGTTACACTTTAATTGATTACATGATTAGGCCTACATATTATTTACACAATGGCAGTAAATCATTCATGTCCCTATAAAAAGCATATCGCTTAACGTTATACATTTAGAAAGTCTTCTATAGTTTTGTGAAGTTACACACACATTTCAGCCACTATTTGATTATAATTACAATTACAAAAATGAAGCATTTTACAACTGGATTTACAGAAATCATTTCACTTTGAAAGGGATAGTTCACCCAAAAATGTTGTCATTATTTATTCACCCTCAAGTTGTTCCAAACCTGTATGCATTTTTTTTCTATTGAAAACAACATTTTTAAAGTTTTGAAGAATGCTAGTACTCGACCAGTTGACGGTAGCCATTAACTTCTATAGTACCCCCCCCCACCACCACCACTACCACTATGGTAGTCAGTGGCTACAGTGTCAACTGATTTGTTCATTGTTGAGTGAACTATCCCATTAAGAGTGAACTATCCTATTAAAGCCTGTTTTATGCTTCTGCGTCGAATCGACGGCGTACCCCCGCAGACCCCTCTGCGTCGCCGCGAACCCCTCCGCCGTAGCTCGACGTGCACCTCCAAAAAATTGTAACTACGCGTCGAGGCGACGCAGACCACAAGGGCTGTGATTGGTCAGATGCACCGCGATGCAGCTCAACCTGACGCAGAACTATAAAACGGCCACGACGCCGTAGGAGTGACGGCGTAGCTACGCCGTGGAGTTGACGCAGAAGCATACTGAGGCCTTAAAAGAGTGAACTATCCCAAGGATCCCACTATTTCTCAACATCGCAACATTGTATATGAAATAAACTCCTGACGAACACATATTATTTGACTTATCAATTAGTAAGTAATTTAACCATGTAGGCCTATTACTGTATTTGGAGGCTTTTGTATTTTAAAATGATTTATTTAAAATTGTTATGATTTATGTAATTATTAACTTTTCATTAAACTCAAAACCCCCTGTTCCTTCAGGAACCCCAGTCTGGGAAACCCTGATGTAATGTAATGTTTAATGCACTTCATGTAACAAAGAATGGAATTTATTTTCTTTCTCTTTGTATTTTTATCAATAAGGTACGGGGTGCCGCAATATACCGGTATTAACGATAATCGTGATATTCAAAGCTTGAAATATCGACATCGTGTTAATTTAGAGTGTGACAATATACCGGTATTGGCGATAACCGCAATGTTTAAAATGAATAGGACTTTTATGATAACATGACACGTATACTCCAGCGCCAGTTGAGGTGGCAGTATTGCACTCTCATCTATCAAATAAGAAGAAGACGCAGCGCGCGCCCGCGCAGCCACTCTGAGAAGAATGTTTTCTGAGCGAGAGAAAGTAAGTTCGCCAGTATGGGAGTTCTTCGACTTCAAAGAAAACAGCACATTAAAGGGGGTCGCACACCAGACGAGAAGCGCAGAGAATTCTTTAAAATTTGAACACATTATTTTCTAGGAGTTTACACACACCATAGACAGTAAAAGAAAGACACACACACACCGACGGCACCATTCAGCGTCTGTCCGCGGCGCCCAGCAATGGCTCGGATTTTCAGGTGAGATTCTCAATTCATTCAGTTTACGGATGCG
Organism: Siphateles boraxobius; assembly: GCF_051911475.1. NCBI lineage: Eukaryota > Metazoa > Chordata > Actinopteri > Cypriniformes > Leuciscidae > Siphateles > Siphateles boraxobius. Next base: position 5,123,115 of record NW_027508997.1, on the reverse strand, counting down.
CTCTGACTGAGGTAAAGTGTTCAGACTGCAGACTTAGCAATTATTCTATTTAATTGTACAGCACAATCATATTATAGTAGCCTACAGACATTATCTTAATTTCATAATGTCCTTAAGCAGAACAATATTGCTGGCCATGAACTGAGAAAGTGCGCGTCCGGTGTGCTTCACGCGGCGCGGCGAAGAGCTACGCTTCTCGTCCGGTGTGCGACCCCCTTAAACCCAATCTGCAGAATGTGTAGCCATCAACGTTTTTACCCATCTCCGGGTCCATCACCCTGCGGATTACGCTATTTTACAGAGAGTAAATTGCGATTATTTTACTAGTCATGGAATGGGAAATGTGACTAACCTGTTAACAGCGGGTTTCTGTTTTCATATATTTAAATAAAGGGTGATTATTAAATACTCTGTTTTCTTTGCTCGTCTTATTTTCGTATTTTTGTATTTGCACTTGTTTTGTTTTGGTCAAATCTGCATGACTTGCACCGACGCAACAATAGGTTTAAGAGCTTTTCAGTTATTCAGGAAACATTCAGACAGTGTTTCGCTCCAGTTTGAAACTAGATATACTTCACAATCTTGTCTTACTTCACAAAAAAATGCATTAAAATATCGAGAACACAAGAAGTAAAAATGCAAAAAAAGAAAAATTAAATAAACAAAGAAAAAATTAATTTGACTGATTCGACATTTTTCCCCCATGGTTTCTATAGATATCGCGATATATCGATATCGTGAATTACTTTGGCCGCAATAACCGTGGTGTGAAAAATCTAACATTGTGACAGCCCTCCTTTTCAATTTGATGTGATAAACGAATTAAGTCAAAAGTAATCTAAAAAAAGTAGTCAAAAAGTAATATGATTATATTACCTAAAATGTGTAATGTAATGGATTGCGTTACTAACTATTGCTTATTGTCTGGTAAACCAGGCACAGATTATCCAACACACCAAAAGACCAAGTGCACAGAGGCCTCCAACCACTTGAGGGCCCCATACTGCAGAGTGTATCATGCACATAATAATAAAGAGAATTTTTTATTTGACTTCCATTGTGTTGAAATCCTCCTTCACAAAAGTGTAAAACCTTTATCTGCTTTTTAAATTACTTTGTAAAAAAAAAAAAGAAGACGACATATTTAAGCAAATCTAGGACATATATTCATGTACCCATGGTAAGAAGCACAAACAACATATATCTGTCATCACAAAAGCATGTTTCAATTTATTTTTGTCTTGTTCTGGACAAGTATACCTTTAGCATATTTGCTTATATCTCATTTAGTATACCTTGATATCTGAATGAATATTGTGACTTGAAAGGACCTCTACAATCTCGTTTACAATATTATTTTTGAATTAATTTAGTTTCTTATACTTTTTGTGGGTTGTAAATTCAGTTTACCCCAATGCATGTAAATGTCATGAGAGAGACAGAAATCCCAAAGAGAATATGCAGGTATAGGTTCACAAATGCCTGCAATGGGTTTCCCCTGGTTTCACAGAAAAAAAAAAATCTAATCAGATTCTCTTGTTTTAGGAAAGGAAACATGTTATCTGTAACCAACCGACTCATGATTCATTCATTTTGCCATTATTCAAACAACATGTTTATCTATTTTCAGAAGTCTATAGTTTAACAAACCATACTCGTATGAGTAATTATAACCTGGCCGTATCTCCCACAAGACTAAATAATTATGGGAAGAAAGAGAAAACCCATTCTGTAACACATGAGCTGACTTTGTCTTTCTTTTTCTCATCATCTGTCACTAAACCTAAAACAGCTCTCATATAATATTTAGGATAAACTGATTTAGCTTGTTTAAACAAATATAAGATCAAAAAATATATATTGAACTTAATTTACTATTAATTATTTACATTATATTCACAAGGAAGGCATGACAGAAACAGAAACGTCATTGATACAGATGACTGGAGGTCTGTACAAGAAATATACTGTAAATAATATGCATAGTTTTAAGGTTGTGTCTGAAATTATATTTCAAACCACATTTGATATTTTGGATCCACAAAAAGAAGACAGAAGAGCTCTTTGCAAGAGACGTTTCTCATACACGTTCTTCAGCGACTCCATCTTTACAGAAACTGTTTCGGTCTTAGTGCATATTGATACTCATACTAATCCAGATACTGACTCCTCAGGCTTCCTTCACTGTCAGAGACATTCAACAGTTCCACCACTTCATCCTCACTGGTGTCCTCCTCTTCCTCCCTGGATGTCTGCAGCTCCAGGCAGCCTTTGGACGGGACGGTTGGCGCCCCTGCTCCACACCCCAGGGTCGGCCTTGTTCTCATCAGCCTGGGCCGTGGAGGTTTGATCATCCCAAATTGAAGCTTGCATGGTGCTGTCAGCTTGGTCTCCTGAATCAGTGCTTTGAATCCCAGCATAGGGAGCCACTGCAACTGTAGACTTACTGGAGCATAACCCCAGGAGTTCTCACTCGGTGTCGCTTTCTATACGAAAATACTCCTTCCGCATTAAGACTCCTCTTTGGATGGGAAAGCAGCTCATCTTGCACTCACTTCTCATTGTAATAATAAAAAAAAGTTTATTAGGAACCTATTTTAGTATCTCCCTCTCCCAGCTGGTTGGAACAGAAGCCTTTGTCTTAAAACTTCTACAGGATCTGGAGAACTCTTAACTTCACATGTTCCAACAGCCTGCCAGCAGAAACATAATGAATGGCTAAAACAGTCCAAATCATATATGTTATAAACAACAGACAAACACAAAGAGCAGAGCTAGACTAATTGTAACTTTCTGTCTCCATAACCAGTCTGACATAAGTCATGCACAATAGTCAAAACATAAAAACAATTAGAACACTCTGGTTAAAGTGATTCATTTGTTTATTAATCCACTTATTAAAAAGCTTTTTCATGTGTATTCCTATTGCCTTTAAAAGTATTGTCTTTTAATAATCTGGATTTAGTTGAACATGTTAATTTCTTCCTATTAATCTAACAAGACAATAAAGTGTGTTGCTGTATGGATTTTATGGGGAAAGAAATAGGTGTACAAGCAAGTTGAAATTTACAGTTTTTTATGCTTAAATTCTTTCTCATCCTGACCACCTGACACAGCTGAATTGGCCCAACCTGTGGTTTGAGTTTAAGGCAGGACTTTCTGTTTATCCAACCAATGGCAGACGGGGGCGAAAACCTCCGTCATTATTTCTAACAGTTATGTTACACCACATCCCACCTTAAAATTAATAGTTTTTATAGTTAAGTTAAAGGTTAAATAGTTAAAGGTTCTTCAAAAATCCTCAGGATATGAAGTATTATACATCATTATTGCGAAAATTCTTATCAGTCACAAAGACTCTTCGAAAAGACTCTTTCTTGCTTGGTTTATTTGCTATGCTATTTTTTTTTTATTATTTATTTTTTTTACTCATTTTGATTTATCAGTCCACACTGTTTGAAAATTACAAATGTATAGCAAATTGTTATAAATTGCATAGAGTTTTAAGTTTAAGAATGTTGCAAGAGGTGCACTATTTTCTGGATAACAGAATTTAAAAAACAATTGAGAACGGAAGTGTTGATTGTTTAACAACCATTATAAAATCCATTACTATTTTTACAACAGTTTTAAAAAACAAAAAAAAACATTTAAGTAAATCTGTTTTGGGGGGAGGATGGATATAATTTTATGACATTAAATATTGCTACAAAACAACTAGGAAACAAAAGTCATTTTTGTTGCATCTCAATTTGTGCTTATTTTTAGCTATGTCAGAATCATTTTTTAGCTTTCAGTGAGTCGCTCATGCTGGCCATATGAGGACCAATATTTTTGTGATGCATTAACATTAAACTACCACAATAATGTAATACATGTTATAGACATTTCATAAAATTGTAATTCATAAAGCGTGTATGCAGTCTAAGGTAAAATCTTTTTAAACATAATTTATAGGAGCTTTTGAAATTATTTGTTGTTCACATGCGAATAAAGAGGAAAGCTGGTTAAAAGTAAATTGGTTCAAAAGTCCCTTTTGAGAGATAACCTTTCATCCAGCATAGAGTCATTTCTCAAAGTATGCCTTAAACTCCAAAACAGATTTGATGGACATTCTCATAATGATGCTGATAAATGCACCGAGAGATTCAGAAGATTTACCAATTTGCCATTGGGTAAAATTGCGTTTGTGGGCATGAAGACTAATAGTAGCCTACCCAGCATGAAAGGAATTTCCCTCTATGGAATTTTTACTCCATTGTATTCAGGAGTTTAAAAGCTGAAGCACTGAAAACACAATCAGATCAATTTAAAACGTATTCACGACAACTCAACGTAGAGATATGGATACCAATGTATGTTTCTTATTTCTGCTGGCCATTGGTCTTTCTGATCAGAGGTCACTTTTTTCTGCTAAATCAGAGTTCGAGATTGACTTCCATGATTTGGTGGGACAAGTAAAACTGCAGGACGGTAAACGAACACTTTTGGTAAGTAGGCTACAACAATTCATGTTACAAACCTGACTCTTTTGAAGACGTTTAAAAAAAAATCACACATTTCTAAATGTTCAAATAATCTGACATTCTTCATTTCATTTACAGAAATGCACAGAAAATTGCGATAAGGTAAAGGTAAGTACTCACAACCCGTTTTTGATCTACTTGATTCAGAGCTTTTGGAGAGAGTGCTGGGCAGAATGTGCACAACTTGAAGCATATAGACGTTAATACGGTGGATCTCACACATGCTGTTGAACCACAGACTAATGCTTATCAGGACAACATGAGATAGTATCACATTTGTGCACTGTTCAAACTTCCTTTCCATTTGCATGATCGTTCCATCTGTATACACTGAAATCCTTTTGCCACCAAAAGAAAAGATTTAGTTTTGACACAGCAGGTCTTCTCATTATTTCTCATCCTGCTGCTGCTAGACTTAGAAAGATTTTTCTTTAGACAGACAATAATTTAGACAACAAGTCTGCTTTAATAAAGCAATAACAGTGGATTCTTTTTCTCATCCAGGAACCAGCATGCAAATGTGTCCACTTCGACCATTGTATGGTAAGAGATGTTTATTTTACATCACGCTGAACCACAATCAGTTAGGTGATGCGTGTCATTTATTAATGATTCGATTTTCCATGTGCTTTATTTAGGCTGCCTCATTACTAAATTATGCTTAAACCGTCTTTCCATTTTATAGAACAGCACAGTTTTAAACTGCATTTCAACTGGCCTTCAGAAGCTCAACCTTGCCTCTTCAGAAGTATCAGAACACGTCCTCTCGAGACTGGTATGTTTGCCTTACATTGCATTCAATTATTTGTTTGCCTAATATTACAGGAAATTATGCTTAAGGGAGAAAAGGCCGTTATGATTTACACCAGTTAACTGACATGAATAATGTGCAACATTTAAAAAAAAGGCCTCATTTTGTCACAACAGGTGTTCAATCCACCTATTATATATAAAAGTGAAGTTTACTTAACCTGTGTTAGGACTAGGCTACATAAATAATTTTGGTTGAGATAACTAATTGGGCAGTGGGTCCGGTTCCCAGCATGCTTTGCAAGGGACTGAAGTATGAGAGTAAATTTTGTTGTGTTTTTTTCATTAAAGGGAAATATATGTTTACTATTCAGTTATGTTGGCTATTTAGAAGAGTTTCTGTAATGTTTGGGGATTTTGTGGGAAACTGTTAGTTATGCTGTGAGATTTGTTGCTTAATTTAGTGAGTAGCCTAACAATACTATGTCAGTAGGCTACCAGTCTTCCAATTATTTTGGCCCTCTAGTGGTAAAACAAAAACTAGCCTACATTCATTTTGCGGAATAACCTTGTTTTGGTTGTGATTCGGCTCTGCGTGACTGTGGATGAATACGTTTCTTTCTCAAAAAAAAAAAGATAGAGAGTGACAGAGAGAAATTACCCTATACTGCTCATAAAACATTCACTACTAGGCTTAAGAGATGTAACCAGATATAACCAGTTTAGATGAAAATTATCTCGAATCAAGCTGACTAGCTGAAGACGTTACTGTAGCTATAGCTACTCATTAATAGAAACGGTAGGCCTACTTCCTTGAAAATAAATTCAAGCAAAGTCTACAACAACCACAATGAAGAAAAAAACCTTCATAACAGATCCTACAATGCACTCTGTAAGAGAGCTAGGCCTACATATTGCAATTTATATGTTCAATAAAATACATTAGGCTACTCACCTGTTAAGTAATAAAAACGTCATCTCTGCGACGCTTTTACAACATTTAAAATCACTCAGTTCTCGATCTCCGAAAAGCCAAGCCATTCTTCATTCTTGTCATACTACGAGCTATGATCTGTGTTTTTTTAAATTGTCGATTCCCTAGAGGTTCTAGATGCTCTATGTTAACCTTTCTCGCCACTCTCACACCATAAAAGATGGAGCGACACTTAGTGTATAGAACATAAATACAAATCAAAATATAAACCGGTATAATAATTTATATTGTATATTTTGAAAAAAAACTGTTACATAGTGTTCCTTTAAACCACAGTAAAGTTGTTTTTTTAAATTAGGTTGGGCCAACATAAAAAGTTTAGTTTCACAAATGTTATGAAGGTAATTTATACATAGCCTAGCCTACTACAGTAAATTCATTTCATTTAGTAAATGAATCTACAATTGTGTTGACCCAAATAAACTGATTTAATGTAGGCTAAATAAAATACATTATTTATTTTTAGTTTTTGAATGAGGAATCACAATGAAGAAAATAAATTTTTCATAATCTGAATTAGATATGCATTTTTTGGTTGCATTTTGATTGTAACTTCAACAAAGTATTGTTCTTTATCCATTTGGCAGGCTAGCTTGCGAACAACACCAGCAGACCCACACCAATGGCACACACCGGTGTCTCCTAGACACTTCCTCAACTACATCCTAGAACAACATCAAAAATTAAATGCGCAAAGAGGTTGATATTTATAATTATCTGTTTGTTTGATTTGTGACATGATTCAAAATGATGTATGTTTGTTTAATTTATTAATTATTTATATATGTATTAATTTACTTATTCTTGTCAGAATGAATGTTTCTAACTGTCAAGATTATAATTATTTTTGTTTAATTTATTAATTATTTGTATATTTATTCATTTATTTATTCTTGTCAGTATGAATGTTTCTAAATGTCAAATATAGAGATTACACAATAAAGTCCACTTTAAACAAATCCTCTGATGTTTGTGTTAAAATTCAGCAAATAATGGTATCCCATTACAAAACTGTTAAAGAATACATATTAGGCCAATTTGTTAAATGCTCTTCGGGTTGAATTGAAATCAATTAAAGGCAGTGTATTGTTTTGTCAACACATAGACTATGACCATTCCTTTGTGTTCTGATGCTCCACAAAGATAAAAATATAAATATGCTATACTGGAATCTAAGAGTCCGAACATCACTTTTGTCCACTGGTTGTTAAGCAAGCAGCATGCCATATTAATAAAACTATTTGATATGTAGCCCATTTGACATGGTGTACAAACTGCTGCTGGAATTGAACAATATTATAATATTGATATAGAATAATTGCTCTTGAAACAAAACCTTTTTTTCTTCATGCACTAATTAAAATACATATGACCATAATTTCTCCTATGTGAAAACCGGTTTCCAAAAACATTTTCCACCAGTAGAGGGCAGTAGCGGACAGCAGGACAGACTAACAACATAACAGTAACTGCTAGTTATTTGTGGTTAGAGAGGACAATGATGAAGGTGAAAGTTTGGAAATTGTAACAGAACATAGCTACATATATTTAAATTATAGTGATTATAAAGTGCTTAGCATAAGTGAACACTCCCATGCTAAAGTTGACTAAAAAGAGGAATAAAAAAATCTTCTTTTGGAAATGAATCTTAATGCCTTGATTTAAAAAAATGAGGAAAAATCCAACCTTTAAGGACACAAATTTTCTTTGTGAGTGAATAATGTATCGTAAATAAATAAATGTTCTTCCTTAAAATACACTAGGCGTCAGTACACCCCTATGTTAAATTCCCATAGAGCAGATTTTTTATTTTTAAAGGCCAGTTATTTCATGGATCCAGGATACTATGCATCCTGATAAAGTTTCCTCGGCCTTTGGAATTAAAATAGCCCCACATCATCACATACGCTCACCATACCTAGAGATTGGTGTTATTTAAGTTAGCCTAATAGCTGGTTTGATTTGCATTGAGAGATGATCTTATGGAAATAGTGAAGGGAATGTGATGATGTGGGGTTTTTTTAATTCCAAAGGCCAATGGAACTTTATCAGAATGCATAGTATCCTGGATACTAACTGGCCTTTAAAAATAAAAATCTGCTGCCTCAATATGGGAATTTAACATGCCCTGACTTATGCACCATGTATTTTAAGGAAGAAAATGTATTTATTTACAATACATTATTCATTCACACAGAAAACGTGTGTCCTTAAAGGTTGGATTTTTCCTCATTTTTTTAAATCGAGGCATTAATATCAATTTCCAAAAGATGATTTTTTTATTCCTCTTTTTAGTCAACTTAAGCATGGGTGTGTTGACTTCAGCATTGTATATTTAATATATTATATATTATTCATATATTAAATACATATTAAAATAATATATTAGGCCACAATATAAATGATAAAAACAATAAAATAATATTGTTTTGTAATATATAATAAATATTTTGAATTTAGTCTACCCGCATGAAGGTAATTTTAGCTGTTTAATGTGTCCAAAATCTTTTCAAATAGTAGGTACATCTCTCGCTTGTTTGTGTGTCAGTGGTTAACTTCTTCAGTTCTTTTCTTTTATGAATCTGAGTGTCTTGAAATCAGGGGATGGGAGAGAAAGTGAGAGCTGTCTTGCTGCCTTTAGGGTTCCTTTTGGTGAAAGGTTTAAGTCTGTCTCCCATCCTCCCATCTCTCTCTCTCTCTCTCTCTCTCTCTCTCTCTCTCTCTCTCTCTCTCTCTCTCTCTCTCTCTCTCTCTCTCTCTCTCTCTCTCAGCATGGTAGTTTTTAATTCTGTGTTTGTGCAGATGGCTGGTTGCCCCATTAGCATTCATTACAGATTCCTTGAGCACTTAATTATGGAACAAGAGAGAAGAGTGGCAGACGGAAACATCGAGGAGTCTCTCTCTCTCTTTCCCTGTCACTTCATTGCACCTTTAGGTCCGTGTATGGCACAGAAAAGATCCATGAAAATGTTTTCCAGAATGCCAAAATAGCATATTCTTGATGTGCATGGGGAATTATATATGGTAGATGAAATATGAAAATATCATTTGTGTGACATTTAGTGCAAATTACGATTCACTGATCATTTTATGCAATGCCATGGACACAGCTCTGTCAGAAAGGTTGAGACTAAAATGCTGAGTTTTTGTAACCGATGATGGTCCATTCAAAATGCAGCATTGCACATCTCAAGGATAAACACACAGATTAACTAACACTTGAGTAACTGTTATGAACAGAGATGTGAATGCTACCACCTTTATTAAGTCATTATTATTCATTTTTTTTATGGCTTGAGGATGCAGGCAAAATGTTTAGAACTGCTGCAACAGAGATCCACTGCCACTAAACACTAAATGCCAAGGACACCTTTGAAAGTACTGGACGTTTTAATTAAGTGTAATTTAATGTAAGTAATTTAATGACTCAAATAAACAAGTGGTCTGTCTGACTTAATAACAGGAATCACAGGAGATGCAGCTATGTGCAAAGGCTAAAGTTGTATTTTGACGGGGGAAACAATTCACAAAGACCAATTTAGAAGATATTGTTGCTTTATTTGCCATATCATGTATAGGCCTAAATATGCTTCTTGTTTGTCAGTTATGATGTGCATATAACATTTTTTTCGACGTTCAACAAGCCTTAAACAATTTATTGAATGATCATGGCACAACAACTAATAATAACATTTTAACAATAAACAAAGAGGTCCATCTTAAAGTATGACTGTGCGCATTCACGGGTTTTTGCTTTCTAAATAGGCGCTCAACATGTTGTTCTGCCCACTGTAATGATTTTCTAATGCGCACTGGAGTTAACGAGCCAGTCATACATTTAGCCTAATCATTACCTTTAAAAACACAACATGAAACGGTCGCTGAACAGCCACTCAAGTCCCTAAATATACATGGGCCTGTAAATTAATAGCGAGTCAGAAGTTTGTGAGCTATGTCGCTTGAAGGCTTCTTCCCAATGGTTGCACATGCAACTCTTGTCAAACCCTGAGCTGAGACGGAATATTTTCAATAATTTACCCACTCAGTCACATAAGCCTCATAATGCCGTGTTGTATAGGCCAGTCCGCTGCCCGCGGGTGAGGGTTCGGGAACAGGTGCAGGCGGCTCGGCCTGACATGAGATCTTATCGATGTGCAGTTCTGGAAACACGCAGGGACCAAGTTAATAGGTTACTGCGTAAACGGGTCAACGATTTCCCATTTTAATCGACAGGCACTGGTTAAAGACTAAACACGATGACTGTGATAGCTTACACTACAGACGAATTTAATTATTTAGGCTGGTCAGTAATGTCCGCGTCATTACGCAGATCCGAATTTTTTTTTTTATTAAGTGCTTTATTCTATAGCTCTAATAAAATTATATCTTTAAAATTGTGGTAATAATAATACTAATAATAATTGTCATTATTATTAGTCTAGTATATATCTTGTATTAAAAGTAGTTTTATTTATAATAGTTACATTAATGATAATAATAATCTTCCAACGGCATGGTAATTATTATTATTATTATGCTATTAGTAGCCTTGCCTAAATAAAAAATATTTTTATATCGAAATTATCTAATTTATCTTATAGATAATTATATTTTATATGTGATTATTAATTATAAGTTATCCCTATTAAAGGTGGATGAAGAAAGATAATAAATAAAACTCATTACAGGCATATTTGTCAGAGAACTACAAATACATTTGGTCAACTCTCAACTGTAGACGCCAACATCATCAAGATTTCAAATTTAGTACAGCAGGGATGTGGATTCTGGTACTCAATTGAAAAACTCTTATATTTATTTCATAGAAATGTTCTTGTGGTTTTTGTAGCAAAAAAAAAAAAAGAAGCAATCAAAGCAACAGAAAAATCCACGTTTTTACTATATTGAACTATTTTGGACTACGACACATGCAGCATCGTCGCTGTAATTATGAATAGGCCTAATTGAAAAAATATAGGCATTTTTATGTTGGTCCATATCTATATAGTTTAATGAGTTAAATGAAGAAAAGCATTTTGCTATAGCCGCCTTTTAACGAAAGGCTGGAATGAAGTGCAAATTGTAGGCTATCTATTCTACACCCTGAAGGCTTTTGCGTAACCGTAGCCCATAGTTGGAAGTGTGACAGGGAAAATAGTTTTTGATGATCTACTAGCGTAGGAACTGACCTGTTGGAGGCAGCCCCAATTGAAGTGAATGATCAAACTAATAGAGTTCATTATCTGACCCAAATGAACATAGGACCCGCCCACCGCCCGAGCTCTATGCGCCAAGGGTTTTCATCCAATGAGTGGCAGTCTCACACGACACTGTGACTGTGTGGCGTCCCTCAAATCCAAATCCATGGGTCTCGAGCTTCTATTCTCACTTTTTCTTTCATGATTTATGGACAATCGTGGATCGATGGATTACACAGCAATTGGCAAAAGTAGGGAACATTAAAGTGTTTATATTTAGTTTATGTCTGACTTAAATACTGCTGCTGATAGAGGTCACTAAAGGAGTTGTGAAAGGACGTAAAGGCGAACCTCATCTGTTGGACTGTACTGGTACCGTCACGGACGATGTTCTCGGCAACGGGGAAGCGCTGTTTTACCATTGAGTCTTTGGTGGGGAAGGAAACCCCTATAACACCAGAAGACCCCATTCGCCCAACCGCCCTAAGCTACTCGACTCCTGCTGACAGTTTTCTTAACGGGTATCAAAGCCCCGCAGGCCGCGCGCTCTATCCAAACCCTGAACTGGTGTTTTCGGAGACTGTGAACCACGCACCTCTGAGCATGCACCCACACCCGCTCGGCAGCACACACCTGCAGCACCCGCACTTCTTTGGCACGCAGCACCGTGAGCCACTCAATTTCTACCCGTGGGTCTTAAGGAACAGGTTTTTTGGCCATCGGTTTCAAGGTAAGAATCTAACTCGGTATTTTTGTCAACCACGCATCAAGAGATATTAAACAACTGTTTCACCTAAAAAAAATAGCCTATGTATAATTTTTACACGTAGCCTACATAGGATACGTGTCCAATAATAGAATAGGTCAAATACAATGCTGTGCGCCGGTGCGTGTGTCTCCGAACTTTTCTGGAAATAGGCGATTCTCATAAATGCCCCCCGCGGCAAGAGGCTTTAACCACTGTGGAGCGGGATAACACTGATAGAGGGAGTTTGTATTGGAAGGTAATTCCGGTTAAGCTGAAAATGAAAATCACAAATGATATGCTTACAGCTTTGGCCATGCCCTGAGGCGATACTTAAAGAGGGACACATAGATTTAGACAAAGCTGTCCACGCACAAAAGCTCAATGTTATATCTCCCAAAATGAATGCATTATGTTCGTATAAGCTTATAATAGCAGGAGAACAGCTCTGATGATAACAGTTATTGCTTGATCTTGAATTCAGAATTTCCACCAGTTTCATGTTGTCAGCTGCCATACGCCAAATAAGAGATGTTTAATAGTCAGTATTAATGTTGTTTGTGATTTCTTTTAAAACGTCATATTAGGCTGCATCAATTTTTGTGTCAAAGATAACCTAGGCCTATAATTGTTTTTTACCTTATTGGTTGACTTAATTATTGTTATTTTGTTATATCAGCTTACTATTGCACGCTATCGCCTTCGAATCACTTTGCAACGAGAGATAATGACAGATGACGAATCTGCTCTGATGAACACGTTACAGCTCATTATTATCACTATTTAATTTCCATAAGTCATTCGATAAATTGTCCTCTTCTGGTGTTCAAGCTGTTATCCAAAGACGATGAAAGTAAACGATTATAGCATATGAATTGAATTAATAGGCCACGCTTATATAAAGGTCAAATATTTATTAAGCTAACAGTGTTAATAATTTATCTAACTGTGATGACCTTTAAAGAAGAATCTAATTTATGAGGGTAAGTGCATAAATAGTCTAAATAATAGGCTGTTCTTAAAAATGAATTCCTGTTAATTAACACTTGTTCTGAAACCCTTTTAAATGAGAACATTTAAAATCGACAGACTACATTTTTATACTCCATCATAAGGCTGCAAAGCTATGCGTAATGAGTGTTTAACTCATTACATGGCCATTAATAATACAAAATTGCAGGCTAATTTGTTGCATAGCTATCGATTTTAATTAATGCTTACATTATTTGGACTTTATATTTTATAGACATACAAATAGACAAATATAGAAATAGCCTATATTTTATTAGAGTTGTAGCCAACTGTCCGCCAATTACCGTGATTTTATATATAATATATATATATATATATATATATATATATATATATATATATATATATATATATATATATATATATAGTCAGTTACAAATAAATCGCTTAAAATAGGCCTATTCGGTTATGTTTAGTCAATCATTAAGACTTTTCTTACATAATTAGGCTACTTCCAAAAATCAGGCTAAAATAGCAGGGATAGCTAAAATGATTTAAAAAAACTCAAAAACAAGTTGGAATGGCATAATGTTTATACAAACAGTATTCAAATATTCTAAAATTATAACGAATAAACTATAGTTCATATTATTTAATCAATTATTGCCCAAATAATATAGGCATTAAAGCAGGGTATAGTCTACATTTTTGACACTTTTTAATAAAGTCGATAGTTTGTGTTAACTTTTGTTGAAATATAAACCCAGAAAGCTTTCATGGTCCCTCTTAGGCTAGTTTTCTTCTTGGGTTTAATTAAAATGAGCTACGTCAAGTTGTCCCGTGCTGTAGCTTCCATTCCACTGACCTAGTCTACTCTCAAAAAGAATCACATTGCTATAATCAAGTTGTCTTTTATTGATTATTGTTATTATAATTTTAGGGAACGACGTCTCACAGGACACGCTGTTACTACACGGACCTTTCGCGAGGAAGCCCAAACGGATCCGCACCGCGTTCTCGCCCTCTCAGCTCCTGCGCCTGGAGCGCGCCTTCGAGAAGAACCATTATGTAGTCGGAGCCGAACGGAAACAGCTCGCGAATAGCCTCAGCCTGTCTGAGACTCAGGTAAACGTGAGGAAAAGCATGCTATGATGACACACAACAAAAACATGCTATTCCCATGCTCATATAAAATCTATTAAAACATTTAAAGTAAAATGGTATTTTGTAGCCGCTTAGCCTACAATAGAGAAAATGCCCCGTGGAACTATTTCACAAGTAGCCTAATTACAGACAAAAAGTAGGATATTGCTAATTAAAATTATTGGAGCAGAAGAACTATGTTCGTCTGAAAAAAGATAATAGCCTAAATATGTTTAAACAGTAAATGTTGTGCAATATAGGAAACTGGGGACTAGTCCATATGAGACACTTCTTTATTTTGAATGATTAATGTTGTACTGACAAGCTGTTGCTGTTGTTGGCCTACATGATAATGTAAACAACACTTGGGCTGCTTGCTAAATCCAGAAATGGGCCAGAATCCCCGAGTCTGAAAGGACACTGGCTGGCCATGTGTCAGTTGTTTGTGGCGCTTTGACTGTGATATAATTTTATTTTAGGCCAAGACTTGAGAGGGATGAGTAGCTATTAGTTGCTTTGCACAGATGCCATTATAGGAACAAACCCATTCCCCCTGATCCGTTAAAACAAGGATGTAAAGCTGATTTTTAAAACGTGATTTTAAAAGTCAGAAGAAAAAATATTTGATTTGTTGAGTTTTACATTTCCAAAAATCCAAACGGTGGCAATTGTTTTCTTCAATGGATGAAGAAATATGGATACGAACTCGTCAACTGGCATGATTTGAATCGTCGCAACATAGCATATTTCCATTTACAAAATCTAGGTCTGACGCTAGGAATAATCATGTTCTCTTGCTGCTTTTTTTAAATACTTTTTTTTGTTTTATTGCAAAAACCTACCTAAAAACTAAAATAACACCAAACAGGCTTGACATGGATAGCCTATTCACGCAGGAGAGAGGCAATTTTGGTAAAATACTGGCCAATACATATAGCCACGTGACGTTTGTGAATTGTTTTATTAATTTATTGGCTAAGCCTATGTTTTATGGAAAGCGATTCAGGATTCAGTCAGCATCTTGAGAATTTATTCTATGTATAGCGCGCATGAGACCACTTAAGAAATAAATAAAATAAAAATTATGGTAGGCTATTTTTTTTCTCACTTTTGCGCGGGTGTTTTTTTAGCTATGTTCCCCATGACAGTAGGCATATTAATCTTGAAATGTGAACTGTTGTTGCAAAAATAAACCCGTGTCTTTTTAATTAGAAGGCCAACTACAGTAAATGCCTACTTTATATTTAGAAAATCTGTTAGTGGATGTTGGCTATTTGAATTAAATTAAAATGTAAAATCTATAGGCCCATATGTTTTATATGGAATTATCTGAAGAAACGTATTCGTCGGTTTGGATTTCTTCTGATGCACAACACAGCTCTGAAACAAGTGTAAAAAAATTACGTAGTATCATATAACAGGAATGAATTCGAACGTAGGCTATAAGCTAGTCTCGTCGTGGACTGCGTGTCATGTGGTGTAAAAATGGTTCGATTAGAACACTAAATGCGTTTGAACTTTCTTGCGATAGCCTACTCAGTCTGTCGCCGTTTACCATTATGACGGGTAAATGTCAACTGTGTAATGTATAGACATTCTCACCAAAACCTTTATAGCACTAATGTCCTGTCTTGTGCTCCCCTCAGGTGAAGGTGTGGTTTCAGAACCGCAGGACCAAGTATAAGCGACAGAAGCTGGAGGAAGAGGGCCCGGAGTGCACACAGAAGAAGAAGGGAAGCCACCACATTAATCGCTGGAGGATTGCCACCAAACAGAACGGATCTGAGGACATAGATGTCATGTCTGATGCCTAAGACCAGCCTAAACACTGCCCAAATGAACACACAAGACCAAGAAAAGCACTATTTATTTAATGTTATTAGTCATGGCATTTCAGATTCTAAACCTATAGCCTACTGCAGAGGACCTGACCACGTGAGTGTGGGAAATGTGAGTTATGGATGAATTACACCAGTCAGCAAGTAATCTTAACCCAGGACTGAACACTATAGTTGTTTAACATACCTCTGCTGGATTTATCTAATGTTTGAGAAATGCCTCACCTGTAAGAACTCATTTTATAGGCTATGTCTTTCTTTCATTTTTTTGTTTTGTTTTTGTTTTTGGGAAAATAAATTGTATTTAAAACTAACAATTAAGTTAATTTTCACAAGTCAATATTTTTAATTCTGATTATTTTGTTGTTTCTGTGCATAGTCAATTACTACATTTAGTTTTAATGGATATTTTTTATTAAGTTCAAAACTAATGTTGCCTAAAATCCAAAATTTATTCAAACAAAAAAGTTTGACATGCTTTAAGACATGCTAATGAAATTGGTGGCAGTTTATAATAATTATTTTAAATGCAACTAGCCTGAACTAAGTTAAGTGATGTGAGGAATCAGTTTACCAGCCAGTTTTAACATGAGCCATCCTGTACCCACAGCATAGAGGCAAGGGTGTATGTGTCTGTGTAAATAATGGTCTCTGTATCTAAAGAAGTGTAGGAATTTGTGTTGGAACGTTTGAAAGAAAGAGAGAGAGAGTGTGTGTGTGTGTGTGTGTGTGTGTGTGTGTGTGTGTGTGTGTGTGTGTGTGTGTGTGTGTGTGTGTGTGTGTGTGTGTGTGTGTGTGTGTGTGTGTGTGTGTGTGTGTGTGTGAGTAATGCTGTCATTCAGTAGGCCTACTGGTAAATAAAGGCTGATGTATGCAGGTCCTTGATCATTCTACTGGAGTCATAAACAAATGAATGTTTGCCAATTTACACATTAGCTTCTTTATAGTGTTCATTCACCTATACTTTTCAAGAAAAACATGATCAAAAATGTCCATAATTAATAAAGATGTTTCAGAGACAAACCTCATTTGTAGCTCACACCTTATTGTTCTAAAAACATTTTTTTTCCTTCACTGATTGTAAATATAAGAAAAAGATGTACTCTTTTAAAATGTTTGCACACACAAACACACACTCGGACAAAGGGATAACGCCTGCCGGCAATTTTCCTCTAATCTCACCCTGCTAACTTCCTGTCAAAAGACAAAGAGGAAGATTGTGTTAAACGAACCCGCAGGTGACCTTTAACCTCAACATTTCACCCTGAGCCTGCAGAGTGAGCAAGGGTTGTGAGAGTGAAATGCACAGACTGATGACACCCGAGTATCACTGTCAAGTACGACAAGAGCCAATTGAGATGGGGTGAAAAAGATTGTTTTGGTAGGTTTGTTTTGAGGCCATCAGATATCCAATCCTGTGTGCAGGTGCACACATCACATCCTCTGTAGCTTTACATCACACATTCCATGCATTCCCTAGAGCACTCTTCACCTCTGAGAAAGTAAAAAGATGGATGTTTGTTTGTGCACACGCGACACAAAAGAGTGCAAACACGCATTTCATTCTGTGTGATCGCAAAAACTGAATAATCTTAGTAACACTCATCATAGTTTTACATTTTAATGGCAAAATGTTACAGTAAAAACTTAAGTCATCATGGAATCAAAATTGATTTTTTTTTATGGAACAGTTGTTACAAATTATTTATCCGAATACTTTTTTAAATTAATGTGCTAATCTTTAATCAAAATAGCTTCCCCTCCCTCTTGCAATGATATCTCTTCTCTCCTCTGATGATGTGTTTACTGGCGCAAGGGCGGGGCAAACTGTCACTTACTTGAGATCGACCAATAGCAAACTACAACCATCCAACTATTCAATCAATTCTTGATGGACTAAATCGAATCCCAACCTACATTACTTTTTTCTTGTACAAGAAGCCGTTTTTAGGATATATGTCACAATAGGGAAAAAAGATGATGGCATCTACCTTTTCATCTATATGATGAAAAACTGTATTAGATATTTCATGTAATTTGTACATTTAACAATATTTTAATGTGTGGAAGCTCACATTTAATGTTTTTTCATTGAACATGTATTCAGTTTTCTTATCAGTTATGTACATTGGGGTTTTGTTGCATCTTATGTTGTTAAATTTATGTACATTGCATTATTTTAGTATTGCGTGTTACCATGATGGTGTTTTGCATTTGTGTGCCCCTTTTATATATTAGTATTTACCTCAACTTGAGGAAAAGCTATTTGTGATTCACTTTGAAAAAAGAAGATTTTATTTTATTTTTGTCAATTTAAAGGGGCTACATGTAGAATTCATGAAAGCCTTGTTATTAGCGACACCGGTGGTCGTAAAGTAAACTGCAGCTCATGCACACCCGATTGACATTTAGATGAGTGTGAGAATATGTGCTACGCGTGTCCCTCTCAATAATTACTAATACAATGTTGATTATGTTTGGTCTTGGCGGAATAGATCTGCTACGCTGCTGCTGCTGCAGAGCAAGTACGGGACTTGCAACTGCCAATACATACACAGTCACGCTGCTGTGAGCTGTAAGACATGCTGTTGCTGTAAAATATAGTATACATGAATTACCTGAAGCTGGGGAAGATGGAGGGTTTCTGAAAGTGCGTTGCTACAGCAAATGCTAGCCAAGTATTTGAAGGTTGAGCAACGAGCTAATTGGCTACTGATACAGCAAGAACCAATCAGATGTGCTCTTTAGAGAATGATGTGCTTGCAAGTAGTTAAGGACCTATATCAGCCTGCGCCATCTAGTTTGATGACAGAACTTTGTATTTAAGAAAGCATCTGATTATAGCGATGTGGATATTTTTGCACAAGCTCTGCAATTCACCGGCAAAATGTCGACAGATGATTAAAATTACACCGTTACGATAGTTTGTTTAAAAAGTAGATTTGAGACTATAGTTTGAATTAATCCCTTTTCTTTGCATTAAACACAGACATTACAGTACAGAACGGCTCTTTTGGAATTATCCTGAACATTTTATAAGCATTCATGTCATGTGTCATTGAACAGACGTAAACGTCACATCATTTTGATTTTCCCGGGAAAAACGTCGTTACATGAAAGTTCTTACATATAGCCCAAATAAGTTCACTCTATAAAATTTAAATGGTTGCTACCATATTTTTGAGATAAAATTCTGGCAGCCACAGTTTTGTATGATTATTAACATTTTTAGGTAAATTTCACAGATCTTTTTTTTCTTCTTCTTCTTTAAGCACAGTGGTGTAATGTAGAACCTATGGTAGGTAAACGAAAGCTTGTTGATGTAGTGTGCCACTCTAGTGGAGCATGCTTGGCTGCTCGCTGCAAGAACTCTTCTGGGTTAACAAACTATTATTTTAAACATTTTTTGTTGTAAATTGAAAGGATGCAGTAGAAAAATGTATCTTATGACAAATTACTGAATATATATGATGACAAGTGCAAGTGAGACACTACACAGTGGGTGCATGTACTACAAGTAACTACACCAACACTGGAACCAAGAAAATGGTATTTAATGAAAAGTATTTTATGAAATAAAAAATTTTTTCTTAAAATGAGAATAGACCTGTCTGTCACAGGACAGATCATATGTGACCATGGATCACAAAACCAGTCACAAGTAGCAAGGGTTTTGTGGCAATTATAGCCAACAAGACATTGTATGGGTCAAAATGATCGATTTTTCTTTTATGCCAAAAATCATAACGATATTAAGTAAATATCATGTTCCATGAAGATATTTTGTAAATTCCTACCGTAAATATAAAAAATATTTATTTTTGTGAGTGAATGCAGCACAATTGCAATCATAAATGGACAACTTTAAAGGAGGTTTTCTCAATGTTTCGATTTTTTTACACCCTCAGATTCCAGATTTTCAAACATCGATGAAAAGCTTATTTATTCAGCTTTCAGATGATGTATAAATCTCAATGTCAAAAAAATTAACCATGTGACTGGTTTTGTGGTCCAGGGTCACATATTCTTATAGACCTGATTCGGTCATAACTGGATTTTGACCAGATGTTTTGTCTTTGTGCTCACAGGAAATCCAATTTTAATTAGGCAAAACCCCATAAAACCATTTTTATCTTGATTTTGAAATTAAAGCAAAAGCTAACAAAAAGTTAAGAATAAGCACCCTCAATAATCTGGTCGTGTGCATGTTGTGCAACTGTTTCTGTGTATGGCAGTCTAGCACGGTTAATGATTCTACATGCGGCTTCATGTCATGTCTCTCCTCATTACTGCCCACTGTGATCGGTTCCCGTGACAACCAGGTAGAAAAACACACAGGTCCACTCCCTCACTCTAGCGATGGATCTAACGATAAAATAGAAGTTTACAGGAATCATTTTACAGCCCTGTCAAAGGAACTCAAACACATCCAAATAAAAGAAGAGATATAATCATCTAAACACAATAAAATGAATGGATGGAAGAGGAAGAAAGTAAAGCAGGAATTTTAGACTTGTGTGCATTGTTTCCATTCATTAACCATGCTAATAATGTTTTAAAGGATTTCTGTGTATTTTCTCGAACAAAGCCAAAAGGAAAAAGCATGTGATTGTATCGTACATTTGAGTGCTTGCACTTAATGCATTGAAAAAAAATCTAGATAAAATCCAGTCTCATAAAGTATGTTAGTACTAACTTGTATTAAACAGTTATAGAATAATCTTTCTGTAGCAATAGTGCATATTCTGCTATATATGTATATATATATATATATATATAGTGCTGTCAAATCAGTTAATTGTGATTAATCACATCTAACATTAAAAGTCTGTGTATATATACACTCAGCTAAAGGATTATTAGGAACACCATACTAATACTGTGTTTGACCCCCTTTCGCCTTCAGAACTGCCTTAATTCTACGTGGCATTGATTCAACAAGGTGCTGAAAGCATTCTTTAGAAATGTTGGCCCATATTGATAGGATAGCATCTTGCCGTTGATGGAGATTTGTGGGATGCACATCCAGGGCACGAAGCTCCCGTTCCACCACATCCCAAAGATGCTCTATTGGGTTGAGATCTGGTAGTGGAGATGTGTGATACCCGGTGGGTCTTCTGCTGTTGTAGCCCATCTGCCTCAAGGTTGTGCGTGTTGTGGCTTCACAAATGCTTTGCTGCATACCTCGGTTGTAACGAGTGGCTATTTCAGTCAAACTTGCTCTTCTATCAGCTTGAATCAGTCTGCCCATTCTCCTCTGACCTCTAGCATCAACAAGGCATTTTCACCCACAGGACTGCCGCATACTGGATGATTTTCCCTTTTCACACCATTCTTTGTAAACCCTAGAAATGGTTGTTTGTGAAAATCCCAGTAACTGAGCAGATTGTGAAATACTCAGACCGGCCCGTCTGGCACCAACAACCATGCCACGCTCAAAATTGCTTAAATCACCTTTCTTTCCCATTCTGACACTCAGTTTGGAGTTCAGGAGATTGTCTTGACCAGGACCACACCCCTAAATGCATTGAAGCAACTGCCATGTGATTGGTTGATTAGATAATTGCATTAATGAGAAATTGAACAGGTGTTCCTAATAATCCTTTCGGTGAGTGTATGTACATATATATATATATACACACACATACTTACAAAATTTTATGTTAAACGCGATTATTCCAGATGAATCGATTTGACAGAACTATATATATATATATATATATATATTATATATATATATATATATACACACACACACACACACACACATTCTTCAGACTACAGTTGTTGCAGTAATAAAAAGAGGGAAAAAATTAATGATAATGACAAAAATGTAACAAATAAGGTTTATTAAGTAATATAGATCATAACATAGAATATATATTTTTCATATGTGAATGCATTCTTTTTTAAATTTCAGTTTACATTCCTATTCATTCTGAGAATGATTTGTGGTTTGTAAAGGAATTATAAAAAAATAACAAAGGCAGCTGAATTCTGTGTAAACAACATTTTTTCCTAATTACAATTATCAAAACTGGTTATTTATTGTTTTAAGACAATTACTTAGCAAACATTATATTTACAGACAGTTAGTACAGAACTGTTTGTGTGAGAAGGCGGATAATTATGTAAAAATGTAAGTAGATCAGAGGGAAATTCAAATATCCTCTATTTGCCGCTGCCATGTTCAAGTACAAGGTCAGAGGATGATTAGCACTGGTGTGAGTCTGTCTCTGTGTGTGGCTGAGAGAGGATTCACCACAGCAGGAACAATCCAGTGAGACGCAATCAAAATTTGCATTTTTACTGTTCGCATTAGAGTTTTACAGTGAAGGACAAAGACATTAGTTCCTAGATGTCAAGCATTTGCTGGTTAAAGACCCTTGTTGTAGGTCAGGATCTTGCACTCTGTTGCAGCAGAGATCTCTGGCTCTAGCTCTGACACGTGGATCTGAGAGACAGAAAGCAGGTGCAGTCAAAACAGAGGCAGAAAAACACTCTTCAGGTCAGCGTTTACAGCTCCATTAATTCTTTATTAAAATGCTAATTAATATCTCAATTATATTCATTTACTTCAGCTTCAGGAGGAACAGAAAAACAGCTCACATATCAAAAAGCGGCAGGATAAGGTTGTAAAATAAAATCGCCTCATATGAATCTGCTGTTTTGACTACGGAGTGTTTTTATTTTTGTACTGACATTAAGATTCAGATCTTTTGGCTACAGTGAGACAACCATTCACAGCAATCGTTAAGTCATTAAGATGTTTAAAATGTTTCATCAAATGAGAATTAAAAGTGTGCCATGTCTTTCCAGCCTCGAGCATTTTTCACAGTCAAAACTGACACTTCTGCCATCATAAAAAGCTAAAATGAAGCAGCAAGCACTGGTAAATATCCAAACCAGGGCCAAAACCTGCAATATTTTGCTCAGAAACAGATGGCAATGAGTGTGTGAGTGTGTGAGGCAGAATCTGAAACAGACATCCTGTGGGGTGTGAAAAGGTGGGGGGGGGGACAGGAGTGGAGTTTTTTGGGAGCGTTCGTCTGGAACCCTCGGAAAAGTGTAAAGAGGGAGCGAGAGAGTGAGAGGAGAGGAGGAGGGGAGGGCTGGGAGAGGAATAGAAGTAGTTGGCAGCACATATGTCTGCAGTTCAGTAACCATATGGATGAACAGCTTAATAAACACCATTTTAAACCATAACCGTCTTCATGGCAGACAAAGAGAGGGGGAGGGAGGCGAGTGCGAGTGCTCACCTGACTGTTTTGGGGGAACAGGCTGATGGCAACAGGCAGCGCCAGGCCGAATGCAGAGAGACACACCATGCTATGAACAGGCAGCGCAAGACGAGGGTGCTTCTGCAGTGGAGGGAGCCTAATGCACAAACACCCACAAAATGCCCACGTTATTCGCAGAACACACACACCTAACTCTGTAAAATCATGAGCATTCGCTGACACTTTGGAACTGCTGTGCGTGATTGGTCTCTGACACCTCCCCCTTCCCTCCCTGGCCACAGTGTGTGTGGGGGGTTGTGGGACAGCATGCTCTGCAGGAGTCCTCCAGAGTAGCCCTGTTTTAATGAAGCCAGCGACTGCTTAATGATGACTTCATCAACACATACGCATGATGAGCTTTAATTGGCCACCAGACACTCTCTCTGTGTGCGCATGCTTGTGTGTATGTTAGGGAGAGAAAAGCTGCGGTGAGAAGGATCAAAGTACGTTAAAGACCTTTTATCGTGTCAATCAACTGCTCTAAATAAATCACTCATCTGTCACACTTACATGAAGAGGTCATAGCCAAACTGAAGTGACATAGAGCAAACAGTAGTGCTGACTTTACACGAAATATACACGCTTCCACGAAAGCCAGTCTATTAAGATGAATTGATCAGGGTGATGTATCCTTTGCTGCTTATGATATTAGGGATACACAATATTTATTTTCATGTTACGAACAAGAACCGATAAAATGACCGTAAAAATTCTATACAATTGTTTGTTTGTTTTTAAAAAAATGTAAACTAATAGGCTACATGACTTATTAAATTATTAGTGTTTTTGAAGATTATTTTTAAGTTAAAAAAAAATGTATGTAAAAATGGCATTCACGATTAAATATTTTTGGATAATCTTGAAATGGTAAAATTTACTATATTATATATTGGCAGTCAATCCCTATAAAAAAGCATCTGAAAGTAGTAAATTAAATCATTAACATCCTTTTTTATTTATTTTTCTACTTTTTCAACCAACAAATAAGCATTGTAGCAATTAAATATTGGCTTGGTTATGGTTAAAGCTCACTTAAATTTCCTCTAGATCATTTGATGTGAACCTATTTTCCCTATGGTCCTCCTGGGAAGTTCATAATTACGACGTTCATAATTATGGCAGTGTTCCTTCTCTTAATAACCAACACAAAAATATAGCAAGGTTGTTTAACTCTACTTCTAGAAAATGAAGAACAAAGAATGCTAATCAGGTGTATTTTGCTTTTTATGTTTTTGATTAATTAATGAAAATGTACCGTCAACTCGAGATGTAGATACCATTGATTCCGCAATGTTTCTCACATACACACAACTCGTAAGGTTGGAGCTCAAAGAAAATCCTAAGTTTCTCACTCATAATTCCGACTTTGTTATGTCATTCATGTGCGCTCAACTCGTAACCACAATCTTTCCGACATGACTTGAAAGCACCATTTAGGCGGTACCTTCATGTAAAAATGACCAATAAAGCCACTGACTTTTCAGCAAAGCAGCTGCTTTTGGACAAAAGCAAGAGAAATAGGTGAAAGGTTGAAACACAACACATATATCACACAGACTCCTCTCAGCGCTCTAATTAATCAAGGATACCCCTGCCACTCGGTCTCACCCTTAAAGCAGTGACCCTCCTGCATCACTGTTCTTGCTCCATTGAGAGCCAGTGAGGGTGAGCTGACAGTCAGCATAGCAGAGGACAACTCACCATTTACTGCTGCTCACACACAGACACACACACACACACACACATAGCCGTACACACCTGTGAATCAGAGCAGCAAGAATTTGAGGAGGTTGCAACATAGTCTATCAGTCATAAAACCTAACAAATTCTGTTGAAGAGTCGATTCCATACATACAATGAGGCCCAGAAGTCACAGAGGAAGTGAAAATGTGCGTTTGCCTTATATAATTTGATATAAAAAGAATTTTGTATCATATTATCAGAATAGCAATTTGAGTAGTTATACAACTTTTTTCCCAAACATTCAAAAGATTTTCTTTAAACAGATTTTTAAAGTGGACTCCAATGTCACATAGCCTTCAGGACAGATAACCAGACACTATAGTTAACCTAAAAGAACTAAAAATCTCATTCCAAAGTGTCTATGATTTTCTTTCTTCATGGAAACATAAAAGAAAACATATGATAAAAACATAACTACTGTTTAAATGTTTGCGCTCAGTTTACATTTTTTGAAAGGAGTCTCTTAAGCTCACAAGGCTGTATTTATCATACTGAAAATCCAGTAAAAACAGTAATGTTGTGAAATATTATTACAATTTAAAATAACGGTTTTCTGTTTTAAATGCATTTTAAAATGTTATTTATGAAACTATTCACTATTCTACAAAAATGTTGTGACCTGTGACTATTTTAACTATATTCTTAAAAGAATATTGAAGTTGCACAAAGTATATTTAAGAGATGTGGTAAGAGGGAAGATTTTAGTGATTGTATGGCTTCAGAAGCATATTGTATGTACCACTGTTAAGGAACTTTTATGAATAATATTTTGAGCTAGACATCCAAACATCTTTTGTTTTTTTGTGTGCCATTTTGCATTTAATTTGTATGTAAGCTACTCCTTTAAACACATACACAAATGTGTTCACATCAAACTATGAAATAAGAATGAATGAATTCCTGAGGTGATGGTGCTGTAAAATTAACTTTGAAGTCTGAAATATCAAATTCACAAGATTTTCTCTGACCTCTCCAGTATGGCCATTACTAAAGGCGGCAGGAGGAGAACAGGCATGGGCAGCACGACACGTGTCAGGGATGTCTCCATCAAAGCCTGAACAAAAAATACATTTATCAGAGCAGAACTCAGCTCTGTCATTTGCTAACAACCTTTCCCTTAACACATGCAAAATTGCCATACTCACATGCCTGGCAGCCAACTTTGATGTGCCCACCACATTGCCTTTGTCGTCCAGTACACTGATGCCCTCTGATAGCTCGGTGTGGCGCATCAGCAAAACATTACACACGTTGGCACTTGCTAAATGAAGGTAGAATTGCAATTAGAAAACAAAGGGACTTCCATTTGATGCCCAACTTTTCCTTTTTTGGATCCAACCCAGACAAATGATTATGATTGAAGAGTTAATTGTGTGAACTTGACTCTCTTTGTACTGTCACTATCCCGGATACATTTTGAAACAAGAAAAAATACACAAATGTAAGAGGCAGTCAATGCATGAATATCACATTTTCTGTGCATTTTAACTTAGGGGAGAATAATGGGGTAAGCTGTGCAATTTTATTTTTAAATTTTCCTCTAGGCCAGGAGAAATGAGACAAAACTAATATACCTAATTATATTTCAGTATGTATCCTTTTCAATTAGACGAAAGCTTCTATAAAGTGGGGCCATAGAAAAAAATAGTTAGGGGAAAGCTGTGTCACATGAAGGGAAAGTTAAATCACTGGGAAAGACATTAAAAATTTCCATTTGAAATAAAAAATATTAGTCCTTATATATCAAAAGACAACTTACAATTTACTGCCACACATCAGTTAAAATGAACTAACAATGAAAAATATTTCTAAAGCATTAATTAATCTCAGATAATGTTAATCTCAACATTTAATAATACATTATTGAAATTAAAAGTTGTTTCTGTTAACATTAGTTAATGAACCTGGACCAACACAAATGTCTCGGTTACTAATGTAACCCTCGTTCCCTTCGTAAGCCAAGGTGATGGCATCCACTATCCAGTGGGCCATCCTCTGCTTGGAGACTGCCTTTTCCTTCTGCTGGCCTCCGAAACAGACGAAGAACTGATCTGAGGTCCTGAGGATTTGCGTTCTGTCTAGCAAGGGCTGGGTGTGCCTCCTCCAAAGGCAGCGCTTGCAGTAAGGTTTTACAGGACAGAATTTTTAACTCCGCTGACTGCAAAGGCTCAAAGGGTGGTCTCTGAAGTGCCGAAAGGACCAGAGACAAATCCCAAGAGGGTATAGAGAGCGGGCAAGGCGGATTTAGTCTCCTCGCCCCCTCAGGAACCTGACAATCAGGTCGTGCTTTCCCAGTGACTTACCTTCAACTGCTTTGTGATGTGTGGCGATAGCGGCAACATACACTTTAAGGGTGGAGGGAGACAGCTTTTGCTCCAACCCATCTTGCAGGAAGGAAAGCACGGCTCTGATAGAGTAAGTTCGGGGGCTCTCCTCGTGAGAAGAACACCACTCAACTAACAGGTTCCACTTCAACGCATAGAGACGCCTCGTAGAGGGGGCAAGCGAGACCAATGGCAGCACAGACGTACCCGGAGTGGGGCAGCGTGGCGGAATGCAGGGACCCGACTCGAACGGCATAGCGGCCCGGAGTGGGGTCTCAGTGTGTGGTGCAGAACGTACCTGCTTCCGTCGAAGGGCAGAGTGAGTGTGCAGAGGCGTCAGTGCGTCCGGGACACAGCCACTGCTGCTCGTTGGCGATGAAAGAGGGACCATCTCCTGAACAGCACTCTGATCCACCTCTGGGATGCCCGTCCCAGGGTCGTTTTCACCTCTGCTTAGCACCTGGTTTGGCAGCGGCCTGGATGGGAAGGGCCGACTTCCTACGGCTTGCTCCATGCTGAAGCCTAGGTGAAGGCTTGCTGGTGAGGCTTAGCAGAAGCGGAGGACGCCGCAGGAGGTCAGCATCGGCGACAAGTGACTGCAGCCGGCGGACGGGTAGGAGCAGCAGCGGTCTGCCAGGGCAGGATGTGCCGGATGGCCTCTGTCTGCTTCTGTGCGGCCGAGGACAGCTGGCCAAAGCTCTCGACCACGTCGCCACCCAACCTGGGACTGAGGGGCATCCAGGAAATCCAGGCATCCAGGCAACCGACGGAATGTGCGGTTTCTTTCTTTCGAGGTCAGTTGCCGCACGGAGCTCCCGGAGGAGCTCTGGGTCAGAACCACCCTCGTGCATGTCCATGAGCGCCTGGGCCTGGTGGACCTGCAGAAGCGCCATGGCATGGAAGGCGGAAGAGCCTGTCCAAAGGTACTGTAAGCCTTCGCCGTAAGAACGGACGAATACTTACATGCCTTGGATGGGAGGCGTGGATTGCCCCACCAGGAGGAGGCGTACGCTGAACACAGTTGCATCGCAACGGCACGCTCAACCGGCGGGACATCCACATACCCCTTAGCCGCTCTGCCATCGAGGGTGGTGAGGAGGGAGGAGCGGCTAGGACAGCTTCCGGCACTACACGACGCCGTCCACGTCCTAGTAAGCTCCTCATACACTTCCAGAAAGAATAGTACCAGGGCGGCAAGCTGAGAACCAGCACGGCCCGCCCCGAGAAACCAATCGGAATCGGAAGTTTCGGGACGTGGTTGAGGGTTCCACGCAAGCCCAACCTTCTCGGCGGCCCGGGAAAGCATAGACGACAATTCTGGATTGGACTTGGGCAATGCTACACTCCCCAAAGGGGGCAATGTAGCCGAATCCTCATCTCCAGAGGACTGAAGCTCCCCCTCCAATGCTGCAACTGACATCTGGTCGCCAGGAGGAGCTCCAAAAGACACGACTGGTCGTCCATGTGAAGGACCAGCACGCTCTTTTGGAGGCTCCTTGGGTGGCAGCGTTAGTGAGCCATGAGGGGCCCACGGAGTTTGCCAACGTTCATTGGCTCGTTCTGAAGACACTCAAAGATGATAGGGGTTCCTGAAGTGATCCCAATTACGTCGAACGTGAGCGACAGATAGGGAACTAACAATGAACATTTGTATTTTTATTAACTAATGTTAACAAATATTAATAATCATAGTAATGAATGTATCGTTCATTGTTAATGCATATTAGTTAAAGCATTAACTAACTTTAACTAATGAAACGTTATTGTAAAATGTTACCATATCTAGTTCAGTCATTAAACTCTAGAGGGCACAGGTTGATAGATCCTTTACATGAATCTGCAAACATTCACATCATTACCACATGGTACAAGCTGATTGGCCTCTGCTGAGCCTGCAGCCAATGAGATTGCTTGCCTACCATTTAAATAGTCTGGTTCATTCTTTGCTGTAAGCTTGTCCTTTCAGAGTTCCTCCAAAATCCTCCACCTCCCCCAGCTCCACCTGCCTAGATCTGCTACGGGATTTATGTATGTTTATGCAGCAGCAGCATATCTAACATGCTCACAGCAGCATGATTGTATATCTATTAGCAGTAGAAAATCCATACTTGCTCTGCAGCAGCAGCGTAGCAGATCTAGTCCGCCAAGACTAAATACATTAACACTCCCATATTCAATAAGAAACTAAAACTGTTCTGAGAGTTGTCATGATTGCTATTAGATATATTGCTGATTTTACCTTGACATGCAAAAAGGTTTTAGCAATAAATTTGCTAGATTGGGGGTGACACATCTTACCCCACTGCTATATACTAAAAATACTATAGAACTAACAGAACAAATTAGAGTACTAATAATCTGTTAAAGAGTCACCGCCTGTGGATATTGAAATAAAAGCAATCAAAACTGGAAAACATTCTTGATCTGGAACGTCTTCGTTAAGAGGGGTTAACTGGATATAAAACAAATAGTTTCAT
Source organism: Siphateles boraxobius (assembly GCF_051911475.1). Lineage (NCBI taxonomy): Eukaryota > Metazoa > Chordata > Actinopteri > Cypriniformes > Leuciscidae > Siphateles > Siphateles boraxobius. The sequence continues at coordinate 5,093,125 of NW_027508997.1, read as the reverse complement.
ATGGTCATGTCAAAGTGCACACATGAATTACAAGCGTAAAAATGATTAGAATAATGATTTATTTTCTGGCATTATCATCTGTGGCATGTGGTGAGATTGGTGTGGGAGTGTGTGTGAACAGAGAAATAAAGAGAGCCTGAAGCTTTTTTAATTTACAGACCTTGTGTTGTGAGTTATCAGTGTTCAGTGCTGCAGTGTTGTGGGCCTGAGTTAATTGGCTGAGTAAATAGCTATTCACCTCTGAGGGGTTCAGACCCAGGCCAATTAACACACACACACACACACACACACACACACACACACACACACACACACACACACACACACACACACACACACACACACACACACACAATGAAAAATGGATAACAATTAAAAACATATGCATAGTAAATTTTAGAAAGAAGGAAGTCCTGCTTTAGGTCACCCTATGGATGCCAAAAATCATTATAAACTGTTTTTATATAGGCTAGGTGCTGATTCCAAGTGTCATTTTAAGGTTAATAAAAATGGTAAACGAATGCTGCTTTACATAAAATTTATATAATTGTGTATGCAAAAAACTAAAGCAAAATCCAAGGCAAATTTGTTTACACTGCGTTTCATTGGCTGTGTTTAATTGCCTTTTATAACTTAACACTGAAAAACAACAACAACATGGCGGCTTGGAGACAGGGAGCCCAGTGCTAACACAGAGAGCACTTTAGGCCTAATTAACCAATTAGAGAGCGGCAGCCGAGAGCTAACAAGGTCCCGTTACTCCAGTCCAGAGAGGTGAGGGGGGAACCTGCTGATTTAATTAAAGGGGTGGGTGGGGGACGAAAACAATTTAATTACAGCCAAGGATCCCCAAGGCATTGTAGGACAGTCTCCCTCAACCCCTCTGGACCTGTTTGAGCCTCAGCACGCTAATGGAACACTGAGATAACATTTCAGCAGCATCCCCCTCTGACAACAGGATCAGTCAAAACACAACATGAGAACAAACAACAATAAACAAATGCTTGAGGTTTAATGAAAGTCTGAACCAATGCTCATTTAGAAATTGAGTGTCATTACAAATACAAAGACGTGAGCTTTCAGTCAGCAAAAGAGCTGATAGAAAACGGCATGCATTAATTAATATCGTACATTACTGAATCAATCATTTTATGTTTTACTAATCAGCAGTTTAGCAAGATCACATGACAGGAAGCCATTGCTTGATTTCTGTCATAAACACATAAGGGTAGAGTAAGTGGTGCGGGAAATCAAGCTCACATTAATCGCTAACAAGTACATAAATACACTCTCGCACACATGCACATACCAACGGCAGGGAACGGGATGAACCTCTGGACCAGGATTCTTGTAGCCGGACTGAAATGCTCAGCTTTCTTAATAAGAATATTCAGCCCCACCTGTGAACATAATTTCATTTCATTTTAGTATTTTTATTTTAAATTATTATATATATATTTTTTTAATAAATACGTTTAACATGGTAAATGTTTACATTTGTAGTTTTTTGGGTCAGTAAGATTTTTTAATTTTTTTAAACACTTATTCAGCAGAGGCATATAAACTGACCAAAAGTGAGAGTAATAACTTTTATAGTGTTACGAAAGATTTCTATTTCAAATAAATGCTGTTCTTTTGACCTCTCTATTTATAAAAGAGACCTTAAAATGTACTACAAAAATATTAAGAACACTAATATATTATTATTATTACTTGTTATATACCATTACAACATTGACAATAATAATAATGTTTCTTGAGCAGCAAATCATCATATTAGTATGATTTCTGAAGGACCATGTGACACTGAAGACTGGAGTAATGATTTGCATCACAGGAATTAATTACATTATATCTATTTTAAAATGAATTGTAATAATATTTGACAATGTTACTGTTCTACTGATTTTTAATCAAATAACTGCAGGCCTGGGTGTGTGTGTGTGTATATATATATATATATATATATATATATATATATATATATACACACACATGTATATATATATATATATATATATATATACACACACACACACACACACACACACACACATATATATATAAATATATCTTACCAACCCCGCACTTTTGAACTGTAGTGTGTATATAATTCTTATTAGAAAACATAATTTTATTTTTTAAAAACTGAATTTGAATTTGAGTGCCCATGAACACAACAGCTTTCACATGTGTCAAGCAACCGCATTGTGCTCCGAACTGAATTATTTTCTTGTCTTCAAATTCAAACTCAAATGAAAAACAGAAACATGTGCCTAGTGAAACAATGAAATCTTACATTAATCTAATATGGCAAATATTACACGTGAAGCCAAAGATATTGACCTTAAAAAACTCCCAGTGGGCTTTATGACAGGTCGAGACAGGCTATGCTAAGTTGTTTCTGGTCTCGCCTTGTGAGTCTCTGGTCATCTCTGAGAGCCCTTCTAACATACATCTGAGAACATAACCCATTCACATCCCTTCCCTTCTCAGCAGGGGTGTTCAGAGGGATTGTAGTTTTAATTAGTGCCCCCTCCCTCATTTCTCACAGGCATGGGGCCATTTGTATTTGTCGTCACCATGGTTTTGCTTGTCATGCCCCTGGGCATCAAACTGCCACCCAGCAGGGCAGCTAATTGGCTCTAGAGGACACATGGGCGTGACTAGAAGGATATGCAATTCAGCAAAGTGAAATACAGCATAGGGCACTGTGTGCCTATGTGGTGCTATTAGACTTCTTCAGTTTGCTTATTAAAATAAAATTCACATAGTACTAGAAAAGTCATGGATATTATTCTCTGTTAGCGTGAAATGCCAATTCAAAATTTAAGGATTAAAAGAGAATTCTTTCTACTCATCAAATTACGTAATACAATTTTGTGTAGTAGACATGTGAACTCACTGCAATAGTAACTGCACTGCTGACTGCACCAAGATAACCCTGGAAAAATGTAGACATTGGTGTGGGCTGAAAAAAATAAATAAAATTGAATTAATATGGGATTTTTGGTAACACTTTCCATGAAGCCTGTATTTATAATGCATTATAAGTGTACTCTTACAGAATTATAATGCAAGAATAATGACTTACAAAAGAAAAGAAAAAAACGAGTATCACTTTACCATAAGGTCTAATTTGTTTGTAATTTTACACCATTTATTACCTTTTGTTAATGTTAGTTAATAAAAATACAATTGTTGATCACAGTTCATAGTTTGTTAACTGATGTTAACAGATAAAAAAAAATATTTGAAAATGTATAAATTAGCATTAACTAAGATTAATAATTTGTTTTGTTCATCATTAGTTCATGTTAGCTAATGTAACTTAACATTAACAAATGAAACCTTATTGTAAAGTATTACAAAAAAACATACCGTTGTATCGTATCATGAATTGTAACAACAGCTATAATACCTTTTAATTACATATGGGCTACAAATTGCAATGCCAAGATGTGAGACTTACAATACATAATAACTATGGGAACTATAATCCATTATAATTTAAGTGGATATAACATGGTGTTCATTGTTTATTTTATATTATCTTACTCCTTAAAGTTATAATCACAAGTATTATAATGTATTATAAAAGTTTTGATGATTTATTCATAAGATTAATTCATAAGATGATACAACATAGTATAATTTGCATTTTAGTACTTCCAGGTCCAAAGTTCTGAAGTCAATGGGTTTTTTGAATGGGCTTTAGGTTAAATATCTGAAATAAGGTCTGTGGTTAACAATCTCAAGACATTTCATGTTGTATTCTATAACATAAAATACACCCATAATACCACCTTGTGATTTTTTTAATGCTTATAATTTTTATACTGTGTTGCTAACAAGTGGTTAAATGGGTTGCTGAGGACAAGTTGAACAGGTAAACTCATCTACTCACTAGTCTGCTTTAACAGTCTCGGTGTGTTTATAATCACGCTCTTGCAAACTATTCTACCTCAAACTTTAAGGGAAAATGTTTTTTTAAATTAAGATTGAAAGAGTCTACAGAAGCTTAATGGTGGTGACGTTGAAGTCATGTGACAGTGGTACAGTTCCTTTATAGCCTAGTTTTAGCTTTTTACTTGTATTTAGGCCTCAAAAAGTGGTGTTCATATGTGAAGAATATTATGATGAACAAAATGAGTAAGAATCATAAACTTGTGTTGGTCACAGAGCTTATTTTCCGCAATAATCTAAAAACCAATGTAAAAATCCTGTATTGGTTTTGTCGAAGGAACCAGGGTGATGCTAACTTATGGGTTGGCCTACAAAAATATATATTCTCTCCAGGACTCGTTTAATTGCTTTTTAATAACTTTAATTTGCATGTGAACATAATATATGCCATGTCATCATATGTACTGGTCAAAATTAAATTAGTTACACCCAGAAGTGTCAAGTAACGAGGTACAAATACTTTGGGTATCTATACTTTACTAGAGTAATTATTTTTCAGCCAACTTTTTACTTCTACTCCTTACATTTTCACGCAATTATCTGTACTTTCTACTCCTTACATTTTAAAAATAGCCTTGTTACTCCCATTTCATTTCGGCTTGTTTTCATTCCGGCTTGTCATCGTTAAAAAAAATTAAAAAAAACCTATCCAGATAATTCGTGCCATCCGGATAGAGTGAATTTGATTGTGGTTGGATGAGAAGGATAAACATATACCATTCCGACACCCTTTTGGTTTGGTTTGTAGTATCCATCGCACCTGCACATGACACAAATCACGTCACACAGATTCCTGCAGCTAAGCTTGGATGTACATTACATTCCAATATGCCTCTGAAGTTTGACTTTTTGCACCATTACAATAATTATAGGAAACTAGACATTATATCTTCCGCTCCATGAAACACATGTTAATGCTCAGTAGTACACCAATATGGTTCTTTAATGTATTTGCATTGTACTAAAATGCGTTTATTTTCAATGGGCATATATGCGGCTGAAACTGGTAGACCAGTGTGTCCTAAATTTTACTTTTGTAGTTTTGAAACCAGTACTTTTATACTTTTACTTGAGTAAAAAGCTTGAGTGATACTTCAACTTCTACAGAAGTCTTTTTAAACCCTAGTATCTATACTTCTACCTGAGAAATGAATGTGAATATTTTTGACACCTCTGGTTACACCATACCTTAGTTGCATTACGGTTGCAGTAGTTGACACAGGCGTTGTGACTCTGGTTCAGCCACTGTGAGAAACAGTGAGAATAAGTTCATAGTAAAGCGAGCTTGAGGTTAAAGTCAAGCATAAAGACCAGAAAAACACGTGTGTACCATACCTGCCAGAAGATGGTGGAAGCAAAAGTCTGATTGGGTAAAAGAAGTCCCACAACCTATAAATGGAGGAGTGAGTGATTTGACATCGATTTAATGTCAAAATTTTGTGAGCAATATTTTTGTCCCACATTGACCTACCACTGGAGTACCAAAGGGCACAAAACCTGAAAGAAAAAGAAAAACATGTGCCAACACAAAGAATAGGAAGGAGAATATTTCAGGAGAAAAAAAAAATCATTGATTCAATAATGGAATAACACTAAGAATGTAATTTTGACATTTGAATATGCTGGATCAGGCCACAGAAGTAAAGTCATGTTTGGTTTAATAATCTGAATTATAGTCTCTCATATGACATTATGACTTTATTACTGACCTTTAACAGATTAACAAAATCCTCATTACTCATAAAAGATTGCATTGTTCAGAGGTAGCCATCATAATTGTCAGGCAGGTCTCTCCCTATCTGTTCTCTCTTTAAATAGTAGTGTTAACAGAAGACTAAAATACTCCTATTTCTGAGTGGCCCAACAACACTTCCAGACAGCAGGAGGGAGAGGGTTTAATCAGAGCCCAGCTGAGTGTGACCTTTGCCAACAGATCGGCCCAGAGAGACCCCCTACCACCAAGCTATAGTCTCCAGAGCTGGTAACAAGCAGAAAACTGCCTACCACCCATGACACACACACACAGGAAACACACTCACACCCTTACCTGACATGCGAAAGGGCATGGGGATCTTCTCTCCTGTGTCTGGATGGATGATGGCCTGAGGACATAATGAATCCACAGACAGCAGAAGGATGAAGAGGAGAAAACGAGAGAGAATAAGAGGTGAGATCGGACTGATGGGAGAATTACCATGCTGAGGTTCTCCGCAATTCTCATCATTACACCACTATTCAGAACCACAGCTTGCGAGTTTGTGTCACACAGCGCACAAAGATGTTGAGTAATTTGAGCAGGTTCTTTCATCATAGGAACCTGTAAAAAGGCGTTCAACGCTGTTCACACTCACCTGTTTAATCCTCTGTGCTTCCCAAAGCTATGCGAAAAACAGAGAGAAACATGCATGAAACATTGATGAAACATTCTTTACATTAAAAACACAAGTGAACTGAATTGTAAATTGTGAAAATTTGATTGGTTGATGTCTTCTATTCTGCTCACATTCTCATTAGCTATACACACTCTTTAATTGGCATATATGGTTCTATGAAGATCATTTTAAATCCATGGAACCTTTTCATTCTTCATAGTGGAAAAGTGTTCTTTAGATTACTAAAATGTTCTTCATATAAGAAAAACATGGTTATTTTAAAATCCATTTGCTGAAAGGATCTTTGGGGAACCAAAAATGGTTCTTATGTGGGATCACTGTGAAAACCCCCATTTTGGAATCTTTATTGTACCAGAAATTAACTTTTAATGGGCCCCAAACTTACCTGTACATTAGTCACACCTGGAGGCAGAGTTCCATTTTTGAATTGATCCAGAAGTTTCATACATTCATTTAAATGTTTCTAAAGTAAAAAAGAGAAAACAGCATTCACAGATAAACTATCAAATCAATAGAGGCTTACATTTCAGGAGATTCTGATTCTCGCTTACCTCTGAAACAAAGAGCGTTCGAGGGTCGATCACATCCCAGAAGTGTCTTAATCGGCCAGAAAATGAACCCTGAAGTAACAGGGAAACATTAAGAAATAAACCAAAAAAATGCACTCTATTAACATGTTGGGAGTAACAAAACAAACTCTCATGGCAATTCATAACTGAACTTTTTGGTGAACTGGTACCTAATTCGTATACATTTTTCATACGTTTTCATGCAATCTGCTTAAGGCTCCACTTAAGGTTAAGTTTAGGGGTGGACCTTCATGCTTACTTTTTTCCTAAAAATCATGTGTTTTCATACGAATTTGTACGGAACAAATTTAAACAAAATTACAACTGGAATTGATAAGTTGGAATTAAATGCTTATAGAATTAATTAATTAATTTACATCTAGTGCAGTGCATACCTGGTTTGTGAAGAGGGTCAATTTTTTTTTTTTTTTAAATGCAGATTAAGTGGGACAACATAGGAAAAGTAAGAAAAGTTTTGTATTTTATATGTTTTCCTTTTTACTGTGTTGAGTGTAGTGGAGATATTTAACTGTTTAAAATATTGTGTGATAATCTAAGCCATTTGGCATCATATTTTAAAATGTCAATGACAAATAATCAGATGTTTGTCTCAGCTTATTTGCACTCACCCTATGAATATAACTACCTTATCTAATAAACTAAACTATCTTGTATTATTTGTTGGTTAATTTTCTGCGTGTGATTTTTTAGATTGATTGATTTGTTTATTTATTCTGTGCAATAAACTGATTCCCCCCTAAAGAATCCAATGAATTCTAAAAATACTAAGTTACAGGTAACTCATCTTGAGGGGCAGGTTTGTGTGGAACAAGAACAGTTCTCCCGTAAATAATAAGCATGATTATTAATAATCATATGTTCACAATTTCTTTAAATTATTCAACTAATTATTTCTGAGGTCCCAGAAACTTTCTCCAGATGCGGGAGTCAGCTGCTGATGCAGACTCCGACACCAGGGCCGAACCAGTTGTTTTCGCACGCCAGGTGTGTCAGCCTCATTATGTGTGTGCACCAACTGCTGCTGGCTGATCTGTAGACCTAAAAAAAATTCTTCCAATGCAATTAAAATGTTCAAATGTGTGTGAGAGAGAAAGATTTCAAGATTTCAAAGTAGCACGCAACATATTCTCTGTTTATCATGTCTAACAGGCGGCCCTTTACACATATGAAGGACGGTACCGCTAGAGCAATAACAGCAGATGTGAATCATCTGTATTAAATAAATAAATAACGTCTCAATTCCTCTTCCTCTGAGGTTGAAGTTATTGAGTCACTAATGCATATAAAATGGCTTAAATAGTTTTTTGTCGCAGTAAATGTTCGAGTTTCCACATGTTTTAATAGTGTCGCTAATGAACTTGCACTCATCAGTTGACGATGCTTTATCTCTTCATATTGGATGCTGAAGCTTGAAAAGAATTAATTGAGGCCGGGGTGTGAATTATAAGGGTCTGGGGCCTGACCTCAAGTAAAACTTAACCACTAAAGACTGTCAAGAAAAAAAAGGTTTGCCAAGGGGCTGTAAATATGTAGTTTTTACATACAAGAACAAAGCAGTCGTGCTTTGAGTACAATTCTGTCATACTGACCACTGAATGTTCAACATGGCACCTCATGGCAAAGAACTCTCTAAGGATTTGAGAATTAGAATTGTTGCTCTCCACAAAGTTGACCTAGGCTATAAGAAGATTGGTAACACCTTGAAACTGAGTAACAGTACAGGCCAGGGTCATACAGAGGTTTTCCAAGACGGGTTCCACTCGGATCAGGCCTCGCAAGGGTCAATCAAAGAAGTTGAGTCCTCGTGCTGTGCGTCAGATGTAGAAGCTGGCTTCAAAAACAGACGCATGAGTGCTGCCAGCATTGCTTTAGAGGTTGCAGAAGCGGAAGGTTAGCTTTTCAGTGCTCAGACAATACACCGCACACTGCAACAAGTTGGTTTGCATGGCCGTCATCCCAGAAGGAAGCCTCTTCTTAAGCTGGCTCACAAGAAAGCCTGCAAACAGTTTGCTGAAGACAATCTGTCCAAGAGCATGAATTACTGGAACCACGTCCTGTGGTCTGATGAGACTAAGATAAACTTCTTTGGCTCAGATGGTGTCCAGCACGTGTGGCGATGCCCTGGTAAGGAGTACCAAGAACATTGTGTCTTGCCTACAGTCAAGCATTGTGGTGGTAGCATCATGGTCTGGGACTGCATGAGTGCTGCTGGTACAGGGGAGCTGAGCTTCATTGAGGGAAACATGGATTCCAACACATACTGTGACATTCTGAAGCAGAACATGATGCGCTCCCTTCAGAAACTGGGCCGAACGGCATGATAACGACCCCAAACACACCGCTAAGATGACAACTGCCGGACTGTAAATATATACTGCTATACAAGCAGCACATTAACTACTCTAAAATCTATCCAAGTTTCATTTCTATAGTATTGTCCCTTGCATTGTATGCATTTACTCACCTCACTTGCACAAAACCAGATTCAGTATTCCTCAAAATTAATAAAAACTGTAAAATGCAAACTCAGAATATTACACAAAATTGCAATAATTATATGTTAAATAACACAATTTGTGTACTTTATGTATTCAAATTCACTTTATTAACCAATGTCTTTGCCTCTGACCTTCGATTATCCAATTCAACCATACGAAAATGACGTTAGATAAACATCACATTTGTGTTTCTTTTTTTCTTTTCATTGCTTAGTAAGAGTGTTGAACTTTCTTCTCCTGCCTGCTATTCTTTTGCAATTCTGAATGACAGAACCGCTGAAAGGTTTGTTTGAGCTGCACCCTTTTATATTGTTATTAAAAAACAAACAAGCAGGCCCAGCTCAGAGAAAAAATCATACAAAAGTAACATTACTTTTCATAAAAAGTAACTAAGCAACAGTTTGTTACTTTTGCAAGTAATTCAATATTGTAACGCATTACTTTTAAAAATAACTTTCCCCAACACTGTGTGTGTGTACACTTGTATACTATAAACTTTTGTGGCTATGTTTTGCTGAAGATAGCCCTATAAATAATGTAGCCTCAAGAGTTAGAAGTTAATCAGGGCATACTAGACAGACGTTGCGAACAGGGGCCAGTTGCATAAACGTGGCCATTAACTTATACTGTGTCTTAAAGTTACAATAAAATCAAAATAAACAATTCATAAATTCCTATTTTCATGGAATATTGCAGTATAAAATATTTAACCATAGACTTCATTATTTTTTGCAAAACTAATTTATCCTCGTAATCTTTAATCAAAAATAACTTCCCCTCCCTCATGACGTTTTTACTGGCGAGAGGGCGGGACAACCTGTCACTCACATGACATCACAGCAATATCAAACGAAACCACAAAGATCCAATCCTAGTTCGAAAAGCCGTTTCCCTCGGATATACGTCACAATACAATCTTAAAAATAAAAGGCTTGTTCGACTTGAACCGGCGCTGCACAGACCGATCGGTTGATGACATCAAAGTACCGCGAGAGCGATTCAAAAGCATAAGGAGCCGTCTGCTCTCTAATCGCTCTCGCGGTACTTTGATCTCATCAACCGATCGGTCTGTGCAGCGCCGGTTCAAGTCGAACAAGCCTAATGATTATTTATTTGCATCAATGGTTTCCATTCCACAAAAGTTTCTTTATAGTGGAAAATGATTCTTTAGATTATTATAATGCTTTTCACACTAAGAAAAATATGGCACTTTTAAGAACTGTTCACTGAAAGGTTTTTTGGGGAAACAAAAATGATTCTTCAATGCCATCGCTGCGAATACTATGGAGTTTCCTTTGTGTCTTTTTTATTCAATCAATCATACTGTTTGAGAGTAAAACAAATTATTTTGTAATTAAAAAATGTAAAAGCTTGCAAAATCTTTAAAAAATATATATTTTTGGAATCTTTAAAAAAAATTATTTACAAAATGATTTGTTTTACTCTCAAACAGTATGTTTGATTGAATAAAAAAGACACAAAGGAAACTCTAGAAAACCCGCTTTTGGAACCTTTAGGGAAGAAAAGACTCCCGCAACTGTTTCGTGCCGAGAAGTTAACCACGGTGTAACGTTAATCAGTCCAGATTTCCAGATTTAAACTAGATTCAAATCTTTTTACGTAACTGAAGTTATAAAGTTATTTAACAGTTTGAAGAAAAAATGATGACTAACTTGTAAGACTAGTCTAAGCAGTTTATGCAACCGGCCACTTAAATCGGGTACGCCTTGTGAAGTAACCATAGCAACAGTATGAAATTGGTACAAGAAGACGTGCATGTACCGCCATTATTGATCACAAGAAGTTAAACATATATATTGTAGCTATTTGGCATTTTGGGCTGACCCATTGTTTGAGGCTATAATTGTAATTCTTCCAATAATCTAAAAATGTGTTTGACTTATTCTAGGCAACAACATCAATATGTATTACATTTTGCAAAGTAGTTGTGTCACCAACAGAGGTCACTGTTAATGCGACTGAACCAGAGTGTGAGCCTCACACTGTGAGGGAGGGAGGCGGAACAAGCAAACACTGCAGTGCACTGTTTGGTTTGGTTTTAGCGAGTAAAGTAAACGGCAGCTCATTAGAGCAACCAAATGCGATTCCTCTTAAACAATTCATTTTAAACATTCGGTCTCCAACCCCGTCCGCAGTGAGGCTGAAGAAATTCACCAGATACAAAAATACGATTGTCTCACATTCGTATAGGGTCCGGTTGTTATTTACCTGATCAAACCGAGACTCGCCGAGTCTAAACGGAGGGCACACCGTCGATTCAGGCATGTCAGGTTTTGCATTCAATAGAGCTGTTTTACTGAGCTCTGAAACTAGAGTAGACTTCCCTCAGAGTGGGCGAGTCATCCGTATCGATGCATTTTGGGTAATGTCGTTTTCTAAGATAAATTACCACGTGGGTCACATGTGATGAATATGGAAGCTTGTTTAAGCAACAGAATAAAAATTTTAAAAGGTAATTGTTACTTTTTTTTTAATCTAAATTTTATTTCAATTTAGATTTATGCAACTGCGAGTTATAAAGTCAGAATGCGTGATATGCTTTTCTGAGAGGAAAAAAGTCAAAATTCCGAGATGTAAACTAGCCTATTTTTTTCTACAGTGGCAGAAACAAGCTTCCATAGATGGATGACGTTTGAAGAGTAGTTTTAAGATTTGTCATAAACGTCAGTAAAACATTGCTTTTCTTTTATTAATAAATTAGTTAATTAATAAATTAATAATAAACATTTCAATCGCCTTAACTACCTACATCATGTGGTTCAGTTGAGTCATTATGACCTTGTTATTGCACAGGATGTGACATATAGCTACATAATTTGTTTATCCAATATAGTCATTCCCCAAACTGCTTGTCTACAAGCTGTTAATATTAATTGTGCTGTTCTCCTAGTAATACTCTCTAAACATATATATAAAAATGAACTCATTCAGTGTGAGCACATCAAAACACTTGATCACAAATATTCTTAGGGAATCTTTTTAGCTTATTTCTTTCACTAATGATTGCTTGAAAGATAAATATATCATCTAATCATTGAGGCAAATATAATTTAGGAGGATATAGAACTACAGTAGTGCACTTGAAATAGTGTTGTAATGTTTAAATAGTGGTTTAATTTTTAATATCACTCTATACAAAGACATATGAGTGCTCTGTCTTTTTTTGTCAAATAAGGACAGTCAGAGATGCATCCCAAAGTGAAAAGTTTATTTCATCAACATAGACCTTTTCCTAGCAGAGATGCGTAAGAATACACCAAAAGTCAATTGAACATCTCTCAGATGAGGCATTGAATTAAAAAAATACATCACAACCTCCAGTGGACACTCATGTAACTACACCCTAAACATCCAACCAAACAGCACCTCAGGGAAGCACTTAAAATATTGTGCACCTAAAACAAATTGTTCATCTGAACATTCCCATCATGTTCGGTGCTTATATGCTACTTAATATGTGAGGTTAATTTATGCCATTCTCATCCACTGAAATTTACAACCAAGGAGGAAGAATTGAGCCTATACTTTTAAGAATGAGGATTCGGGCATCAAAATTCTTTCCAATGCATTCTTACAACTTTAAAATAAACCCTTTGTAATTCTTTAAAAAAATATCTAGGTTTTAAATTACCTTAAAAGAAAAAGGACATTCCACACCTCTAAAAATAAAATGAAATGTAGTCTAGTAAACACAAACTTTTATTTTCAAGTTCCAGAGTTTGTACTACATAAAATGTAGCTTTGATTATCAACTTCACCATTAAAAGCATACAAATCTTCTTCTACACACACATCTCATGATACATCTCATGATATCATTCAGCCAAGGGCACTTGAACACTTTCTTATTAGGCTGCAGGCTGTGTGCGTTTCTGAATATTTATTATATAAACTGTTGTTCGACACAGTGGCAACCCAAGGAAATATTTCATATTACATTTCATCAGTTTAGACCTAGAAAAGTATGAATCTCTTAAATTCTGCAAAAGCCTGGCCTTCACATCTATTGCTTTCTGTAATTACTGACCTTTAGAAAGGGAATCCTAGGCCTAGAAATCATGATGTACATAAACAGCATTAAAAAAAAATGAGCAAAAAAATTTATTGTACAAACCTTATTACCACCCCCAAAATAAAGGTGACAGAAGACCTTCTCACAAAGCAAAATACAATAAAAACCATAAATAGGTATTTGCATGATGAAAACGTAACATATTCTTGAAAACTTGTAAACTTTTAAGTTTAATCCTTATTAAATGAACATTCATTAATCCAACTAGTCTGAGAGACAAACCTTCAGAGCACACAAGTCCTTAACTGCTTCTAATCACAGAAATATGTTGATAAATCTCAAGCTTTCTAGCAGGGACTAGCACTGAAACAGCGTTAATATCCTGTGTTTAGAGGATTATTAGCCTGTAAAATGAACGTGTGCGTTTGACTGTGTGCACTTCCTAAGCTGTTGAGAAAGAATTGTTGCAAATGCCTCAGTGTGAGGTTTAAAAGTGCTGCGGCCTACGCCTCTATCACATATCTACATATAGTGCTACATTGTACACAGACAGTGGAAACACTGATAGTGGCGACATCATAAAAACACCAGAATAACATTACAGTGACATTAACAGATCCGTTGCGGTATTGACAATACTGTAACGTTAATTTAGAGAAGATAGTTTCTGGCATTTGCATTTTCATGGCTTTCGTTCTCTCTTCAGATCCATTTGATGATTTTGATATTTAACAGTCTTGGGGGAAAGTTAAACTTTGAACACTTCACCAACTTTTTTTTTGTAATATAATGTGCAATTTAATTAAAAGTGATGAGTTTAGCGACAACAGAATGGAGAAAATACTGTATGATAAGGCAGCATTTGGCATTTTGTCCGAGTGGCATATATGCAACGAATACAGTATATATCCTATTCATTACACCTGAAAGCACTGGCAGCGATGTACGTGCATTGGCTCAAGCAAAGGAAGGAAGAGGAAGGACACCGACCTACAAAACAAAGCTAGAAGTTCAGTTGGTGTGAGCCTCTCCCCTTAAGCTCTTAAGTAAAGTGCAGGGACATGTAGGGAGGCACAAGCAGATTCAAAACTGGCCGATTCGTCTCACGCTCCCTCTCGCTCAAGTTTTCAAACTTGTTCTTTTGTTTAAGCAGCTGAGCGTTACATGTCAAAACGTGATAGAAAAAAAAAAACGAAAGATAAAGCAATGCTTTTCTTCGTGCATTAAAAACCATACATACTAGCACTAGAAGACTGGCATGTCACAGTCTTGCCTTCCTTTCGACTGACAGGTGGTTTTGGTGCTTAGCTGGACTATCATGTATCTTAGTGACAAGTCTGGTGAGTGAATGGATCCTACCAGCTTTGAAGTTTGGCAGCAGAGTGCCGACCTTTAACCATCAATGCAAACCTGCAGTACTGTACAGACCCCATAGAAGCCCAGGTATTTTCGGACACAGTTAAGAACAGCAAATCTACACCCTCTCCTCCATGTCCATCACCTAGCTCCAGATAGCTCTCTACATTTAAATGGTTGCTGTAGCAGTGCAAGGTTGTCCACCCGGGATTTATGGAAGGATAGTGAAGGTGTTTGTTGTATCATTTCATCTTGTTGCGGACCTGCAGTAGCGTGGGGGTCTGCTCCATGATGCGAACGAGCAGCGTGTCGATGTAATCCTCTAGATCTCGGATCAGAAGCTTCATCTTCTTAATCTCCATCTCACGTTTCTCCAGCAGCGCCCTTCCCTTCTCGTAGTCCTCATGCTCCTGCCTGAGCTCAGTATCTCGCTGGATCAGCAATTTAACCAGATCACTGTGGTTCAGGTGATAGTACGAGCCTCCTCCCTCCACTAGTGGCTAAAACAAGAAAGAGAAGACAATTTTGAAGTTGAGAAAAATAGTCACTTCTGAATTATATTTTGATTTGTGATCATGGTAATGGATATAAATTACAGAACTATCATTAGAAGTATAGTAGTACACCATAAAACCTAACAGTCAAATTCATTAAATGAAATGAGTTAATTCACTTAAATATTACTGAAAATTCATTTCACTTAACAGAAAAAGTTATGTGAACTCAATAACTGATTATATTAAGCAGAACTCAAACTGAATTAATCACAAGCTTAAGGCAGATTTCTAGTTCCCAGCATACTTTGCTTCAGACTCTGTAGAAATAGTAAATGTTAAATTAAATGATATTTTATGTTTTTGCACAAGATTAATGCAGGTAGAGATCTGTTAGTGTTTATTGTTGTTATGTTGGGATTTAAAAGGTTTTCTGTTATGTCTGAGTTTTTGGGGCGCTACCATTGTGCTGAAGAGTAGAGCCTGTGGTTAGATTGAGGATGGGCCAAAACATGTTAAGACTATACACTTCTTTGTTTAAAGGTAGTAACTGCACTTACCAATACAGTGATACGGTGCCACCAAAATCATGTACTGTCTGAGTAGGTATTACATTTGCGAAAAAGTATGTTCTATATAGTATGAATGTGTGTAGTATGAATGTAATCCGGACGTACTACATCCACCATCCATCATTATCATGTGACCTACC
Source organism: Siphateles boraxobius (assembly GCF_051911475.1). Taxonomy (NCBI): domain Eukaryota; kingdom Metazoa; phylum Chordata; class Actinopteri; order Cypriniformes; family Leuciscidae; genus Siphateles; species Siphateles boraxobius. Next base: position 5,077,083 of record NW_027508997.1, on the reverse strand, counting down.
AGCGTCAGTTGTGTCGCTTCACCTCCATTCATAAATCCCCTCCCGTGGCCTCATGGGATAGTAAAGTGTCCATTGAATGTGCACTTCAGAATCTCGCCGGAAGTAGTAGGTCATCCGGGGACTTTTCGCCTAATGTTTTTCAAATACTATATTTTTGGACATACTACTTTGTTGGCATTCTGTTTTTAGCATGCTATTTAATAGAGAAGTTTTCAATTTCGGACGTAGCGATAGTCTCTTGTGGTATTAGCGCATGTAAAGCATTAGCCTCTAAGTAGCTAGCTAACTAACAGGTAACTATAAGGGAATAGAGTCAATGGAGTTTAAATTGAATAGTTTTAATCAATACAGTTGAGTTTCAGCAACATAAAATATTTGAGTGAAGTTTAATTGTATTTTAGGAAATATTCTTTTAGTGAACTCAACTGAAATAAGTTTACAGTTCTCATAACTTTTGGTTTGTAAACTTAAATGAATTGAAGCAATCAGTTTCCTCAATTGAAATTAGTTTACAGTTGTACTATTTTACAGTGTAGTGACTAGTAGTAGTGCTTGTTTTAATTTGATTAACATTTAAACTGTTAATGTTAGTAAATTAATATTTACAGAATGTTCATCTACATTTAAAAAAAAGAAAAAAAGAGTCATGTCTGAGCATGATAGGTTTCTACAAAAATATCATGGTTTCTGCAAAAATATTAAGTAGCACTATTGTTTTCAACATTGATAATAAGAAATGCGCCAAATCAACATAGAATGATTTCTGAAGGATCATGTGACACTGAAGACTGGAGTAATGATGCTGAAAATTCAGTTTTGACATTACAGGAATAAATAGAAAATAGAAATAGAAAATGGTTATTTTAAACCGTAATATTTCACATTTGTATTGTTTTTACTGTATTTTTGATCAAATAAATGCAGTCTTGGTGATCAGAAGAACATGTGGGAAAATTACATCTAATACTTTTGAAATAAATAGTGCAAAAATATTACTTTTACTAAAATAATTAAAGAGTAGGAAAAATGTTTGCATTGTATTGAACTGTATTTAGATGCCAATAAGGAGACATGACAAGTAAAAGCTGACAAAAATGTGTTTGGGTTCATCAGTGTCAATGAATTAAATGTGTTAAATCCGTTTTCTCAAAAGGCAAATTTACCATAAAAAACCAGACTGCTTCATACTCATGCAGTACCTTCTTGTCAGCATCCTGATCTGAGTGGTGACTTCGTCCTGAGTGGATGGTGGATTTAAGCTTCTCTAGTACGGAGCGACCCTCTGACCTTTTCTCATCAGGGGGTGTCAATGGCTTCACTGGGTGTGGACTAAAAGACATTGACACAGCAAGATTAGACAGGGTACAGGGCAAAAAAGAATGGTGACAATTTATTATAAGAAGTCAATCAATTTATTCACAACAGCACACCATTTAAGATGTTTTCAAGAAAAGCTCTTAAGGCCCATTCACACTAGGGAAGATATCTATAATGATAAAGATATAGTTCTAAAAATCATTCTAAATATAAAAGAATAGCAGAGTCCACACCAGAACTATAAAGATAGTAGCACAGAGAAACAATATAATTGGAATTACTTTTAAAAAAAATAATTCTGAACAATTAACAGCAGACGAATGAACTGTATGATATCATCCGCTGGTGTGGACGCTAATATAGTTATCATTATAATAATCTTTAAAGTTATAGTTCTTGGTGAGAACAGCCTTTAGTTCTGAGACACGGAGATCTCTTATAGGACACAATAAATGTTACCTTCAGTCATCATCCAACAACTCATTAGACTAGCTGCAGTAAGGGTAATCAAGCAAACAAATATGAAGCTAAAATTTACTCAGGCAAGCTGGACCGAACCGAGTCACTCAATTGGTTAACACCTGCTAATTGAAGTGAGGCTCCCCCGTCCCAACTGTAGGATCCACAAGAGAGTGTGAGCCTGTGTGTGATTGTCCATGGAGAAATCAGTAAACATGCTGCTACCACAAACAAATTAACACAAGAGAGAAGATCTGGATGAAGGGAAAGAGTGTCACCCTGCAACCCGAGAAAGTGAAGTGCATCGATTGCACATATAATAACGCATCCCAAAAGACACCTTGCCCAACCCCATAACACCCTTTTCAGGATAAAACAGGAAATCTGTAGTTATTGAAACTGGCAAGACTATAGAAATAGTAGATGTATGTGGAACATCAGTTTATAATGCTGTATTCCATGCATACCCCAACACCAAAATCATTTCTAGCATGATTGGACAATATGGCGGAATTTTTTTTGAGAATTTTTAATGATCCAATATATTAAAACCTATAAATAACAGTCAAATAATAATGGGACCCCACATTATTTCTAGTTGGCCTACTTTTCAATAATTATTAGTTACCAGCATTAGCCAAAATTTCCATATTACTGTGGAAATGACTTGTTTCAGTAATTACAGATTTTACCTTTAAACATCATTAAAGACAATACGTTTTAAAGCTGAATGGAAGTGACTGGAAAGCCCAAGGAATTTAAGAAAAGATTTCCGGATGTGCCCATTATATGTGCACCAGATGTGCCGATCTCCCATAACAACCACAACAAAACGAACTGAGACCTCACCTGCTCTGATGATCAAATGTCTCTGTTTTATCCTGGATAAAAGGATTGTATGATGTAGAATTCACAGGCTGCATAGTAGGAAGAGGAGCATGTTCTGGACGTGGTAATGACTCTTCTGTGGTAGGGGGAATTATGGGAAAGGGGAATACTGCTATATGTGGTGTTGAGGAAGCTACAGGTGAAAGGTTGAACAAAGAAGATGTAAAGTTAAGGCTGTGGTCATGCCTTGAAGCCAGCATTGGCTGTTCACAGAGTGAAGGTGCTGATGGCTGGGGTAAAGGGGGCCAGTTCACTGGAAATAAGTCAGGTGTCTCTAAATATTGAACAGCTGGGGTTGTCCACATTTCAGCATTTCTGTCTAGACTATCTGCAGATTCAAGGTTTACGACTGGACTTGTGGTAGTACAAAGAAGGTGTGTTTCAGTTGGCTGGGGTAGAAAGATGTTTTTCAGGCCAGAATCAGTTATGACAAGGTCCTGTGTGATACTGGAGGTTTGTTCTAATGGACAATCGGATACAAACACATTAGGTTCAGTCAGCTGGGCTAAATGTAGGTTGCCCTCCGATAAAATCCCAACAGATTTAATATTATGGGATTTGTCTTTTTGCAGTTCTTGGGAATCATTTTGTTTGGTTGGGCAGGTTTTACAGTTATTTACCAGACATGTTTCTGTATCTAATGGTGCAAGCTGAGCCTCAAGTTCTGCTATCATATCTGAGGTAACAACAAATGGCATCATATCTTTGGAAAAGTCATTTTTTTCAACATTGTCCCCTGAAGGGTTGGACTGTACCATTGCTTCATCAAAATCTGACTTTATCATGTCAGACATGTTCTCAGATGATGTATTGCATGAGGGGGCTGATTTTGGTGTAAAGGTATGCGTTTCTGGCAGGAGGTCCAATAAGCAATTTCTTGGTTGAGGGGATTCTGGCTTTGGCAAGACTTCTTGAAACAGTTTAATGTTTTCTTCTATGACCTTATTTTGCTTACAAGCCATTTCTGGTACAGCCTTTACAGATGTTTCATCTTTTGGCATGGCGTTATAGATGTGGTTTGACAAGGACGCAAATTTTGAAGTGTCCTCTACAGACCAATTATGTTTGGGTTTCACATCCTGTGTGAGCTCTAAACTAGGGGAAACTGAATCCTGCTGAGATACACAAGTAATGTACTGGTCTGATTCTGCACTCTTGTACAGGCTGTGGAGGAGCACACTGCCAGGTGAGAGCACAAAGTTTGGATCTGATGCATCCTTGTCTGTCCCCGTTCTAATTCCAGTGGTGGGAAGGAGAGGTCTTACAGGATTTGTTGTCCCATTAGAATTTGTTATTTCTTGCTCTTCACTGATGCTGGTGAGTAGATTACCCGTTAAGTCATTCTTCCATGGACTTGTGGGCAATTCACTGACTTTCTGTTTGTCCTCCTGCATGTCATTAGACATGGTTTTTGAGAGCCTTGGAAAGGCAGGGCCATCAAATAGGTTTTCAGGAACAGACCCTTCAATTTCAGAACAGATATCTTTACTATTCCCACCCTCTAAGAGACCATCTCCTGATTCATTCTGAATCATGGTGTCCATAACTGCATCTGTTTTTTCTCCATTCTTCACTGGCAAAGTAGCTGACACTAGGGAACTCTGTGCTGATTGAACATGGCTTCTTGAAAGCTCAGTGGTTTCAACTTGGGACTTTCCACTTACTGCCACAGTTTGAATGAGTGAGGCATTTGATCTCCAAAATTCTTCATTATGTTGTATTATATTACCTGGAATGATGTCACTCTGTGGAGAAAGACAGGGCTCAATAGACTGGTGGTCTATATCTCCACCTAGGGAATCAGATTTCACAGTGGACTGTTCCAGGGAGTCACCTGAGCTGTCTCTAAAGAATGGCAAAGAATCCTCATGGACTATCACAGACTCAATATCTGTAGCAGACTCGGGTGCTTCGGGCCTCTGTGATGTTTCAGGATTCACAGACACCCCATCTGAGAACTCAATGGATATACTATGAAGAAGGTCAACCGTGTCTGCTTCTGATAATGATGTCTGTGTGACATCTGATTTGGCATTTTGTGAGTTTAGGGTCATCTTTGGTTGGTCTTTAAGAGTTGTGGCATCAGAACGGTCTTCATTCATGGAGCGAGGTGACAGTGCAGGATAAGGGCATGCAAGTGTATTCAGTTCAGAAAAATCTAAACTGGAATTTTCAGGTAAGGAGATTTTGGATAAATTCATATTAAATTCTGAGAAGCCAAGTGCCCTGTGGTCGGTGTGGTCAGGCTTGTCAGAACTAGAGCAAATATCATTAACATCACTTCCTGAAACTTGAATTGTGTCAGCAGCAGTTTCCTTGGGTGTCTCTACAGTACTTGCTGAAGCAGTTTGCCCTAAATCAGTTAGATCATTTGTATCCGACACCATTAAGCCACCCAAAGCACCTGAGGGCTCTTGATTATTTGTTTTCAGAAGGAGAGGAGGGGGTGTAACCAAATCCTTTGTTTCATTCACCTCATCTGAAGACTTCAGTCTATCCTCAGCAAAATGTTCAAATTCATCCTTTTCTGTCTGTCCCTCGAAGTGAGAAATTAAAGGATCAAATGAAAAATCCATTTGGGAAGGTCCTTTTTTGTTTCCAATCCTTAGCAAATCTGGGGTGGCATTACCGCCAGACTGTGAGCTAAAGAGAGAGGGCACATCAGGAGTTAAAGGAGCAGCAGAATGAAGCTCCTGAAAAAAAGGATTCTGGTGTGCAAGTGGGAGGAAGGGATTGGCTTCAGAAAAGGGTGGGAGAGAAGTGAAGGGATTAGCGGGTTTGTCAGCCATACTCTGTGAAGGGTCATTAAAGTTCAAGGGTACAATTGGACAGATTGCACTGGCACTTGTGTGTGACCGAGGAGACACCAGTGGGCTGTGAAAGGAAGGTATATACAGTGCACTTCATTAGAAACCGTGACCTCCATTAAACCCTTAATAACAGTGAGAAACAATGATGGTCAAGTGCAATGACCAGTGACCTTCACCCTTTAAAATGCAAAATCCCTAAAAAAAACAATTGTGCACCATGCATTCTAAACAAAAAAGATGTTTGCTAAAACTTCTAAATAGAGGGCACTAAATAATTGTGTTAAAATTGTGTTGTGCTCAAAATAAAATACTATCATATTTCTCGTAAAACTCCTTAAAGAAAAGCAGTTTCCAGTGTAAATAGTCCCCTGTGATGTGGCAAGCAGTATGACAAAGGATAGTATTTTGAAAACAGTGTCTGGCTGCTCTACACTAAGAGATGTAGAAACGCTGAGTTTGAAAAGGCCATAACAAATAACCCAACGGCACTATAGGGGGAGGTGAGTGATAGAAAAAAGAAAGAAAGATTGAGCAAACAACAGACTTTCACAGACTGACATCTTTGCCCTTTTAGTTAAGTTCATACATAAACTAAATCACGTTTTGCTCCAAGCAAGTAAACATAAGAGAGCATGTGATTGGTTGGGGTATTTGACATGTTCCAGTAGCTAAACTTCAAAGAAATACCTAGGAAATCATTTGAACTAGATGTCACAGTTAATATAAACATGCTAGAAGCCAGTTGCTTTGGAAAATATTAACAATATTTGTGAGCTAAACTGCATTGTAAATAGTGATTTTCAAAAGAAAACTGTTTTTATGTTAGGTCAAGGCTTAACCTGTATCCATTTAATAGGTCATTAGCCATGAAGATTTAGTCTGTTATGGGACATTTCATGGGTGAATAATAACTTGATCAGCATAGATTATATTATCTTTGAGGTCTATGTGTGTAAATCCGTTTTAGTCTGTTATGGGACATTTCATGGGTGAATAATAACTTGATCAGCATAGATTATATTATCTTTGAGGTCTATGTGTGTAAATCCGTTTTAGTCTGTTATGGGACATTTCATGGGTGAATAATAACTTGATCAGCATAGATTATATTATCTTTGAGGTCTATGTGTGTAAATCCGTTTATCTCACTCCCATCAGGATTTCAACAGATTTTTTTTTCCAAATTATTGCAGCCCAGAAACGGCACTGCTATTTGACAGATTTTTTGCATTGAAATTCCACCATAAATTATTATGCAATTAATGTCAGTAACAGCAAAAGTGCAATTTTTACCTGTAAATATGTTTGTGCATAATAACTGATTAATTAATTGAACATTAATAAGCATGCACCGACTAGGCTCAACAATGAGTCAATAAATTTGTATAGTAAACAGTTTATTTTTGATCTTTACATTATCAAATTCCAAAAGGAATTTTGCATCTTTGACAGATTAAAGTATTGAAACATTTGTGCGCAAATATGGCGCATTTAGTAGGGTCATTCCAAATAAATGCAAGCAACTAAATTCTGCCAAAAACCCTTCCTCAGGCCCATTAGCGGAGAGTACAGATGACTGTCATTTCAATAAAGAATTGTGCAGTTTATGATAAGTCAAACCAAGTACGATCATTTTAAAGGAGAAGGTTTTACTTGGACTTTCAAAACCCAAAACACAAAAGAACAACATTGAACAAAACAGGCGAATACTTTTGCTTCCAATTAATAGGATTTAAAATAAAGTGGCAATGACATCTTCGCACATGTACCAAATGTGAAAATATGAGATGTAATGCTGCTCTCTTCTGGGTAATCTCACTTCAAGTGCCCTACAGAGTGAGTACAACATAGTGAAGCTCACTGTGGAATTTGCTCCAAGACCTCAGCAGGCAACTTCAAGATGAGATTCATTTGATAAGCCTAGAATTCACAGACCTTAATTAGTCAATATTGCTTTATTTTTTCCTCTCAAGTTTAAATTTTTTGCTGAAATTTGAAGATGTGACATAATTGCAACCTTTAGTAAATAACGCAGAGATTTGTTTAATTAGCCAGTGTTTGCAATTACAAAAGCGAATGCAGTTTATGAGCATGTGTGTGCACATTTTTTGCTGCACAGCATGAAGAGGCATTTCCCTGCTTTTCAAAAACCCAAACCAAAGCTCAGAAAATAGAACAGAGTGTGATCACCATCACCAATAAAAAAAGAAAATATTTACCAAACAATGGACAGCATACACACCTACATCAGAAACAAGAATGTAGTTATACTGGTTTAGGTCAGTGACAGATTTAAACTGACTGACTCCTCCCATTCATAGCGAACACAAACACTCCCACACACACACATTCAGATCCATCTGTCTGTAATACAAAAATAGCACTTTCCGATTAAAATTGAGAAATCATAGCTTGGTATTTAGGGAGAACACGTGTGAAAGAGAGAAAGAGAGAGAAAGAGAAAGAGAGAGAGAGAGAGAGAGAGAGAGAGAGAGAGAGAGAGAGAGAGAGAGAGAGAGAGAGAGAGAGAGAGAGAGAGAGAAAGTTAAAGGAAATAATTCAAGAGTTCAGGTTTCCAGGCAACAACTCCCTCTGCAATGCAGATGCTGAAACTTAATCTATGGAAACTTAATCTATGAAGTCACAGCATTTACTCTCACAGAACCACAAATGCACACGCACACACTTCTATTTAGCATCTGTAACATAAATATGTAAAAAATAAGTTACCTGGGTTTACTGTGCGAGTCCTTGGAGCCGAACCATCCTTTGTGTTTGACTTCTAAAAGTGGTTGAGCATGTTCTGCTTCCTCTTTACTCATTATTGGCCCTTTCCCAGCCAAATCACCTCTAACGTGTGAAAACAGGCCCCTCCTTTTCTTGTTTTGAGTCTCTGTCTCTCCAGCAGGTATCACTGTTTCCATCACCGCCTCATCTGTAACTCTTCCCGCATGCTCTAATGCTGCTACGATGGCAGCCTTTTCTTCCTCTCCGGGTTTATCAAACGACCAGCGACGGCCATCCACAGGGCCGCCGTTTTGCTTTTCTTCCCCACGGCGAGAGAGGTTCTGTAGGGAGAGAGAGAGAGAAGAGCCCTTCTGAAGCACCCCCAGGGCTGGGAGCTGGGGCTCAGGCCTTGGCTTTGACTCGGACTTGGATGGCCGGGTTTCTTGGGATTTCTGTTCAATTGATTGAGTTTTCTGAGACTTAACTGGCAGCTTGGTTGCCTGTGGTTGACCTGACTGAGTTACTTGTTTGGTTGACTCTCGTTGAGGTTGCTGTAGTATGAGTGACGGAGGGTGGTGAGTAAGGGGAGACGTTTCCACCGGATTCCCGTTCACGCACACAGAAGGAAGCAGAATAGGGGTGTCGTTCTCTGACATCAAAGAATGAGGCACTGGTAAGCTGATGTCGTACATCGTATGTCTGACAGGAGAAACCTGTGGTGAGGGAGCCACTGTGTGTTCTGAAAGAGAAAGAGTTTTATTGTTTTCTAAAAGTCGCACTGTAATGGACGTAGTGATGGACATTTTTTCCATGTCACACATCCGAGTGAAACAGATTATTGAAAAACAAAATGTAGCATGGGGACTTGATTGGATGAAGGCAGACCTGAATGCAAGTATGCAGTCAATTGTAAGAAAGGATTGGAATGACTGGAGAGTCCAGCATATTTCTAAAGAGATAAGTCTGACATTTCAGTTGACAGTTTTTTTATTTAAGAAAACGAGGGATAAATCCAAATAATTTTTGGACTGTGTGTGTGTGTGTGTGTGTGTGTGTGTGTACTGTGTATATAAGGCATATTCAAATGGCAGACCTAATCCAGAACTGTGGCAACGTCATGAAGACACCTTCCTCCAAAGCTACTAGTACTGTGAAAAGTTTTAGGCACTTGTGTAACAATGCTGTTAAGTCAGGATGCTTTAAAAAATAATACCATAAATAGATTTTATTTATCAATTATCTTTTATTAACTAAATTAAATCAATATTTGGTGAATAGGTACACTTGCAAATAGTTTTCCAGGTAGCTTTGCAGGGAAGGTTTCTTCAAGCGTCTTGGAGACGTTGACGCAGTTCTTCTAGCTTGAGTCTTTTTTAAAAAGAGTATTATTATGTTTAAATCACACTTTTACAATCATTTTAGTGTTTATTGTTCATGTCTCGTGGCTTAACTACTTAATGTTAAAATATTTGCTCCTTATGGATTGTTCCCACTCACTTCCATTGTAAGTGCCTCACTGTTACCCAGATTTTACCTTCTTTTTTTTAAAGAAAACCAGAAACAAGTTAAGATACATTTTTATATTGATTGAGTTGAACTTGTACCGAACCCAGGATATTCCTTTAAAAAAAACATCAAATGTTGTTGTGCATACCTGGACTGCTGTCTGCAGTCAGGTTGCTGCTGTTACTCGGAGAGTTGGACAGATCTGAGACCACCACGCTGATTCCTGCCGTCGGGCTGAGGCTGCCGCCACGCGATGAAGACTCGCTGCTCTCGGAGCCCAGTGACGTGCTTGAGCGTGTGTCTGAAGACTTCCTCAACCTCCCCCGCAGGAAAAAACTTCTCATCTTACTCCTGCGGACCTCCCCGCCTTCATCATCCTCGTAGTCTTCCTCGCCGCCCCCATCACTTGGCAGCCGCCCCCGCACACTTACGGTTGACCCGTATCCCCCAGAGACGATGGCGGAAGAGGAATCTTCTTCGCTAGAGCGCTTCTTAGCCCGCATGCGTTCTCTGAGCTTGTCGAAAGCAGAGCGAGGTTTGTCCTTCATGGAAAGGTCGTACATGCTGGCCGTCAGGTTGTGCCGAGTGAACTGCACAGACAACTGAAGCTCCCCTCTTTCTTTCTCCTTTTTGCCAGTTTTAGAATGCAGGAGGTGCCACCTATGAACAATAATGAGTAAAGAAAACTGTTAAAGGGAGGCACAAATGATATAGTGGCCAAAAGTGATGTCCAGAGGGTATATTTATTTTTTAATTTTAATGACAAGATTAAATAAACCAACAAAATATGAGGAAAATAACTTTAATGTTTTCATTTTCCCTCATATGTAAAATATTTAAAAAATTTAAAATATTTTTTTAATATTTTACATATGAGGGAAAATGAAAACATTAAAGTTGGTTAAGGTATTTACCTGACAGAATTATTTGGCAAAAAAGCAAACATTTGGGAAACAGGTTTTATTTTACCAAGCAACAAAAATAAAAAGTTACTAAAAAAAAACTAATCAGTATACACGGACTCGTTCTCTTACGAATGTATCTCTCGTACTACGTAATATCTTACGCTATGGGGAAAACCTCTTTTCCACGAGATATTGAAGCCAAAAATTATCCTTAATTTTTAATTAATGTAAAACGCTGTGCAACAGCATGCAGACATAGGCAAAACGGCTTGCGCGCCTATTGGCTGCCCTGCGCCGACAGCAGCAGCCTATCGAGAGAGGCTCTGCGTGACACATATCCAATGGGGGCATTTCGCGCCCATTTCGTCACGTCCCGCCAGAAAGGTCTCTCACTGTCACTGTCTCTCTCCCTCTCCTAAAAGAGCTGCGTCTTTTTCAAGATGCATAGATCCTGCGTTCAGTGAAGAGGATCGCCATGTCATCTGCGTTTCCTGCCTGGGTGAGGATCATGCGGCTCTCGCTCTCGTCGACAGCGGATGCACTCACTGTGAGCTACTGCCGATGGTGACTCTGAGGACTCGCCTGGCATCATTCTCAGAGCCTGCACTTCAGCCTGCTGTAGCGCCGCGCCGTAAAAAGCGCCGGACTGTTCCAGTGTATTTTGCAGTAAACAAGCCGGTACCATGGCCCGCTTACCTGCACAAAAATGCTGTTTCCACGGCGACCCAGAAAAATCATATAAGCAGTGTATTTTCTGGTATTCCGGCCACAGCCGATGGTGTTATGAGTGTAATAAAAATGCCCACAGCCCAGTGTTCATTTCTACACACAAACACAGCCCGCCACAGTGCAGGGCTCGCAGAAATGCGACCGACTCATGTCATTGGGCATTAAATGTAGTGAATGTGCCCACAACCCAGCGCCCACAAACACTACACACTGCAGGTGCCACGTTTTCTGTAAAACGAAACCAACACACATACAGTCAGCTAAGACCCACGGTGTTTAAGTCTCGCCGTGGCCAGACTCCACCGAAACTTCTCGCTCGTTCAGTTCCAAACAATGTGAATGTTCCAGTGTATTTCGCAGTAAACAAGCCGGCACCACAGCCCGCTTGCCTGCACACAAATGCCATTTTTACGGCGACCCAGATAAATCCCAAAAGAGTGTATTTTCTGGTATTCCGGCCACGGCCGATGGTGTTATGAGTGTTGTAAGAATGCCCACGTCTCAGTGCCCATTCCCATTCCCACACACAGACACAGCCCGCCACAGTTCAGGGCTAGCACAAATAAAATCGACTCATGTCGATTGTGCAAAAAGGTAGTGAATGTTCCCACGACACAATGCCCACAAACACTACACGATGCGTGTCCCTCGTTTTCTGTAAAAACGAAACCGGCACACATTCAGTCAGCACAAGCCGACGGTGTTCTCAGTGCAGTGAGTGTGCCCGCCGTCCCGCGCCCACATTCCTTTACAGACACGCTCAACCCCACGGGGTTTGTCCCGCTCGCTCTCTCTCCACAACCTGACATAGAGAATTCGAGCGCGACCAGGCTGCCTGCTGTGATTGGCCTGCCTCCCGCCTCGCACACTATAAACACAGTGTTTATGTCTCAGCACACCGAAGCTCTGCAGCCGCCGCTATGCCGCGGCCAGAGCCCGGATTTCGTTCTACTCCTAGCTATTCACGCAGATGCGTGGGCAAAGCTTCCAGGGGTATCAGAATGGGTGCTGAACACTATAAAAAGAGGCTATTTGCTGCAATAAGCTCGACGCCCCCGGCGAGTCGAAACGACGGTAAAAAACGAAGTATCTCATCTACTTTGAGCCAAAATAGCGAAACTGCTGAGCAAAGGGGCCATAGAACCTTTATCTCAGGCTCAGAGCGAAGGGGGGCTATACAACAGATATTTTCTGGTACCGAAAAAAGACGGGGGTCTCAGACCCATTCTAGATCTGCGACAGCTGAACAGAGTGCTTATGAAGCGCCAGTTCAGAATGCTGACAACCAGGAAAATCTTCGCTCAAGTGCGCCAGGGAGACTGGTTTATGTCAATAGATCTGAAAGACGCCTATTTCCAAATACAAATAGCGTCACGTCACAGGCAATTCTTGAGATTCGCCTCCGAGGGCCAGGCATATCAATACACAGTCCTACCGTTCGGCCTATCCCTCGCACCCCGTACATTTACGAAGTGCGTGGACGCGGCCCTCGCACCCCTGAGACTTCAAGACTTGCGAGTTTTGAACTACTTGGACGATTGGCTGATTCTAGCTCGATCATATTCAGAGCTCATAGAACACAGAACCACATTACTAGAGCATCTCGAGAATCTGGGTCTCACAGTCAATTGGGCGAAGAGTTCGCTGTTTCCCAGCCAGAAAATCTCTTTTCTGGGAACAGTGCTGGACTCGCTGTCTATGACAGCACGTCTGTCGCAAGAGTGAGAACTGGACATTCAGCGCGCCGCGAAATCCTTTCGCCGCAGCTCTATAGTCCCGCTCAAAGGGTTTCAGAAAATGCTGGGCCTCATGGCCTCGGTATCTTTAGTACTCCAGCTGGGCCTGCTTCGCATACGCCCACTGCAGTTATAGCTGAAAGTGCGAGTTCCACCCCGGGCATGGACCTCTGGTCTGTTTCGCCTCAGGGTCGACATGAAATGCGTTTCGGCTCTGGAACCTTGGAAAATAGCCGACTGGTATCAGTCAGGCGTGAGTCTGGGGACTCCCTCGAGTGTGATGGTGGTGTCCACGGACGCCTCCACCTCGGGATGGGGAGCGCTGCTCGAGGGCAGACCGTTCTCGGCCAGTGGTCAGAATGGAAAAAGCTTCTACGCATAAACTGTCTAGAAATGCTGGCAGTCGACAACGCGCTATGGCGCTTTTGTCCCCAGATAAAAGGCCGCCACGTCTTAGTCCGGTCGGACAACATGTCAGTGGTGGCATACATAAATCACCAGGGTGACGTCAGGTACCCGAAACCTTTACAGGCTGACGGAACGCCTCCTGGGCTGGGCTCAGCACAACCTGCTTTCACTGAAAGCAGCGCATGTGCCTGGTCGCCTGAATCTGGGACCAGACCGTCTGTCTAGAAACAATGTCCCAGCAGGGGAATGGTCGCTGCACCTGCAGACGATCCAACTGCTGTGGGAGACATTCGGCAGAGCGCAGGTTGACCTGTTCGCGTCCCAAGAAAACGCTCACTGTCTGAACTTTTTCTCCAAGAGCAGGGATGCGCTGGCCCACGTATGGCCCCGCTGCCCCATCTATGCTTTTCCCCCCGCCTCGCTCCAGCCTCAAGTGCTGGAACGAATCAGGGAAAACGGATGCCCAGTGTTACTCGTGGCTCCGCTCTGGACAAACCAGAATTGGTTCCCAGTCCTAATGCGGCGGACCAGCACTGCCCCGTGGCCGATACCGGTTAGAAGAGACCTCCTCTCTCAGCCAAAGGGCTCGATTTGGCATCCTCGCCCGGAATTATGGTCCCTACATGCAAGGGCCATCAACGGGTACCCGCTAACCTCCCAGAGGGAGTGTTAAAAACAATCACGCAGGCTAGAGCCCCGTCTACTAGACGGCTCTATTCCTCAAAGCCTGGTGTCAAGCTCAGGGCTTTTCACCTGCAGACTGTGGGGGTTACGGAAGTGCTCTCCTTCCTTCAAGAGCTGCTGGATAAGGGCAGAACCCCATCCACGCTCAAAGTATACGTGGCGGCCATAGCGGCGTTTGCAAAACCGACATCTGGCCAGTCACTGGGGAAAAACGAACTGGTCGTGCGATTCCTCAGGGGAGCTCGGAGGCTGAATCTAGGGATGGGGCCGATCCGATCCAGTATCGGTATCAGCTCCGATACAGCCATTTTTGCCGGATCGGGTATCGGTCAGACGAGGCCGATCTACATCCGATATTGTGTGTTTACTATTGTGTTATTGTTAAGCCCCACAAAAGTATTATAAAGCACCATTAAGTGTTCGTGCACTATATTATAAGTGTTCTGAAGCCATTCTATAGTATAATGTGAGATAGAAATGAATATTTAAGTCATTAAATTCAAATTCACGTAAACTGTTCCCTCCGCTGCGGCTGTCAATCATTCTTCATTCAGCATTCAACAGCGCGTCGCGTTCGGTTATGACAGTCAACTCGATGAAACTCTCCAAGATGATTCAATTACTATTATTATACTTGATCTGTAGATAAAGCTCTATGGTTTCGGATAAAATGACTATCTTGCTGGACTTGCTGTACCTTAATCATGTTACTTTTAACGTGTGTCTGTTAGATCACAACACTGGAGAGCACTATAATTGTTCTTCAAGCACACAGTAACTGAAATTTAAAACTGTTAAAAGAAAAGGCTGAATAAACTATTGCATAGATAGATACTGTACAATACACTACGCATCAATATGTCTTTCCTTTGTGCGTTGAACTTTTCAATGCGGACTCGACGCGCTGCGACTCCATGTTGCTTCAAGCGCATCATTCTGCGCTCGGGATGCGCATAAGCGCTTTGTGCCGCACTGTATTGGAGTCTTTCATAATCATATCATAATACTTTTGCGCAATGAAAGGTTATTAAATGTTCCATCTATCATATGTTGCTGCCTCAATAAACAGCTGTGCTATACATTTAAAAAAGTCTTAATTTTATAGTAGCTAGACTATATATAAAATAATTTATCTTTTTGATTTTTGTTATCTTGTTTTTTATGAATGTATTTTACAACAATACAAACAGCAATGTGTAACGTTTTATCAGATTTGGTGCTGGTGCCTACACTTATTGTCTCTTATTTGTTTCTAACCTTATACTTACCTCAAGTTGCCTTTTGGGACATACATGCATACATATCATACTTGCCTGTAGAGAGAAGTTTATTGCAGCATCATATAAAATCAACAATAATGATAATAATAATATTAAAGCAAACACAGCTCTGGTATCGGAATAGTATCGGTATCGGCCGATATCCAAATTCAGGTATCGGGATCGGATCGGAAGTGAAAAAATGCGGATCGGTGCATCCCTAGCTGAATCCTCCCAGACCCCCCTCAGTCCCTGTGTGGGACCTTTCTACGGATTTGGAAGCCATGAAAGGTGCCCCATTCAAGCCAATCCATTTGTCAGACATGAAACATCTGTCTCTCAAAACGGTATTCCTTATGGCTCTCGCTTCAGTGAAGCCCGTAGGGGACTTGCAAGCGCTTTCGGTAAGCGCGTCATGCATGGAGTTTGGTCCTAATGACTCAAAAGTCATACTCAAACCAAGGCACGGGTACGTGCCCACATCCCTCAACACACTGTTCAGGGGCCAGGTTATTTCCCTGTGCGCCCTCCCGGTTCGCGACGAGAAGGATGGCGAGTCTCCTCTGCCCTGTCAGGGCACTGAGAGCTTATGTGTCCCGCTCGTCGGTCTTCAGACAGACTGAGCAGCTCTTCGTTTTGTTTGGCGGACGCTCCAAGGGACTGGCCGCATCAAAACAGAGCCTATCCAGATGGATAGTCGACGCCATAGCACTGGCTTACACTTCTAAGGGCCTGCAGTGTCCTTTGGGTGTCAGAGCACACTCCACGAGAGGCGTGGCCTTGTCGTGGGCGTGGTATAGTGGGGTTACCGATATCTGTACGGCCACAGGCTGGGCCTCGCCGTCTACATTTATAAGGTTTTATAACCTAGAGGTTCCCGCCTTACAAGCCAAGCTTCTGTCGGTATAGAATTCAGTGCTATCTGCCCCGGTGTGCCGGCCCAGATGCTGAGTTTTGCTTGTGCATCACTCACTGAGCGATAAAACAGCTCCATGGTCGTTGAATAACCCGTACTATTACCCAGTTCAGGCTGAAGACGTTTGCCCTGTCTGCGTGAAACACTGTTAACATAACTAGCTCCTGTAGGATGCTATTTCATGGGGAATGATGCTTGCAGCCTCTCTTCCCCGACTCTCTGTGAGTCTATGGGGATTATGAACTATATGAGCCCCGGGCTACTGCCCTTGGGACTTTGGTGTCGGATCCCAGTACGCACGGCATTTTGCATTGTGTTCCCCATAGCGTAAGATATTATGCAGTACGAGAGATACTCTCGTAAGAGAACGTACTCGGTTACTAACGTAACCTCTGTTCTCTCTAGAGAGGGAACAAGTACTGTGTATCTTGCCGTGCATACACAGCTCTGGTTCGCTTCGGCAATGAAAACCAGTTGTACCAGCCTAATCGAGCTAAATTTATAGGGCGAGACCACGCCCTTTCTGTCGGGACGTGACGAAATTGGCGCGAAATGCCCCCATTGGATATGTGTCACTCAGAGCCTCCTTCGATAGGCTGCTGCTGTTGCCGCAGGGCAGACAATAGGCGCGCAAGCCGTCTTGCCTATGTCTGCATGCTGCTACACAGCGTTTTACATTAATTCAAAATTAAGGATAATTTTTGGCTTCAATATCTCGTGGAAAAGAGGTTTTCCCCATAGCGTAAGATATTACGCAGTACTCGTTCCCTCTCTAGAGAGAACCGAGGTTACGTTAGTAACAGAGTACGTTTTTGCATGTTCATAAGTTCTTTGTATGACAGCCAGCCCAAAGATTATGTCCACACAATTTGGCATGTTTCATTGTGTTATCACAATTAAATTGACTCCAAGCACAACTAGGCCATATGCTTACAACATCTTTAACAAATTGTTAATAATATTTGAATAAAGGGTGAAGTTTCCTAGACCGGACATTCATTTTGGTCACTGTGGTATATCTTCTAACTCTGTTAGAACAAACAATACTTTAAACGAGAACAATATACTAAGACAGATCAAAACAAAGCATCTATTAGGCATCTAAAAAAAAAACAAGTTCATTCATTGCCAAATATTGCTAAGTCAAAATTAATTTCAGCTATGAATACTGACCTTGCATATCTGCAGTATTTGTATAAAATGTTTACATTGTGAAACCTTTGCCATTTTTTTATATTCAGTGATGTGTGATGATTTAGGAAGACACATACATAGATAAAAAAAATATGAATCCTCAAAAAAATTCATAAGGTGGGCTTCAAATGAGATCCTCAGAGTATCTACACCAAAATTATATTAACATTATATATAACTGTAATATAAAAAATAAATATTGACAGATATTATAATAATTAGGGCTGGGAAAAGATGAATCGCGATTAATCGCATCCAAAATAAAAGTTTGTGTTTACATAATATATGTGTGTAAACTGTGTATAATTATTTTGTATATATAAATACACACACATGCATGTATACATAAGAATTTTTTTTATTTATATACGAAATATTTATATTTATATATAATATAAATTATAAATAAATATATACAGTAAATACATGCAAATATTTCTTAAATATATACATGCATGTGTATGTATTTATATATATACAAAATAATTATACACAGTGCACACACATATATTATGTAAACACAAACTTTTATTTTGGATGCGATTAATCGCGATTAATCTTTTCCCAGCCCTAATAATAATAGATATTTAATTTTGAATGCTCATTTCGTGTTTTTACATTTAAAATAGCTTTGCCATCATCATATTTCCACATGAAGTTAATCTTTAAAAACACAATGAGAACTATTACTTTAAATTGATTGATTATATATACCAGCCATTTAACGGTTATAACATGAAAAAAAATGATCAGCTTATCAGTCATTTATTTTAAAATTACACCGGAAAATGTCTGTCTTTTGGATTGGTGGATTTGTGAGAGAAACATTATATTTCTAGCAGTCAATCTACTGAAGGTTGAAACTGAAGGATAGATTAATTGATCTGATTCTCTAATGTTTTGCCAAGTGCCCTTTCCCCTACATTCACATTCACACATACAGGTTTCATTTTCAAGCAAACACAAATACACAAGCTTTATGTTTGAACTTAGATCAAAAGGTCTCCCTGCTAAATTAATTGAGGATTTTCTGATACTTGTTTTTTTTTTTTCTCTCATGTAAACACATGCTGACAAAAGCAGAGCTGGGACAAGCTGGTCAGCTTTCTTCAATCAGCATTATAGCTTTTCTAGACACTCCACAAGACAGTGCACTCACGCGCGCGCACGCACACACACACACACACACACACACACACACACACACACACACACACACACACACACACACACACACACACACACACACACACACACACACACACACACACACACACACATACACACATACACACAAAATTTTCTTATTGTCAGAAACTTGGCTGACACATTAAAAGAAAACAATTAACCAATTAACAGATGAACAGATAGGCGGATCCACCCACACATGAATGCCATTAATTATTCACATTTACTAATAAACACATTTGGCATTACTCCAGTTCACTTCTGTTGCTGTGGTAGAATCACATAGAAGTGACATTCGGATATGTTGTTTTATATTGCAATTAGTAAAAGTGATAAATACATTATTATTTTTTCAGTGTTAAAAATAATTTCTCCAGTTCAAATTGAATATGCAGACACTATGTAGGTTGAACTACCAGTATATGTGAATTTGATGAACTTTATAACTTCGATTCCATCCAATCCATATATAGATGAAAGTGAGCACAGAGTTTGTTTTCTTGGTTCCCTTTTTTTTTTTTTGCAGAGGTATATTTCACTTATAATTCATTATGTACATTTTACAACATGTAGACACGTGCACACTGTCTCATTGGACTATGGCTTGAAATGAGGGTTGTTTGATGTTCTGATTCCAAAGCAAATGAAAATGATATCAGTCGCAGTTTATCTGGGAAACACAAATATTCACACACATATACACAAACCGAAAAATATACCAGCCTTGTGATGTCTTGGCAAAGCATCAAAGACCACCAGAATAATGACAATCTCTAACAGGAAATCAACCTTCTCCTTCTAGGTCGTACATCTACAGCATTTCTGATACTCTCGCTTTATGCTGCCAAGTCAGTAGTTGACAATGTCACTAAAACTATGCGCCTATTGACTGAACAAGTAATGCTAATTGCGAATGACGTCACCGTTTTCACAAATTCGTGTTTTTGGAGTTTACACAGGTGATAAAGGTTTAATTTTCAAAAGTCTGCATTTTCAGACCCCCAAAACCCTGTTGTTGTGTAAACGAACAGCTAAAACGCATAAGAAAGTGAAAAGCGGTTTTGTGTAAATGGCCCCTCAATTAATGTTAATCTCAGCATTTACTAATACATTTTTAAGATCAAATCATTAGTTAATGCACTGTGAACTAAAATGATCATGGACATTTTTATAAACTACCATTAACAAATGATTAAAAAATGCTGTAAAAAAATATATTTTTATTCTTAGTTTGCATTAACTTTTTGTTAACAAATTAGACCTTTTTGTAAAGTTTTGCCGACAAAGTGTAAAAGTGTTAATGTACAAAATGTGAAATAAATTAAGCCACCATTTTTCCTTTACCACTTGAACTTAACTGAAGTAAAAGCTTCTGCTAAATACCTTTTCTGCAAAGTTTATTAAGTTACAAGCGGTATTATGTACTGTATTATGCACAATCGTGTGCTCAAACAATGCCTGGACAACTAAGCAAAAAAAAAGCAACATGAACCTAGTAAGTAGTTGCTGAATATTTTGTCTACTTTTACTTTTTAATAAGAACTTTGCGTGGTGGTTGAAGCGCAAAATGTAGTAACTAGTAGCCTGTTTCTTTAAAGAGCTTAAGATTCAAAAGCGTCTAGTCAGCAAGTCAAATCAGTCCTTTGTTTCCTTTGTAGCATCTTTTATGTGTACCACAGCAAACCAATGGGCTCAAAACACCCACTAGTTCCAGTATCAATGTGAATAACCCAGATTCAACGCTACAATCATTTCACCTCTGAGGTGAGCGGCAGACTCCTGCCCAGTGTGGTTAGATGTGGGCTTTATCACACGCCATCCAGCGGAACTAGCTCTTTCACAATGTGGTCCTTTAAAAAAAAAATCTGTAAATACATAATACTTTTTTATAACAGTGCCAAGAATAGAAAAGTCACATCTAAAGGATTCAAATCAAATAAAAGTTTTAATCATAAAGTGCTGAGTCAAGATTAATCTAATCGTTACGTCTTACAAATGGTAATTTGCCAACCCACACACTAACTACATGATTCATCAGTATACCCAACTCACCCCACCTACACAAACAAGGGGAGATACCAATACCAGATACCACGCAATCTGGAAATCACCAGGAACCAAGAAGTGAGCAACCTATACAGCAAAAATTAAACCCTCAGTGTCAACATTTAGTGCACTTAGTAAATTGAAAATAGAGGTCTGCTACCCAGGCCTGATGGTTTTGGGCCAGGCTCAAGTGTTCTTCCATGTATAACTTTGGGGTTGTAGTTTATATGGATTAAAAATATTTATCCTAAAAATGTAACAATTTAATTTACACACACCCTCCATCTTTGAGTCCCCGAATCTGTGCATCTCGTCTACTCATTCATCTGGTCTATGAATTTCTTTCTTCTGCTGAACATAAAAGAAGATATTTTGAAGAATATGGGTAATCAAACAGTTGACGGGCCCCATTGACTTCCATAGTATTTTTTCCTACCGTGAACTGTGTGGTTACAAACTTTGTTCAAAATATCTTCTTTTGTGTTCAATGGAAGAAAGAAATTCATACAGGTTTGGAACAACTTGGTGAGTAAATTATGACAATTTTCATTTTGGGGTGAACTAGTCTATGGCTAAAATGTCATTCCTGTGCATACATTTAATTGGGAGCATTATGTAGGCCGCAGTATACAGTTACAAAATAATTGTCATTGTGTCACATGACCTACTCTTGAGGTATTACAACCTATTCTTGTCTTATATGAAGGAGTAGGCCTACCTTTTTTAAAAACCTTTTAAAAAAGTTAAACACATCAGTTCTGGTTATATCTCAATAGAAATGGTACCGGATGATAGCCTACAAATAAATGATTTCATATTTGGTGGCCAGTTACAGGAAGTGGGGCGTATACTGTGAATAAATATCTCACAGCTGTAGTGTTAGAGTCTAGATATAGCTAGTGTAGAGCCTCACTCACAACCACCCAGGAAATATAATAAACATAAATGTATGCACAGAGACTCTACACATAAGTTAAAATGCATCTTAAAACACTTTCCTCTGCATGCTACAGTGAAACACATAAGAATATATTTTCTTTATCCTCAGCATGAATGAGAAATGTTTAAAAATGTATCAATAAATGAAGCATGAAGAAGTCATGCTCCACTGGTCTGTTCAAGCATCCATCTTAAGCTATTCTGAGCTTCTGATATCTGTTAGCCTATCTAGTACCACAGATGCTTTTGTTATTGCTCAAAAACTCTTGGTTATTGGAGGATAATATCGTAATGTGAATGCTCACGTATGGCACATCCTGTAGCTGACAAATGGTCGTGCAATGTAACAAATTACTTTTATAAGTATAGAAAATGCATTTTAAAATGGTTTGAGATGCTACATGGAGTTTAGTAGCTACACTGCAGTCAAAGCATGGTAACTTAATTAATAGTGGGATACTTTTATTTTGTTAGGAAACTTAAATGTTAACCACCTTTGAATCACTAAGATTCTAGCATAAGCGAAAGAAGAGCCAATCCGATTTCGAGAAAACAGCTATTTTACAAGGTGACGATCTCAAATTAATTCATACGAACTAAGTGAACCGTATGGGGAAAAAAACATAACATTTTTTGAAAAAAGTAAACATAAAAAAAATCTATACCTAACCCCACCCCTACACACTGGAGTGTACGCAGATAGAATGAAAAAGTATTAATAAGATTGTGCAAATTCATACGAATTAGCCACCAATTCCCCAAAAAGTAAAATAGTTACATATTGCCATGCGATTGTGTTGGTGAAGTGCACAAAAAAGGGGCATTATGGGTAAAGAGCCTTGATGCACCTGGTAGAGGCAGCACATGACCCAAGCCTTCATTTTCCTGCTTGTGCCTTTATCTTACATAATCAGAAAGCTGACAGAGCAAAACTAGACTGTCCATATGCATAAGCAATGACACATTACTGAATCAGACAGATGTGAAAAATACAGACCATCTAAAAAAGCATTTCTCAATACTGATCCTGGACGCCCTCTACGATATGTTTAAACTGTCAGTCCATATCCGTTTATTTGTGTATCCGAATGGAATCTGATCTAAATGATTAACTGTCCGCACTGTGTATCGCAACTGTTCAGATCCGATTTGTGTGTCCCGCAGCACTCGTTATTCGTTATTCAAAATAGCCTATCTGGGTTGGTTTTTATTGCAAAGGTATTGTATTGGTAGGCCTATGCCACATGAGTGTCTTACAATATGACAATGTGTAGCCACGGCACTGAACTACGTCTAATGAAGCAGCGGTAGAAACGTAGGAGGCTGTCATGAGGAACTTTATTCCGTGCTGCCGTCTCTGCCAGTCTCAAAATTCAAAGAGGGGTTTTGACCAGGCCGTCTAGCAGTGACTGGAGGACTCATGTGGTATCACCTCATCACTGGACCACGGTGATGTCTCCATTATATTATAATTTTCTGAGCGACCTGCACATTGACAACACACCGTTGTTTCTGTAATGAAATCTGTCGTGTTTGCTTGGCGTGAGAAAAAAAGCTATGCAACACCCACCAGAATGGTCAGAATAAAACAGATTTTCAGAAATGAGACTTGAATAGGATTAATGTAGCTGAATATTGAAACATAATTGAAGTTATATTAAAAATGATCCTGGCTCTTCCAAGCTTTATAATTGGAGTGAATTTTACCTTAGATTTTGAAGCCCACAACAGCGCATCCATCCATCCTAAAAGTAATCCATACAGCTCAAGGGGGTTAATAAAGGCCTTCTGAAGCGAAATGATGCGTTTTTGTAAGGGGAAAAAATGTAAATAAAATTAACTTTATAAACTATAATAACTGGCTTCAGGGAACGACCGTGTGCGAGTCGAGTTCGGGTATAAGAGTGACCTCTGAACCGACGTAGGATGTAGGAGCACCATAAGCTTTGACGACTCTCGCGGTTCAAACAAATAGGGCTGGGCAACAAACTCAAACTTTTTGACATTTCTCTTTAAAAAATTTCGTTTTAGACTTCCAATTCGTGACTGGGGTTTTGTTTTGCTCTATCCTCTGCGCTTCCGCGTTCATTAATACATCATGCGTCGGGTCAGAGGTCACTCTTCTGCCGGAACTTGACTGGCATGTGGCCGTAGAAGCCAGTGATTTTAGTTTATAAAGTTATAAATATGGATATTTTTCTTAAAGAAAAAGCATCGATTCGCTTCAGAAGGCCTTTATTAACCCCCTTGAGCCATATGGATTACTTTTATAATGTACTGATGAGCTTTTTGCGGCTTCAAAAAAAATTGTACAATTCACTCCCATTATAAAGCTTGGAAGAGACAGGATATATTTTTTATAGAACTCTGATTCTGTTTGGCTGAAAGAAGAAAGACACCTGGCATCATTTTTATTTTTGGGTGAACTAACCCGTAACACATTTAGGCTGTCTCCCTTGTGGGAGACACATCTATCTTCAGGTCTCAGGGGTTGAATCTGCAGTGTTCAATGAGAACATTTTTTAAAGTTTGTACCATTGAGAAGCCTCCAGAAACAGAAAAGGAAAACACCAATGAAAATTCCCCTACTTTCCTCAGTCAACATCCAGGCCCACTTTTCCTCAGTCAACATCCAGGCCCACTTAAGAGGGCGTGACTGCAGAGGGACAGATTGCAGCACTCTGAGCAAGACATATCCGACTGGGCTAATGGCACATTAACCCTTATTTCTTGAGACACAACTGCTGCTTCAGACGAATAAATACATAAACAGTAAATGCAATGACAAACTTACTCGTTTTTCATGCTTTTCCGATCATGGAAGGCTTTATCTACCGGTATAACAGCCTGGCCCAGGAACACATCTAGTCCTATGAGAGCACGGTGCATAACGGTGAGGGTCAGGTCGCCACTACCGGGTGGGTACGCGTCTTGCCCTCCCTTCTCCAGGATCCCCGGCTGCAGCTCGAACGCGCATTCCTCGCCCCATTCCGGGTCCGTAGTCTTCTCCATCACGCACGTGGAATATTTCTCTTTGCCCAGCTGGATGATGGTGTACACATCGCTGGTGCCGTGTTTACCCTTCGCGCGCAGCCCTCGGGCCCGTAGCACAGTTACCTGCACGTGCGTTGGCACCCATCGCTGCTCCTCGTCATTCTTCACCAAGGACATGGTCACCGGTGCACCGCACACGGACACATAGACAGTGGGGCAGCTGATAACGGCTGATCTCCCGGTCGAGCGTCGCTTAGTAACCGCCAGCCTATCGTCGTGGTCCACAGTGAAACATTTTTAAGATTCAGCTCGCGTGAGACGTCGAGCCGCCCAAGATAAAGTGGCTGGTTTGTGTCCGGGTCGGGCGGACAGGTTTCCCTCTGCAGCGTTACAGCCACCGTGCAGACCGGTCCACCGACGTCACTGCTTTATCCTCTCCGCAGGACAAGGAAGTGACTAGAAGCGGTACGGTACCCCGGCTACATCATGCTGCACGCGTATTGTTCAAATAGGCTACACGTTCTGTCGTGTGCATTTTAAAAAAGCTTCACTCGGCAACCTCAGATTGAATAAACAGTCGTTCGTTGTCGAACTTTGCTAAAATGCCGTACAGGCGAGCTATCCTGCGTGAGAATCCGAACACTGCCTTACGATGACATAATATTGCAGATATACGGGGATGCGCGGAGTTTAAACCAGGAATCCTCTGAAACAGGGCAGGGTTTTAACCCTCATGCTATCTTGAAAAACGTTAAAAACTTGAAAAACCATTAAAAATTCATGACTTTTTTAGTAGGATGCAAAGGGTCATAGGGTTTTACTCTTAAGGAAAAAGTGCCATGTTCAAAATGTGTTAGTTGTTGAAAGTACAACAAAAATAAGAAGATAAATAGATTAATATTGAAGGAGAGACACAATTTCTATAAAAAGAAATGTTAAAAAACGTTGAGACTCAACTTTGGCCCTGGGTGTTTCTCTTCCTGGTTCATTTCAGTCATTTCATAATATCTAATTTAATAACAACTTATGTATTATTGTGCATTTAGTTTATTAACTGTGTATATTTTAGTTCATGCATACCTCACAAATAAATCTGTAATATGAATAGCCTACACAGTGTACATTTATCATAACAAATAATTTCCACTTAACTGCATCTAGGAGCTTTTTTAACTAAAACTAACTCCCCATGTATTTTTAGTTTTAACACAACTAAGATTTAGTTAAACTTTATATATTGGTATAAGGGATCTTTTCAATTCTAATGATACACTTAATAAAATGTTTAAGGTAGTTTTAGAGTTTAGTGTATCATACCACCACTTACTGGACATTTCCTAATATTAGCAGTTTTTAGATATTATTTCTATCACTAAGCATTCCACATAAACATTACAAATTTAATTATATACATATAAACTCACTCACCCTACCTAGCTTAAAAGGTTGAAATATGTCTTACTTCCTGTTGGGGTCCTAATCAGCAGCATCAAGGATCCCCAAGAGATTCCCTTTTTTTTTTTGACAAAATTTTACATTTAATGTATATGACATATAAAGTAAAATTTGAAAATGGACCCAAAATAGATCATTTCAAATTAATTTAATTAAGAATCCAATACTTCTATCCACATTTTCATATGCTTCTGTATTTTACAGTTCATGATGAGGACACATTTAAATGAATAAAAAAACAATAAAATGAAAACTAATGAAGCATCTGTTTACACCAATAAAAAGGTAGATTACAGAGTAGATAGATACTGTTTGAACCAAATAGCAGATAGCATCCTGTTTACAATATAGTGATATATGATTTTTCACACAAATTATAAACAGAAGTAACTTGCTATACTAAGGTTATATTGTCTGAGCAATGGTTGGTGGAGTTTAATCAATGGTCAGACATGAACCAGAAACCAGTTGTCAGGACCTCTGACACATGACGTGAGTTTGAAGCAATGCACTAAAATAGCACTGACAACCACGGGTTAGTTCACCCAAAAATAAAAATTCTGTCATTAATTACTCACCCTCATGTCATTCCAAACCCATAAGATGTTCGTTGATCTTTGGAACACAAACAAAGATATTTTTAATGAAACCTGAGAGATTTCTGTCCGTTTATTGAAAGTACATTCATAAAGAGATTGTAAAATATATCTATATGAAACTAGCAGTTTAATCCAAGTCTTTGAAGAAACACAATCACTTTGTATGATGAACTGGTTTAATTTATGCTTTTATTCACATATAAACATTAATCAACAAACATAGCACTCAAATTTGGTAAACGGAACCTCAAGCATGAGAACCAATGAGGTTCATTCCTGCGCATCAAGCAATTATGGTCGAGCTTCTGTTTACCATACTTGATGTGCTCTATATGTTCGCTGATCAACGTTTAATAAAAGCCTATTAATTCACGCCTCTTAAGAGGACTTGGATTAAACTGCCCTATTAATTTGGATTTATTTTACAATCTTTAATGAAAAATATGAAGCATCAGAGACAGAGTTCTGGGTGAATAGACTTTCATTGAAGGCACAGAAATCTCTCAGATTTCATTAAAAAGATATTCACGCGTGTTCCAAAGATAAACAAAAGTCTATGGGTTTGTTACAACATGAGTGTGAGTAATTTATGACAGAGTTTTCGTTTTTTTGGTGAACTAACCCTTAAATTGTCAGTTTAATAATGCAATAATCTCAATCTCTGCTTTTGCTTGATGACATTACATTAAAAAAGAGAATAAGCTGCCTCCCTAATGATGTTTTGGACCTAATTAACTTCTAATGCTATTCTTAGAGATAAGATGTCTCTTTCCACAAGAATCCCTTACATGCGCATTGTCCTCACTTCAATCAAACACACACACACACACACACACACACACACACACACACACACACACACACACACTAAACATTTGTGCACGCTTGCTAAATGACAGTGGAGACACAGCGGTGCAGCTGACATTCATAAGCGCACTATCTGGGCCATGAGAAACACACACACACACACACACACACGGACCCCCTCTCACACATACTTATCTGGAAAGGGTTCAACTCCAGCACCAAAGTGCAAATAGACCACTTACAGTCTAAACTGGGTAATTAGATCCTTAATCAGGGATCAGAATCACAGAGTGGCTTCAACATAATGAAATTCCTCGTTCTTCTGAACACTCATATTCAACCTGACCCAATCTACTTTCAAGCATACTGCCTTGAACAGCTGTGACTGACACATTTCCTGTCACTCAGAAATAAACACTTGCACGCACACACAGACTATTTCCCATGATAGTCGTCAACCATTTCTAACAAGCAAAATATAAGACAGAAGAATTTAAATAGTGAAATTTAATAAATATATATAGGCTAGGTCGAATTTTGTCAAACATGTATATTTGAACTTAGGCTAATGCATCTGGAACGCAAAGAGGTTTATAAGGTTTAATGAATGGTCAGTCATGAACTGAAAACCTGGTCAAGGCCTCTGATATAGCCTATATATCCTTAGTTAAAGGAATAGTTCACCCAAAAATCTAAATTTTGTCATCATTTACTCACCCTCCTTCTGTATCAAATCTGTATAAGTTTCTTTCTTCTGTTGAAAACAAAAGAAGATTTTTTTAAGTCAATGGGTGCCATCAACTGTCTGGTTACCAACATTCTTCAAAATATCTTCTTTTGTGGAAAACAGAAGAAAGAAACTGTACAGATTTGAAACAACATGAAGGTGAGTAAATGATGACAACATTTTCATTTTGGGGGGAACTATCCCTTTAAGGTGAAGATTACAGTGATGGAAAAAGCCTATAAAGGCAGTGAAGAGCCTCAGAAGTTTTGAAGTTAAGGTAAGCTACATGTGTCCCATTGTCTTGCTGTTTCTGCTATTTGTTTATGAACTGGTGGTCTCATGGGAATAAACCGAATTCGAAATCCCCAAGTGAGACGATTAATAATATGCATGTTTCCGCTCGCTCAGACGGATATTATCCTATCAAAACAGCTCGTGAGACTGCAGACGCGTCTCGAGGCCTTGCCTGTACTAGACTGGCGTCGTGGCCGCTGCTCGCGGGCTCAAAGCGCACACTTGTTTGACGCAGCTGGCCGCACGCTGCGCTTTTCTGTGTTCTAGGGCTTTACTCGCGGTGTCGACTTACAAACTAGAGGCATCAAGATTTTCTTTGAGCGGTTTAACTCGATTTAGAATTTAATTATCCGCTAAACTGCGCGCGGAAGCATTTTGTGGGAACAAGCGGCACTTCACAACCTCTAGTGTCAATCATACGATAAAGAGGGAACAAATAATCTCAACAAGCGATCACGTTACCCAAATCAAAATAACCTTACAATTATATCATAAAACATAAAAGTCTTTTAACATTTCGACAGATTCACTGCTAAAGTGTGAAGGGTGGATTTATAGAATTTGATTAGATTTAACTATCTAACTATGGACCAGGCCCAAAACAGAATTCAGTAGGCCTATTGATATTTTAGGGGGATTTTTTTAAAAGTAATTTTTCCTTAACTGTTAAAAAAATTCCACCTAGCCTATTTCAATTAAAAAACTTAAGCTCAGTTGGCTGCCTTACATTTTCTAATCATAATCAATTTGGCTGTACAATTACAATTAAATTATATTAAACTTCGCTACTTAAAGTCAGATTTGAATCTTGTATAACTTTTTAAAAAAAGTTGAAATTGCTTAAATTATTTTGATTTTGATGAGTTAAAAGTAATGTAAAACATGTTTGCCATGACTTATTGATCATTTCATTTTTACAGTGTTGGCCCTCAGATTAATTTATTTTATTAATTTATATTTATTTAAAGTAAAGCAGCACAATTCAATAAATTCTGTCACAATTTTATTGCATGCAATCCACTTAATTTTGTAAATAGAGGTTTAATGCATGTGTATTGGGAGTATACAAAAATAGTGTTTGTTTGCATTAACTGAAATTTGGCAGGGGACTGCAAATTCCCAGCATGCTTTGCATTGGACTGGATGGGAAGAGTGTGTTTTTGAGATGAGATATGACTTTTTAGAGTTTTATGGTCTGTTTGGGGTTTAAAAGTTTCCACAACATACATTACATAGTAGAAATGTACATATAACATGCTATATGTAATAACAACAAAATAACAAATGAGGCATATTTATGCACCCTTTTCCAAACATCTGTGTATCATTCTGACGACAGATGTCACTTTTGAATATATAACTTAATTTCATTCACAGAATGATCTTTTGAACAGAGAAAGAAAGATTACAGACTCAATTTGCTTTAGGTTTTTGAGCTAACTGTGGTGTGGCGTTTGAATGAGGGCCCGTGTTTGAATCATAATGGTCCAATCTGTCAGTGATCTTCAGTGTTTATCTAACAGCTTAGACAAGGCAAATAGACACTTGGGTTTGATCTTGAGGTCTATTGTGATTGGACACCACAATGAGCAGACACATTTGAGCAGGTTAGAGGTTACAGGTCAAAGGTCACAGGGTTTGTGGTCATGATCATGGGTGGCATATCCCCACAAACATCATAATTTGAGATTCTCCTAGCCATCTGTGTGCATTTATGTGTAAGATAACTGAGGATGACAGGATAGAAATGCAAAGCACACATTAACCTTTCTCCTCATCTCTGAATCAAGGGAGATGGACCTCAGCAGAAAATATTGATTATGAAATTGTTAAAGATTCTTTGCTTTTGCTCAACATTCTTAGAAGAAAAGGTTCTATGTAGAACCTTAAAGGATTCTGTCAGGTGTTTTATATTTTATGTAATTAGTTTTAATTAATTAAATTCTATTTTTAATGAAATCTTACGAATTAAACCGCGCGTAAACATACTTTATCACTAAAAAAAGTAAAATAACCAGTTAAACATGAAAGTATTATGTAATCGTTTAAGACATTTCTGTTTATATTCTGGCATAAAGGCTTATTTTAAAATAAAAAGGGTAAAGAACCATATTCAACCCTTTTTTCTAAGAGTGTTGGGAAAAGAATTTAGTTAACTGTGATATGAGGACATTTTCTACTAAATTATATATATATATACACACACACACACGTATGTATATAAATACACACACACATATATAAAATATCATTGCATGTGAATTTATATTAAGAAAAAATATATAATATATATTTATATATACATAGACAGATTTCCTACCTAGTAAAAGGCCTTTTCTTATCAAAAGTATTCTTCACATGATCATATTGACCCGCACACATGCTTCACTTCTGTGTCACCCTGGATTAAAGGCGTACATACACCATAAACTCTGGAGCTAATCGAACAGCGTCTGCAGGTTTAGTTGTGTCATTTGTTTATTTGTTTAGTGGGAGACATCTCTGGCAGTCCACATGTTGTGTCAAAGCCAAAGGCGAATATCTCTGTGCATTAATCAAAAGGATTTTAGTTCATTTATGAACATGCTCGCACGGCACCACTGTGCGTCTGCCGTTGTTTTGGTCTTTGCCCTTGACCGCTGATTGATTTGTGCTCAAACAGCTCGGTAGTGATGCATCTGCTAGCAGTTTGAAAGCCAAACGTCATTAACCTTTCTAAGCATGGCCTTTGATTTTTAACTGAGCATAATCTGATGACCACAGAGAAAATGTTACTGTTATTAAGACAGTCTTTTTGTGATTATCTAAAATGAATGCTCTTTAAAGGTACACTATGTAACTTTTTTTGTAACTTATTCGCTATATTAAGCATTAGGGCTGGGGTAAACGATTATTAACCAAACCATTAGTTGGGCGATTATTTTATCAATTAGTCGACTAATCTAACGACTAATATTTCTGCTGCTCGATGAATAAAAAAAACAATGTATCTCAAATAAATACTTACTAGTGTACTGAATCATGATACTATAAGCTGGCTAACGTTAATCTAATGTTATGTATTTGAACACCGTCATTAGAACTCAATAACCGCCAAAAACGTGTTGTTAAAATATTTTTTACAAACATTTTTTATCATAGAGAATGTTTAAATACTAATATCAGCTTACGAGGGAAACGTAGGCGGAGTTAGTTGTGCTTCGGAGGCTGCTACTGCTGGAAGGGATTCGGGAGAGGTCTGTGCCCCTTTACCGATCAGGGCGCGGGCTGACACGGAGTAAAGCCTTGTTTAAACTCGATGCGTCCGCACGAGCGCGCGCGGCAAAAATGACGCGTTAAGTGCGCAAGACCGGCAAGACCTCATTTCGCTTTGTGTGCACGGCTTCTTTTGTAACAGCGCGCGCGGCGCCGCAACCGAGGATGAACGACTTCAAGCCGAATCTGCCCGAGCATGTACGTCTCACCGCACCAGCACCCAGTTTGCGCGTCTAAATTGCAACGTTTTTTTTTTTGTTAAGGGTTTGTTTACTGTGTGTGATTCATTTAATGGAAAGCACATTCACTTCTAGTTGTGTTCGTCCTCCATTCTGCAATGTTTCGGTCTCCCACGTCACGTGTGGCTGCAAGCTGTACCGCCAGAAACTGTGCAAAAAATTAATAAATAAAGAAGTGTCGACACAAAAATATGGCATCGACGAAATTTGGATGTCGAAGCGTCGACGTCATCGACGCGCCGCTACAGCACTAGTAAGCATATTATAAGTGTTTATATTTTAGAACTGACGGGATGGCGAGCGAAAAAGGTTAACATGGAGGAGCTAAATCTCGAACTTCCGGAGAATCACCCTTTTAAAAAACGCAGAACAGAGGAGAGTCTGCTGGTAAAAAGAGAGGGCGACAGGGCTTGAAATAAAACGGGAATCAACATTGGCTTGGCTTGGCTTTTTAGAGATGGCGAGAACTAAGGGATTTGAAATGTTGTAAAAGTGACGAGATGCCATTTTTGTTACTCAACTGGTGAGTAAGGTATTTTATAGAACATATACATTGCCATGTATAGCTCTCTATAAGAGTTTATTGTAAAGCATTATCTATTGTGAAGGGTCATTTCATTATGGTTGTTGTAGCGCTGTGCTGGAATTTATTTTCAAGGAAGTACCATAATGGGTAAAGCTCAGTAACGTCTTCAGCTAGTCAGCTTGAGAAAATCTCCTAAACTGGTTAAATCTCTTAAATTTAAAATGTTTTATGATAATCTCTCTCTCTTTTTTTAGTTATGAGAAAGAACCATATTCATCCGCATAGTCATGCAGAGCCGAAGCACAACCAAAACAATGTTCTTCCGCAAAATGCATGCAGTTTTATTTTTAACTGCTAGAGGGCCAAAAGCTACATAGTGTACCTTTAAACAAAAATAGGCAGCTATGTAGCATGTTGTCCATAAATTCCATAGTGGACAATATATGATAAAATATCTCACAATTAAGTGACCAAAGTAGTAAAGTGTTGTTTCACTACTTTGTTTTGTATGGATTTTGACGTGTCATTGGGTGTTATGTAACTTGAAGGAAAAAAAGCCACAAAAATCTGACAATTTATTAAGAAATGTGTTTTTCCATTTTTCTAATCAAAACGTTTGAAATGAAACCTTTTTCTTTGGTATTTTGTTTGTCTTTACGGTGTTCTTTTTTTAACCTTTCTATCTAAGTGTTTTGTAAAATCATTTTAATAAACAAAAGCTAATTACTAAGCAAATTCGATACGGAAGTGAACATCCCTACTCAGTCTGAAGGCCAGAGCCCTTGAAATGTGAAGTCTGAAGAGAGCCGGGCAATTGTGTCGAACGATATAGCTGTTTGGAACACATGGAAATGGAAATGGAAAAACATCCACATTTTCTCTTTATATGGAATGACCTTTCGTGTGACATCCAGGCCTTAATGTGACATTATCCTCCAGGAAGTGATATTTTTTGTTAGGAAAACCAATTAGCAATATGATGTTTTGTGCTTAAAGTTTTGCCTCATTCTAAAACATTCCACTCCTTTACATCAGAATTTCAAAAGATATTTACATAGAATTGACAACCTGTAAACATGTCAACTCACTTTGCATGGAAAACTTTCATTTCAGGTTAATTGGTTGATTGAATGGCGCTTTTTACCATTGATATGACTGGGAAAAAGTGTCCCAATCAACCTGAATTCTTCTATCATTTTAGGCAGCTGTTGGTATCCTGCTCATTTTCTTGCATTGTGTAAATAACAAGCTATAATTAATAAAGTTTAAGGGCTTGAGCTTGACTAGAGCATATTTCTAAAAGTTGAGTGTATTTTACAGTAGGCCTTAATATGGGAGGAAAAATAAAATAGTAACTCAAATCCTTAAGCTTAGTTACCACATACAGTGCCAATGGTTCACAGAAGGGCCTCAATTTTTATATAGGGCACGTGTAAAGCAACAATCAGAGAATATTCAAACAGTTTCAGGAAACGCATGCAGAGCGCTTGGGGCAGAAAGCAAAGGAGAGGATTACCACAACTGAGCGTAGGAAATGACATTTAACTTGTTAATATTTCTAGCTTTAGATTAATGATAAATTGTCTATTATTTTTCCGTAAAAGAAAAAGATAAAACTGGTGTTTGGCCGTGGGCCCGAGCGCTGTTCGTATGCAAAGTGACAGCCAATTAATGAGCGCTGAGTTCGGCTAATGACGTCATGCCTTTCAGCTTCTAGTTTCGGGTAATGACTTTCCAATGAATCTACTGATTGAAATGTAACTTGCCTGGCCTCGGGCGAGCAGCTAGAAATAGCTAGAACAGAGGCAATCAGAAGATGGTTGAAGACAAAGGATAGCCTACTCCCCTCCTTACCAATCAGTTTCTCCGTAGGCCTATAGAGCTGCAGCCAGCCGATGTTGGGAATCTATAGAGGAGATATGCATAGTCCTATATTGATGAAAAAATTATTACGCCACAGACTGCTTCCAGCAAACACGCATTAGCATATTCATAGTAAATATGAAGGCTATTTACGATAATAAGGTCGGATTATTCAATTCAATGAATGTTAAATAGATGAGCAAATAGTGTATGCGTTATCTACAATGACTTCTATTTATTCTTCATCTCTTCCCAATTGAACTCTTCATTTCATTTAACTTTTCTCCCTTTTTTAATTTCAGTCGATTTCTGTTTTTTTTCTGTGTTTTTTTTTAGTCTACCTAACGTCCGGGTTATGTGCTGAGTAGCTTATTTGTGGGAGAAATCCCGGCCTGCGGCCAGCGCGCGGGATAAGCGCTTTTTATTATACACCACCACAGATAACCGTGGAGATTAGCGCGCGAATACTGCTGTGCATAAAAGTATATGCGTGTGGATCAAGATAAAAAATTGTGCCATTTCCGCGCGTATGGCGTACCACTATGTGTCACAGTTACTCTGCAATTGTGATTTGTGTGAGGAAAGTTTTTAAAGCAGTGTCAAACTCAGTTCCTGTCAAAGTCCTGCAGAATACTCTTTGAAATCAAGGTTCCAAACGGGGCTTTTAAAATTATGCCATTTAGAAGAACCTTTCAGTGAACAGCTTTTAAAAGAACCTTTTTTTCTTAGTGCGAAGAACATTTAATTAGTCTAAAGAAACTGTTTAGGGTTCTTTAGATTAGTAAAACCACTATAAAGAAACTTTTGTGCAAAGGTTCCATGGATGTTAAAGGTTCTTCATGAAACATTACTGCCAGTAAATAACCTTTATTTTTAGTGTAGCTTTAACCCACTCAGAATTACTTGAAAACAATGGCAAGTGGATTGGAGCAGGTTTGGAACAAGACTGTGGGCTGGCCCTCCGAGCGGGTTTGACACCCTTTTTAAAGTGGAACTTGTTCTCTTGCCCTACTGATTGGGCCGGTTGCATAGGCTACACCACTAATAGTCTTAGTCATCACAGTTTAAACTGCTTTAAGTCCGTTACATAAAAACGTATTGGTCTAATTTTATACCAAAAAATAACACTTAAGAAGTATGACTTACTTAAGAAGTATGTCATACTAGTACTCAAGACACAGTTTTAACATGGCTATGTTTATGAAACTGGCTCCACTGAATATTTGTTCCAAGAAAAGAAAAAAAACCGTGCATGTTAAATAATTTGACTCAGAGCCATCATATTAACACTAAAATAAATCCGAATCAGAAAACGATCACCCCTCCATTTAGCTGTTCAAAATCATTTCATATACAATATTAAATATTAAGGTTTATAGAGCCTCTAATGTAATTCTAATTACGTCATTATATTAGCCTCTTATACCGCTATGATATTTGGCTTTATGGACTCTGCCTCCCTCTTCAGGATAACTATATGTATTACAAATCTCTCTCTTTTTTCATTCAAAATATTGAAAACTGTCTAGATTTTTAACATTTGCAAATTATTGAATGCGTTTGTGTTATTTAACTTAATTTATTGATTATCATTTGGTGTAACTTGATAGTTGTTGCAAAATTATCAGTATTAGGCCATCAAAAATAAGTTGGATAAGTTGTGGATTCATGTGATATTTAAAAATAATAATTTAAAGTCAATTTAATTAATTATATCTGTATTTAATTTTTCATTATTTAGACAGAACATTATGAAATATCAAATCTAATAAATGTAATAATTACAAATAATAATAATACACTTAATTGTTTAAATTATTGTTTAACTTCCTGATTCTAATTGACAATAAAAAAAGAAAAAGTAATACTAACTATACTGTCCGCACTCCAGATTTATTTGATCCAAACCCTGAATGAAGTAACTATTTTCGTTATTGTAAACATCATTACAGATTCAAGTTTGGGATGGAAGCATTCTATAATCATAAGCAAATTCGCAAAATGGAGGTTCAATCCCTTATCGAGATCACCTGTTAAGGTAAGACAAGTTAGAAAAGTGCTTTGGAGAAACTAAGGTTAATATGAGAATGCTCAATATCTTGAATGATTAATTAATTTATAGCACTTCAGCGTTGCTCAGTTATGTACTAGCATGTGTTTTTAATGAAAAATGGCAATAGAGGTCATGACATTTAGCCAAGAGCCTCCATGATGTTTTAAACAGTTTTTGGAATCAAGAAGCCAAAAAAACGTAGCCCTACCAGTGGGTGTTTTTTTTTTTTTTTTTTTGTTTACACTAATAAATATATTTTATATTGAAAAAGGAGAGTTTAAGCCTGGGTTTTTTCCTGCCTATAGACCAATACTCTAGAATACGCTCCAGCATCCACACAACCCTATACTGTGTATATAGGACCAGCATTTTGAAGAATGGATAGATGAATGAGAAGTTTGATTTATCTGTTTGTCTCAACCAGAGATCATATTTTGCTGTTTTCCAAATACATAAGAAAACTCTCCCTGATCCCCTGCTGAAATTCATTCAATTGAATATGCTGCCCTGATTTTTCACATTGTTTATGTCAGTGTTATTAAGAGATTTGTAATGCCCTAGGGGAATTGCATACAAACATCTAAAAGCACTGACTGACACCGAAGAGAAAAGGCAAGATTGTGTGTGTTTGTAGAATCTTATAAAAGCTGGTCCCTCAAGTAAAAACATTACTTTGACCGTCAGAGAAATAAGAGGGATAAAAATAACCTCCCCGGCTGTCTTTGTGCACATTAAGCAAACATTTTTTGCTCTTTCTTTGTTGTTAGAAATTGCAAAAGAAAAGCCAAGGGCATTGTCAAGAAGAAAGTACATATACACTGGCCCTGAATTGTAAAAGCAGGTCTGAAAGAGTGACTGCAGGGCCACAAGATGCCTGAATACAGCCAGAATAAACATAAGAATGTATGTACTAAGAAAATATATGACAAAGCAAAACACTTTTTTTCATAGGTAAGTCACACAGAAGATGAAATAGGACATATATATGATTTTATTTTACTTAAAATAGATTTTTACAGAAAAAACAATTTTTCATAATTCTTGAAGTGGCAAAGATCACAATGAGAGTTAGGCTATGTAGTCAATGGTTTGATAATTATCTGAACGGTTGTCTTCTCAAATATTTTGTATTTATGATCAGTAACTTCAGTCCCCATTTGCACAGTAAAAACAAAATCCACAAAAAGTATAGCCTAAGATTTTTTGAGATTGTTTACTTCACTCAAGCTGCACTGGTGAGAAAAGGGGAACGCCATTAGTATGTTTCAAACATAGACAAATCTGGGTTTGTGTTTCCCTACAGCTACGATGACGTTGATGCTGGACGACAGTGAATGGCATCTTTTAAAATATCGTTTGTGCAGCCAAGCGCGCGCACAGAAAGGTGCATCCACAGCAGAGTAGTTCCCACTGGATTACGTCTGGCATTAGACATGGCAGCAAATTGCACATTTGTGAGCTTCAACGGTGGCATTCAGCAGTTAGAAGGTGAAGATACTAAAGTAATCGTACCGGCTATTCTCAGCACAATCAGTGGGCTTGGGATCGGCGGGAATTTTTTGGTGCTTGTGATACTAATGTACGTTTTTGCCAGCCAGAGTGCATCCGAGGCATATATCATGCTCGCCAACTTGAGCGCGACTGACTTATTGATACTCTCTCTGTGCGCTCCCGCGCGCGCTCTCACATACTACAACCGCTCTTGGACACTCGGACCACTGGCTTGCAGAACTACTGAGTGGATCCAGCATAGTTGTCTGGCGGTCAAAGCTTTCACACTGTTTGCGACGAGTCAAGCACGCCATGACTTTTCCACCCATCCCGAGGACCAGTCGAATTTCCGTCAAAAGAACGTTGTGATCACCTTAGTGCTCATATGGACGGTTGCACTCGTCTTTCCAGCTCCTGATATTGTTTTTTCCAGGTTAAAGGAAGAGGGAAATATCAGTCTGTGTGTCTCTGAGTTAACCTTTCACTCCCAAGATGCTATGCGGATGTTCAGTAAGATGCTACCATTGGGAATCTATGTTCTTCCCATCATCCTCTCTGCTGTGTCCCACATCAGGACCATCTTCCTCATCAAACCGAGTACCAACGAGGAGGTTTTTCTTTCACGCCAATATGAGAATTCCTTGATGTATTTAAGTGTCATCGCCGTGAACGCGCTCATGATGCTTCCTGAATGGGCCTCTTGGGTGTGGATGCGTCATAGTTCTGGCGAAAGCTGCAAACCTTCAGCCGGTTTGCTGATTTTCGCCCAGGTGTGCATTTACTTGAGCAGCATGTTCTTTCCCGCCATCCTTCTCACCATGCATGTGCCGCTCAGAGAAAGTCTTAGCAATCTGTGTTCGCTGTTGGCTTGTCGAGGTGCTAAACACAGGCTGAAAATTGAGGGCAACGGAAATGAGATGCGCACAATGGTTATGAAGGTGTTAGATGAGCGGGGATGTGTGACCATAACAGAAAGGCACTTGGATGCATCCTGTCAAACTCTCCCAGATCTCGAGCATTTTTGGAGCGGAAGGCGAAACACCACAGTAATGGAGGAAAGTGACCCGTTACCATGGGAACGACTGAATCAAAGTAATATTGAACTCTAACCCTTGACCTCTTTCGTTCCCCTGTTCGAAATTCCAGTTTAAAATGATTGCTGAATCTAGCTTGTCTATAGGCATTAGCTGGTCCAAACTGGTAAACCATCAACAAACCAGCTGCCAAATGGTCATACCATATTATGTTGGTCTTTGTAACATGAATAATATAATTCTTTATTAAAAGTGATGACAGATGTCTAGTAATATTTTGTACATATGACACCTTGGAAAATGACCTGTGCAGTCATGTATTGACTAATGCATGTATTGACTTTGGAAACCTTTTCTGCTTGCCCTGGATAGTTACACAAGGCCCAAAAGTTTTATTTTTATGAAAAAATGAATCTTATTGTCATTAGTCAGCTTCTGTTTTTTCTGTTATATGTTTAATTAATATATCATATGTTCTGACTCCGAAATGTTCTAAGTATGTAAACAATAAAAAAATCCTTAAATTACGATAATGTGTATTGTTTATTCCCGTTGTTGGTTAATTTCAAATCCAACTTAGAATGTTAGCTAACATTACAGAACGTTCAAGATGATTTGTTGAAAAATGTTTCATTGAAATATTACATATTTCCATGCATTGCACTCTTTTTACCCATGCTAAAAAAATCCAGCATAAACCAGCATTAATTCCATGTCCAGGCTGGTTAGAGCTGGTATAGTGCTGGTCTAACTGGTGGACTAGCATAGTCAAGCTGTTCTCAAGCAAACACTGAGATAGGTGTACCTGGACCACCAGAACTCCAGTACCTGGTCCCAGCATGCAAAACATACCTTATGCTGGTGACCCGCAATGCTGGACTTTTCAGCAGAGATTATACAGGTATATATATATATGTATATATATATATATATATATATATATATATATGTGTGTGTGTGTGTGTGTGTGTGTGTGTGTGTGTGTGTGTGTGTGTGTGTGTGTGTGTGTGTGTGTGTGTGGGTGTAATACTGTATGGCCTGTGTGTCTTTATTTGTGGTTTCAAAAGATGTGATGAAAAAAGATGAAAGGAAAGACTGTGGCCCACAAACACCATGTGAGCATGCTGTGTTATCAGTCAAGAGCTCACAGTGGATGCTGTTGTAGTGTAGGCTCTATTAGTGCCGAATGGATGATTACCTTTAGGTGATTTTTGCAAGATGTGCTTTTAAAAGTTTACGGTTCTTTCAGCTAAAAGCCTTCTTGGTTACTACAAAATACACTCTGACATTTACTCCTCCAGGGATTAACATGTTGTGACATACTGCTCACCACAAATGTGTTAGTGACCTTAACCAAGCTGAACTTATTTTGTACAGCTAATCTATAACCTATAGCAGCTTGGCAGATTTTTTTTTTGTTGGTCTATGCCAAGCCTCTAATGTGTATTAAATAGACCTTATGTAGCCCCGCCCCTTTTCAGCACTGCGCTCATTGTCTTTTGTCTTCCGGTCTGTATTTTCACAGCGATCTTGCCTAATGGCCTTGCCTAATTGAACGGCTCATTTTAAAATCTTCCCAGTATACTGACATTTGTTAAGACATCTGCTTTAAACATTACAATCCTCATGATAACTTTTGTGAACTTTACATCAAGTAAATCCACTTCAAAAGCTAATTACTCCTGGACAGCAATCCCACAGAGATATACAGAGCGACCGCAAAAACGGAAGTTCAAAGACAATATTCCAAAGCTGGCGGCGCCCTTGTTTCTCTGGCGCATAAGGTCTATAGGCTACATATATTTCTTGAAAACATGCCACTACTTTTGAAAATCTTAATACGTATATTCATGCCAACAGTATTTGTCCATGCCCAATCTTGTGTTAACCCTATGGTGTTCTTCGGGCATTTTTGAACAAAAAAAGTTTTGTTTCTTTAAAAATTGTAACTTCTTTGGAATGGTATTAAATTTAATGACTTGTGGCACTTACACTTACATGTATACAGCTCCTCCTCCTAGAGCTCCAGCGAGGAGGAGTGAATGTAATTTGGGTCTAATGGGTGGAACTAGAATATCATACCACACCCTAACCCTACCCACAACTCTATCCCCTCCAGAGAGCAGGAGCTGGACTAATCCCGCCCCATTGGAGCTCCAGAGAGGAGGAGCTGGACTAATCCCGCCCCATTGGAGCTCCAGAGAGGAGGAGCTGGTCGTCATTTGACTCTGCAGTGAGTACCACTTTACTTTTTCTGTCAACTGTGCAAGCATAAACGCGCATGTCTGAAAACGCGCGTCTGCGCAGTGAGTGCACACACACTGTTAACCCGCACGCATTCTATTCATATTTAGAAATTGAATATATATTTTTGATGGCGACAATATCACCCGGGCCACATAAACTTCGGCTTGAGGGACTTAGACCCATGGAAGTATGGCACGTTCAGCATAACTGTTGTTCCCTCGGAGAGTTTATCAGTTTTTCAGTGGCGTCTTTATCAGCTTTTACAGCTACCATACCTTTAAGAGCTGTATAATTATTAAAATATGTAATCATGTATTTCAAAGTCTATCTGACCAGGCATAATTTTAGTTTACTTTCGAGTTTCGACCTCACTGTGTGTCCCCTTCGATCACTAGCCCGCCTAACTTACACCTGCCACCATAAGTTAGTCCACAAATAATAATATTAAGGTTTTAAAAGTCGTCCCACAAGAATTTAGTGGCGTACTGTAACAAGTTGAAACACAGTTCGGAGATCCAATGAAAAAGACAAACAGTGTGTGATGACAGAGAGGAGGGTTGTGCCTTAAATGCTGAAAGGAAGACGTGTATATCGAAAGTGACTCAGTCTGCGAAAGAATTGATTGATAGACTGACCTTCGTCTAAAGGGTAACTGGGTAAGTTCAAATACACTTTAAATTTCAGGAATGTTAGTTTTTATGTGCGTTAATTATACTGTAGGCCTACTTGTGTTTC
This sequence comes from Siphateles boraxobius, assembly GCF_051911475.1. Lineage (NCBI taxonomy): Eukaryota > Metazoa > Chordata > Actinopteri > Cypriniformes > Leuciscidae > Siphateles > Siphateles boraxobius. Next base: position 5,035,053 of record NW_027508997.1, on the reverse strand, counting down.
ATGTGTAAATAAAGCTAGCGCACCAGTTATGCTAAGCGTTACAAACAGCCGGATTGTAATACCCATCGCATGAACTCAAAATGTTATGATTTTTTGCGTGTTTGGTATGTTTCTGTATCCCGCGATTACTTTTTCCTCGTAAAATCGACTTACAAAGCATGTTCTCGAATTAGTTAGAATATTTCTGCGAACCCCTCGTAATCACGGTTGCATGGGATTCAAAGGTTTGTTCTTTGTTGTTCTAAGTCAACCACAAGCTACTTTAAAGTGTGGTATACTGTATATCAAGACAAGTAGGTGCTTCCTGGTCACCTCAAAGTACTTGACAAGGTTTCTTCAAGATTTTACAGGGAAGGTACGGTCGTTTAGAGGACATTCCACATGAGAGTAGGATTGCCAGTTTCCTTGAACAGAAGCCAATTAAGCAGTCTGTCATTGTGACCTCAACCTCGTGCTTTAAACCCTACAATAATTTATTAAAAACTGTGAATAGTCTTGAATCTGGCTGGCTGCACATTAGCTCAGAGGAAGGACAGCACCTGAATACTTGTCTAGTTTAGTGTGTCTTTATTAGAAGAGTGAATGGACCCTCATGTGCCAGTTATCATACAATATGACAGATAATGCACATGGCTCTGTTCCAGATAAACTATTTCATGTTTGACCTTTGAGGGACATGAACTGTGGATTAACCTGCCAGTGCCTTAGTTTAGAAGAGCAGCACTGTCATTGAATCTGACAACAGATTATAATTGCTGAGCTGTTTAAGTGCAAACAGACCAAAGTCTCTGATGACCTGTTCCCACTTCAACGTTATTCTGTCGACTGAACCTGACTTCTGCTTGAATCCTCCTTTTGGCTATAAGTAGAATTGAAAACTAGATGCGTAAAACAAATCGCACTGCATATTGCCAATGTTTCACAGATGCAGGTGATGTTTGTGTGACTTTGTCTGCTTTGGCAATCTTGTGTAAGGTAGGACTGTATTTGTGGGCTTGTTTGGTTGGACTGGCTTCTGGGGTATGAATGTCAAAAGTTTGGTTATATATGACTGACTACTTTTTTGAAAAGTATTCACATACCATCTCTGTTTTCAGTTGTTGACTTTTATTCTGTTATACTTTTTATATTGTATACTGTTAGAAATTAGTATTATACATTATGCAGGACTATTATACTGTATATTTTTTTCTATTATTCTATTGATATACTACTTTTATACTAATAATCTAACATGTGGAAAATAGTACTGATAATGAATGAGTACAGTAGGTGTGTCCTGGTAGTTTATAAAATGTTATATGGAGTGTATTGAATGGGAACATTTTTTATTTATTGTGAGTAAATGGGCAGACTGAACAGGTCAAATGGTATATGTATCTTTCGAAGAGCAGGGCTTCGAGATGTCACTTTACTCCATTGGCTTTTGGCATGCCAGTTTTTTTTTACATGATTTCCTTCCTTCTGGGAGCAGCATATATATGTGTAACTCGACATTTTGAGGGAAAGAGGAGCAATGGTTGCAGAACAGCTGTAGTTGCTTTGATGTTTGGAGATCATTAATTTTTCCACTAGCTGGGTAATGTCCACATCAGTTTTTTGCTCTACCAAACAGAAATACTAAATTATTCATCCATTTCAAGGTCACTTTGCTGTGTAGTTCTAGATAATATGCCTACTAATGACCATTTTAAGTGCAAATTATTTAAATGTTTAAATGGTAAAATGTTTAACACAAATTTAACACAAAATTATTTATAGATATACTGTACATGTGCTCAGAAGTTTAGCACACATATTGATTAACTGGCATATTATATAAAGTAGAGATCTGATCTGTCTGTCCCAAAATAACATAAAATATATGTCCTCTTTACATGATGGCACAATTTAGAAATACTAAAGACATCCACATCAAGAACATCAAATACTTTATATTAGCCACATTACATTACAAAGGAAACCACTGCAGTAGAGAAAAATATTTTTACGCTCTCAGACTTGACCGTACTTGTAAAATTCTATAGGATTTATTTCAAACATTGTAATTTATACAGTACTACAACTTCTCACCTTCAATGGGGTTCTCTTTGTGTGATGGGAAGTCTCTAGGTCTGTGTTCACACTGTCAGTACAAATCCAATTATTTGTGTATCCGATTGGAATTTGATCTAAAATTATAGACTGTCTACATTGTGTCACAACTGTTAAAGGTTATTATGCCCCTTTTTACAAGATGTAATATTGGTCTCTGGTCTCCCCAGAATGTATTTGTGAAGTTTCAGCACAAAATGCTGAGGGACATGTTGCGTCATGTTTACATTACTCGTCGTACAGGTGCTTATGTGGCAAATGTGAGAAGATGGCTACAGAACAAGAAAATATATGCTGCAGGGAGATAGAACAGGTATTAATTTATTAGGTGTTCAAGCACGAAGTGCTGAAAACCTATTGTAATTGCTATTTGGAAAAAAAAAATCCCCTAAAACGCATCGTGCAGCTCAAACCGTAAGGCCTAGAGACTTGAAACTCGGCCAGATGGTAGGCCACACTTTTGGGGAGAACCTATCAGAGTATGACCCCGATTGGCCCATAGGTGGCGCTACAGCAACCAGAAGTACTAAATTGCTCAGAACTCATAGACCGGTGAGGTCCTATTGGTCCTAGCCTCAAGCTGTTTACACCACTGTGATCCTTGGCTCAAGATGTATATCTCCGATTTCGATTAGGGATGAGTCGCGATCTTCGAATAGTCGAACTGCGTTCGAAATTCGATCATAAAATTGCTTTTTCGAATATTGTTATATTTTCGCGCAATTCCAATGTGTCATAATTGACGGCCCGCCAACTCTCATAGATCGCGCAGCAGTGTATTTTCCTGTCGGGGACACAAGGTGTCACTAACATGAATGAAACCCCCTACTGCGCGATCTAGGATACCAGTGTTTTATACAGAGTGTAAACAAACAACAGAAGAAGAGCACCGTGACCGTTAACTCTGCGCCCAACAGAGGTAGGTAGTAACCTTTACTCTCTATGTAACCGTCTATGGTAGTAACAAAGTAGGCTACATTTACTTCCTTACGTTGGGGTGACGTTCCTCTCGTTACTTTATTTTAATGCAATAAATGCTGTTAAATGCGTAGTTTATTCCAAGCGCGCTGCATCTTTTTGATGGGAATGAGCGATGCTCAATTCACAAATGAATCACTCTTTTGAGTCGATTCTGTTCAAAGACTTCATCAAACAAGTTGGCAGATCTGTCTAAATCGGTTCGCGAATCAGTTTGAATGATCTGTTCAGTTTCCTGCACGCACTGAATCGTCTGAAGCGCTTTCAATTCACACACGTAGTCGTAACAGGAAGATTTAAGAACATCAAGAGCGTTGGATGAAGTGGCCGTGGGCCTACAGTCTAGTGAAAGCAAATCTGCAAATGCATCATATTTTTGCCAGCGATGAAGATCTAGTTGAACATCTTCCTTCGTATGATGTCTGTGAATGAATGATTCCACAGTACGATACATTCGAGTTAATTTCATTCAGGTAATACATTTTACAACCAAACAGATTATTACGCGACGATAGCACTACTGCAAGTATGATGACATTATCCGTTTTTTGGACATGTTCATTTATAGGCTACATTAAATAAGCTACCATTGTCCACAGTTTATGAAATGAACACCCGCCATCCCGCGGTAATGTGTGTGTATTGCGCAGTGGCATCACACGAATAGTTTTGATTGAAACTAATTTGTTTAAAAAGTAGGCTGTTGCAGTAACAAGGCAGGTTCGCATAAAATGTCTCCGGTTACTTTCGTAACCTCGGTTCCCTGAAAGGCAAGGAACGACAAGTGGGACAAGCAGTGGGACAAGCCTGCCATGTCTGAAGAGACCGAGAGAAGAACTCAGAGCCTCCGCTCGCTCGGGGGAGAGGCGCGCTCATTCTCAACGAATCCTAGCACACTCCCAGGAATGTTGTAGTCTGGCTCGGTGTGAGGACACTTTTCTGGACGTTCACCCTCAAACCGAGCATCCCCAAGTGTCGAAGGAGGGCTTCCACATGGCTGACCAGCATTTCTCTCGACTGCGCGAGAACCAACCAGTCGTCCAGATAGTTCAAGACGCGCATCCCGCTCGATCTGAGGGGTGAAAGTGCCGTGTCCACGCATTTCGAAAATGTTCGGGGAGCTAGGGCTAGTCCAAACAAGAGCACCGTATATTGGTACACCGAATTCTCGAACGCAAACCTCAGGAATCGCCTGTGACGTTTTACTATCTGGATATGAAAGTAAGCGTCCTTTAAATACACTGAAGCAAACCAATCCCCGGGGCGAATTTGCGCCAGGATTTGCTTCAGAGTAGTCATCCTGAAAGCGCGCTTGTGAAGCGTTCTGTTGGCGGGTCTCAGATCCAGAATGGGGCGGAGACCCCCTCCCTTCTTCGGCACAACGAATTAGCGGCTGTAGAATCCGCTCTCCCGCTCACTCGGGGGAACCGGTTCTATAGCCTTCTTTTCGAGCAAATTCTTGCCTCAGCACATGAGCGTTTTGGGGCAAAGTTAATGACTGAATTACGCCGCGGAAGCGGGGTGGTCTGCGTTTGAACTGAAGTGTGTACCCGTGCCGAATTATATTCAACACCCACGGCAAAATGCCCGGAATAGCTTCCCACGCTGCCTGAAAGCGACTGAGCGTGGGCTGATCTAAACCTGCGGTCATCGCCGCTATGCGAGGGCTGGGAATATTTATTGACCGTGACTCTGCGCTTCTCGAAGGCAGGGCGGGTAACACAGTGTGTGGTGCAAGAGGAGAAAAAAGCTCTGTTTGTGAAGTAGTGATCTGCTTTATTTTTAAACAAGAAACAACATTGACAACATTCACAAAACAACTGCACGCGTCGCTCGCGGAACGCTGAGGGACCAAGTGCATTAGAGCGCACCGCTTGGACGCGGGGCCGACCTGGCGCTCTCTTCTCCTCTTGCCCGAGCGGTCAGGACGACTGCTTGGGCCTCGCAGGGGACGCGGTGGGCTTTCTGCGCGGGCTCCTCTGCGTCCTCTTGCTACCCGCTCCCTGCCTCTGGCCGCTACGGCCTCTACGAACATCCGGTCCCGGGCGGGGCGCTGTCTTTCTTCTAGCCGGGGCCTGAGGTTGGCGGCCCGAGGCGGAAGACGAGCGGGAGCGAGGCTGCGGCTGCGGCGCCCTCCGAGGAATCACGTGGCTCATAGCCTTCGCCTTCTTCTGCGTCTTGGAGTAACGCTCGGTGACTTTCTCCACGGCGTCTCCGAACAGGCCTGCAGGGGAGATCGGTGCGTTCAGCAGCGTCTTCCTATCGGCCTCCTGGACGTCCGACAGGGTGAGCCACAGATGTTTGTGGAGGACCACCAGGAACCCCATCGAACGTCCAGTCGCCTGGGCCGAACGCTTCGTGGCCAGGAGTGCGAGGTCCGTGGCCGAACGCTCACCGGGGGACGAACCTCGACTCCGCGGTTGGGGGGGGGGCTACCAGCGGCTCAATGGCGGCGGTGGACCCGATCCCTGCTGCTACGCAGCCTCTTCCCTCTTCCCTCCTGGCTTTGAGAGTTCGAAGAGGCATGTCTGCGCAGAGGTCGCAGGACCCTTCGTCCCTGAGGGCTGACTCAGCATGGGCCAGCCCCATACACGCGATGCAGAACAGGTGCGTGTCGGGGGGCACGATGGGGCCCGAACACAGGTTGCAGATAGTTGCCATCGGATGCAGGAGACAGTGCAAGTATCTCGGCGCAACTTCAACGACGGCGAATAATAAGTTGTTAGTGGAGTATCAGCTTTCTAGCACACGATTTGAGCGTGAAGAGAGAGATTCTGAAGAGGAATTGACGCTGCACTTGCTTATTACTGCTACGAGGTGTCAGTATTTGCATATTTTGCGTCAATTGGCCAGCTCTGCTGGCGTTAGCCTATAAGATTTCAGCAGAAGTGAAGGATGAGAGGAGTTCCCATATACGAACTCCGTAATGTCGAAGTTCCGTAGCCTTGATAGGGAATCATAATGTCATGATGACATTATTTTTTTTATCTAACGAACATCTGGTTTGGCGATGCAAAAACGGACTGTCGTGCTTATTGTTTTTTTCTTCTATGTTAATAACTATGTTAAAAAAAACGACGAAAACATGTTACTTGTTCAATTAATAAACAGTTTGTTTGATGACAAATCGCTAAAGATGAAATTGGCCTCCCTTTCTGTCATTGAGTGTGGTTTTTTTTTTTTTTTTTTTGATTTTCGAACGATAATCGACTTTTGCTCCTCGATTTTCGAATGCAATTTTTGGCAGAAATTCACATCCCTAATTTCGATTTAAGCAAAAAAAAAAAAAAAGCTATGTCGGATTTTGTCCAAAACCTACTTTTGCGAACTAGTCATCATAAATCATTATAGAATATGGCATATCATGGTAAATCATCCTTTAACATGGTAAATCATGCTAGAATCATATTGAATCATACATCAATGTGTTCAATTGTGGTTAACCTTGCTAGAACAGGGTAAATCATGGTGAATCATACTAGAACTTGGTATATCATGGTAAACTATGGCAAATCATGCTAGATTCATGGTAAATCATACTAGAAGATGGTAAATCATGAAAAATCACACTAAAATGTGGTATATCATGGTAAATCATGCTAAAACATGGTCTATTCCAATGTCAGTGGTTAAATGCTTGCTATATAAAACTTAATGTCTTTTGATGCTTTTGAGCTTAACTGCCTTAACTGCTTGAACACTGATAAATGCTGCTTGCAGCTTTAATTTACATTTGTAATTGTTGCAAAAAAATAATACGTGACAACTGTCTGATGCTATTTGTTGTATGGAAGGTTACAAGATGGATGAAACAGCAATTTTGATGTCTTGTCTTTACAGAAAACATGCACAGTTTTTAATACAATATCTTTAAAAAATATATTTATAAACGTGTGGTTACACACTATACAAACAAGGTTTAAATTATTACACAGACATCCTACGACGACGACAACAACTTTAGACGCATTTGTTGTTGAATTGGCTGACATCGACTGAAATGACTATTTGCTTAAAAATCATAAAATACACTTACTTCTACTGGAGGTGACATTGGATCGCGAACAGTAGGCAACGATCCACACTTGAGGATTAACTTTGAAGCAAGACCTGCTTTGAATTGACCCTCGTTCACAAAACAGTCTGTCAGAAAATGATTTGCGCAAACATAAATGTATTTTGGAAGTTTAAGTGGCGCCTTTCCTTCCTAAATAAAATCCATCCACTGAGTTTCAGTGGCATCAGTGGCTCTGATGACGGAAGTAAGTGAAAACTACTATGAATATTATTACATCCTATGTTTCTTAGGAGACATTTTCGACAAGGCAGCACAAATCGTCAGAACACCGGCTGTCATTGAAACAATGGAGGATGGTGAACAGATCACCGAGGGCGGGGTCTATGCCAAAACCACAGTGTCAATCAAACTACGTCGGTGGGGCTTGCTCAATTCTACGTCACACTGGGCTGAATCTTAGAACAGCTCGTTCTGAGACAGTGCTTATGATTTATTGAGATTGTAAAAAAAAAACACTGTGTGGATTTTTATCATTCTAGGGTGGTTTTGCTCACATACTGCCAACACATATTTATGTTCAAACACCATGAAAATTGAATTTTGCATAATAGGTGCCCTTTAAGATCCAATTTGTGTGTCCCATGCTTCTTTCATTTTCTGAAATATCTGCATTGGTTTCTATGGCAATAACGTTGCGTTAGTAATTATACGCCAAAAACAACAACTGCAACATGGAGGGATTTGCAAAGCAGATGTTGTCGATTTACCACATGACCATATGTGTAGCCATTGCGCTGAACATTAATTTTGCTGGATTTCAATCGGATACGCACAAAAAGAATCTTTGGACTCAGTGTGGACGTAGCCTTTGTGGTGTCTTAACATGTTTGGCTTCATATACTGTCAGTAGTTAATATTTTGAGGTACACAAAAGGTTGAGGTCTCTCTTCATTACTCACTGTTGTACTGGAGAATCATTTAATAATAACCAACTGCTGAGCAGCAGAGCCATATGTCACAGCAGTCTGGGGGCATTCAGGGACATCCCCTGTACTGATGAGTAAATGTTGCAAAACATGCTTTAGATTCATCACATCCGCTATACATTTCATTAACATTTATTTCTGGTTTAAGATTGGAGTTATGTCAAATTAATTTTCATTTTTCTGTTCTGTTCGAAACACTTTTTTTTTAATGAAGGCCACATGGAAACTTAAGGATTTCCCTAAAATGATTGATATACACCAGTTTCACTTTCACTTTTAGTTGAAAGCTTTCCCTCATCCTGAAGTGCTATAGATGATGCAGTATGAGATGATGCAATCATATTTCTAGCATTGTCAGTAGATTGTACTCTGCCTATCTGATGATAATTTAATCCAATTCACAGTTAACCTTCACATTAAACTTTTTTTAAGCTTTTAAGGGTTTCACAACAAAGATTTGAATGAATAAAAAAAAAATCTAATTCTTTTCCCAGGGCTTGGAGTCCAGATTCAAGAAAACAAAGAAGAGGCTGTTGAATTTTGCTGTTTAAAGCAGGTACTAATATTCAAGTATGTGTTTTTGAAGTATGTTTTGAAGTATGTGTAATTGATGACAATAAATCACTAAATAAAACTTTTTCTATCACTCTCTCTTTCGCAGAGCAAAAATGTCATTGACACGTGAACAATTTTATAACCAAGCAATCAGGCCAAATTTGGCTCGATTTTCAACAACGGTCAAAGTGAGAGATATCTTAGCTCACCTGCCATGTCTCACACTCACTGATAGGGTAAGCCAGATCACATTAACCATAAATAACATCACCACTATAACCAGATATGCAAGAGTGAAAAGCTCAGTTAGCTAAATAGTTTTTGTTTGCTAATTAGAATTTTACATTTTGCAGGAAGAGATCGAAGCCAAGAGAGAAACTTCTGGAAACTTCACTGCTATGCAGACACTTCTGGACAATCTACGCAGACGAGAGAACTGGCCTAATGAGTTCATTACTGCACTGCAGAAGTGTGAACATAGGGAACTGGCCGCTGAGATGAGAACTGCTTATGACAGGATCAGAGGAATCACAAGTAAGAGCTATCTTGCTTGTGTTCAAAGCAAATTTTGAAAAGGAGGGACATTATTTATGAATGCCTTTTTTGTTTATGTTTTGTCTATAGATAATGCAGCTTCTGCTGCTCCTGTGCCCAGACCTGCACCTACTCCAGCTCCTTCTTATTCTCCAGCTGGTGCCACAGCAACCGTGATCACAGCAACAATTCATACTGTCCCAGCTACCACTTCTTCTTTGCTGATTCCACCCGCAGGGGACGTCACAGCACATTCAGCTGCCCTTTCCAACATGGCAGCACCAGAACCATCTCCTGCTCCTGCTCCTGCTCCTGCTCCTGCTCATGCTCATGCTCATGCTCCTGCTCCTGCTCCTGCTCATGCTCAGGCTCATGCTCCTGCTCATGCTCCTGCTCCTGTTCTCGAAGTTCCAGAGACACAGCAAGTGCAAAAACTTCCTACTCTGGTTCCAGCACCTTCTCTTGAACCAGTATCCCAAGCTGAAAATGCACCTCTGGTTGTTGCTCCTTGCCAAACAACTCCCCCCGCTGAAGTCTCAGTCTCCAAATTCCCAACCCACACAGGGCCAGCTGAGAACAAAACGCCTGTTTTAGATACTCCAGATGGCTTGGCTTTAACAGAACAAACAACCCACTCCTCATCAACTGGTGAAACTCTTCTCTCCACCTCAAGTGCTCAAGCATCCTCCTCAAACACCTCTCAAATTCAAATTACACAGCCTTACACCACCTCCCAGAGCTCTCAGATGTCAGAGAAGATCCAGGTGCCAGTCACAGTCAAGGACACCAGCACCTCTGTGAAGGGCCCTGTCCAAGAAACTAATCCCCCATTGAGAGTGGAAAGGACAATTCAGGGGCCTGAAGAGATCTCTTACCCAACTGCAAACGAGGTAATGCTCAAACCAAAGCACTCCACTTTTGTTCTTAGCCAAAGCTATAATATAGCAAGTCTGTTTTCAATTCAATTCACAATTATTTGTATAGCACTTTTCACAATATATATTGTTTCAAAGCAGCTAAAAAAAAATCTACATTACAATTTAGAGCAGGGGTGGGGAATGTTGGTCTTGGAGGGCCATTGTCCTGCAGAGTTTAGTTCCAACCCTAATCAAACACACCTGAACAAGCTAATCCATGTCTTCAGGATCACTAAGGCTACAATCAGGTGAGTTTTTTTTTTCAGGGTTGGAGCTAAACTCCACTGCACTGCACTGCAGGACAGTGGCCCTCCTGGACCAACGTTCCCCACCCCTGATAGTAATCTGTTATTAGATGTGAATGTGTGCCCAAGTAATGTCCATATGTCAGAATGTACAGTTCTAAGTTGAAACAAATCATGTAGTTAGCTAACATCATGTATTAATTTAGGCAGAAACAATGAGTTAATTAAAGCAATTATTAAACATTTGTGATCGCAATGATTACATTATATAAAAAACTTTCTCAGTAGGCCTTTCTCAGTTTTTCAATGTCTAATCCGTTGTATTCTGTGCCTTATTCTTCTGTTTTCTCTGCAGCATGTTCAGAGAAACAACACTGCTGGATTACCAGTTTTTAATGGCCAAACAAATTCGACTAGAGCAGGTCAGGCAACATCATCTGCACCTACTGAGAACCCTTCCTCTTCCATCGACCAGGAATATTTCAGCAAACCTGGCATCCTTCAGCATCTAGAACCCCAGCAGAACCGAGCAGAGACTCTTCCTGTTTTGCCAGAACAGCCTTGCTCAGTGGTTTCAGGTGATTTGGAGATCAGCAGAGCAACAGAGTGTTCCACAGAACTTCGACGTTCTCCTAGTCTTGCAGAGCAGACCTCCACTCCCATTGCTTCCCTTGATTCTGCTTCTCAGTCCTTAAATGACATAGCTGCTCCCTCGACACCTAACCAGCCTGAGGAAGACCACTACGAATCTTTGTATGAGAGTCAGACATTGGTCAATGTAATCCGGTTTTCTGAGGAGCCACCTACTGAAAATTTGAATGGTCAGCCACCAAGCATGCTGCAACATAGCGGAGACCAGCATACCCTGAACCGTAGTGGCACAGAAAATGTAGTTCCTCTCAGTGATCCATCTGGGCATGATTTAGAGGCATCAGAACGCAAGAAGTCAGCCACCATCAAGTACCGAGAGCAAGAGTCTAATGCTAGGCCAGCAACTATTCTACAGCCAGAGCTGAGAGAAGAGGGTAATGCAGAGTTATTCAGGATAAACAACTTCCAACTCATTGCTGCTGCTGCTGCTGTTGGGATTGCTCTATCTGCTGTTTTCTTGGCCTGGAAGCTCAAGCATTAACTGAAAAGGTCTTAAAATGATAGTTCACCCCAAAATGAAAATTTTGTCATTATAGACTCACCCACATGTTTCATGAAACCCATATAATTCTTTTTTTTTTCTTTGATGAAACACAAAAAGGACTGAAGAAGAATGTCCAGGCTGCTCTTTTCCAATGAACAACAGTGGATAGTAACTGCTGCTGTCAAGTTTAGAAAAGGACAAAACGTACCATAAAAATATACCATACCACTATATACCAAGTATTTTAAAGCCGGAGCTGACTGAAATTTTAGTTACTCGCTGAAAATCTTGCCTTCAATCCTACATAACTTCTGTCACCAAATTCTTTTGTGGTTTCTTCCTTGTGTATTTATTTTCATGTGTGTATATTTGGGGCTATATATAATACTTGTCTGCCATGTGCCTAATGCATGCCTTGTATTCCAAGGCCGTTAATGAATTTGACTGCCGTTGCAACTGTAAATTCAGATTCACTGTTAATAAATTGAGTATCTTTTAAATAATTTGGAAAAACTAGCTTGACAGGTATTACATTGTATAACAATTGGTTGTATTGTCCATTGTAAAACATTTCAAGAATATAAGGAGCTGTTGCATAACCCCTATTGGACATTAATAGAAAGCTAATTTGGAGCAATTCCTTAAGCCTTATGTAGTAGACTGTACAATTGTTCCAACCCTCTCCGTTAGCCCCCTCACAGAAGATTCTGCAGCAGTGTTTGTTCTCAAACAAATCTCTTGTCATCTTTCTTCTCATGAATCCTCATTCACAGAACTCTCAATTTCATCACTGTCTTGTATTTTTAAGGCAGTTTGACTTCTGTGAGACTGTCTAACAAACACTTTCTATTTTACTGGAACATCAAACCATACACACAGGAAGTATTCCACCATTGACAAAAATATAGAGTAAAAGTAAACTAAATTACATTTTAAGTAAACATTGTGAATAACTCGTTGTCAATGCCCAGTTTCACAGACAAGGCTTAAGCCTAGTCCCAGACTAAAATGCAAGCTATCTTCATTGAAAGCAACTTGCACTGACATATCTTAAAATATATAAGTGCCATTGTTTTGTCTCAAAATGCACACCAGTAATATATTTTTATAAGGCACCTTTATAAAAGCTACTTAAATGTTCTAATTTAACTAAATCCTGGCTTAATCTAAGCCCTTTCTGTGAAACCAGGCCTAAATGTAATATTTTAATCAGCAATTGCACTTGCATCTACACTTTTTGATATGAAGTTTAGACATGTATGATTGAACATGATTTTAAATGCACTATGTGGAATTGTTACTACTGATTTTTTTAAGTACCGGTATTATCTCTGGGCCTTTATTTTAGGGGAATATTTATGGTTAGGCTAAACTGTCTTGTTTTTTGTGTACTGGTCATTCTTGATCATGCGCAGTCTTAATGATTTCCAGGAATGCTTCTGAAATAAAATGTCCTACCTTGAGTCTTTCTGGTCAGTCATAAGCATAGAAGACTGTAAGGGTTTTCAATGATGATGCGTGCAGTGTTGTTATTGTGAAGCGCGCCACCTGCTGGTGATGAAGATAACTTGATCGCCAATGTAGACTGAGAACTTGATTGGCTCGATGCGATTTCAGTTGACAGGAGAAGCTCATTCATTGGTGACTCGAGTAACTTGTAAACACAGCGACGTAAACAATGAAATACTGAAAATGCATTCATATTTGTTAACGGTGATTTTTCTTCTTGACAATCGATGTAGTGATTTTTGTCAAACGACATAATGGAGCTGAACGGCTTTAACTGTGACGGCGAGGGATGTGCCGAGGAGCAAGAGGAAGGATCGACAGCGCTCAATCTGCCTCTATCAAAGACGGAGACGTCATGTAGCTTAATTGCTACACTGGGAGCAGACAGTGCAGCGGCCGGTGGCAGTGCAACCATAGAGCAGCGGATGTCAAAATCGACGCCGGCGATGCTGAGGCTCGATTCGCTGAAAAAAAACAGGCCGCGTAGGTGAACCATCTTGTGTTATGGTGATAAGTAACGGGGTTAACGGAGCTCATGCTCACATCATAGTGATAAAAATGTCGATTATAAATAAATAAAACCTGTAGTCAGATATTTGATGACCAAGTTTGTCAATTTTGTACGCTCACAATGAACATCGATTTACACTTGCTAGAATTTTTTTTTAAATCGGAGGTTCCTTCTAATCTGCAAAAACAAAATAAGCACTAACGTTAGTTTAGGAATTAAATATTGTTTAAATGATAGATTATGTATAATTGGATTTAGAAATAAACGTAACACAATTCAGAATATTTGCACAAAGAATTGATACAGTCTAATTTCCAGTGGATGAATTTAATAAGCAAATGGTTCTTAACTAGATTTTTTTCAGATTTTTTATATTAGACAATAAGTGGCGACCAACACTAAAGTAAAATTGTGCAGAAGTATATACATATACAGTACATAGTGTGTGTATGTGTGTGTATACATATATATATATATATATATATATATATATATACAGGTCCTTCTCAAAAAATTTGCATATTGTGATAAAGTTCATTATTTTCCATAATGTAATGATAAAAATTAAACTTTCATATATTTTAGATTCATTGCACACCAACTGAAATATATCAGGTCTTTTATTGTTTTAATACTGATGATTTTGGCATACAACTAATGAAAACCCAAAATTCCTTTCTCAAAAAATTAGCATATCATGAAAAGGGTCTCTTAACGAGCTATTAACCTAAACATCTGAATCAACTAATTAACTCTAAACACCTGCAAAAGATTCCTGAGGCTTTTAAAAACTCCCAGCCTGTTTCATTACTCAAAACCACAATCATGGGTAAGACTGCCGACCTGACTGCTGTCCAGAAGGCCATCATTGACTCCCTCAAGCAAGAGGGTAAGACACAGAAAGAAATTTCTGAACAAATAGGCTGTTCCCAGAGTGCTGTATCAAGGCACATCAGTGGGAAGTCTGTGGGAAGGAAAAAGTGTGGCAAAAAACGCTGCACAACGAGAAGAGGTGACCGGACCCTGAGGCAGATTGTGGAGAAGGACCGATTCCAGACCTTGGGGGACCTGCGGAAGCAGTGGACTAAGTCTGAAGTAGAAACATCCAGAGCCACCGTGCACAGGCGTGTGCAGGAAATGGGCTACAGGTGCCGCATTCCCCAGGTCAAGCCACTTTTGAACCAGAAACAGCGGCAGAAGCGCCTGATCTGGGCTACAGAGCAGCAGCACTGGACTGTTGCTCAGTGGTCCAAAGTACTTTTTTCGGATGAAAGCAAATTTTGCATGTCATTCGGAAATCAAGGTGCCAGAGTCTGGAGGAAGACTGGGGAGAAGGAAATGCCAACATGCCTGAAGTCCAGTGTCAAGTACCCACAGTCAGTGATGGTCTGCGGTGCCATGTCAGCTGCTGGTGTTGGTCCACTGTGTTTTATCAAAGGCAGGGTCAATGCAGCTAGCTATCAGGAGATTTTGGAGCACTTCATGCTTCCATCTGCTGAAAAGCTTTATGGAGATGAAGATTTCATTTTTCAGCACGACCTGGCACCTGCTCACAATGCCAAAACCACTGGTAAATGGTTTACTGACCATGGTATTACTGTGCTAAATTGGCCTGCCAACTCTCCTGACCTGAACCCCATAGAGAATCTGTGGGATATTGTGAAGAGAAAGTTGAGAGACGCAAGACCCAACACTCTGGATGAGCTTAAGGCCGCTATCGAAGCATCCTGGGCCTCCAGAACACCTCAGCAGTGCCACAGGCTGATTGCCTCCATGCCACGCCGCATTGAAGCAGTCATTTCTGCAAAAGGATTCCCGACCAAGTATTGAGTGCATAACTGAACATAATTATTTGAAGGTTTGACTTTTTTTGTATTAAAAACAC
The DNA here is from genome assembly GCF_051911475.1 of Siphateles boraxobius. NCBI lineage: Eukaryota > Metazoa > Chordata > Actinopteri > Cypriniformes > Leuciscidae > Siphateles > Siphateles boraxobius. Next base: position 5,019,686 of record NW_027508997.1, on the reverse strand, counting down.
TTATTTTATTGGTCGGATGAAATATGCTAATTTTTTGAGATAGGAATTTTGGGTTTTCATGAGCTGTATGCCAAAATCATCAGTATTAAAACAATAAAAGACCTGAAATATTTCAGTTGGTGTGCAATGAATCTAAAATATATGACAGTTTAATTTGTATCATTACATTATGGAAAATAATGAACTTTATCAGAATATGCTAATTTTTGGAGAAGAAACTGTATATATATATATATATATATTCACTGCACTGATATGCACTGGCCACGTTATTAGGTACGTCTTACTACTACTGGGTTGGACCCCCTTCAGAACTGCCTTGAAGTGATAGCATCACACAGTTACTGCAGACTTGTCAGCTGTACATCGATGATGCAAATCTCCTGTTCCAACACATCCCAGAGGTTCTCTATTGGACTGAGATCTGGTGCCTGTGGAGGCCATTTGAGTATAGTGAACTCTTTGTCGTGTTCAAGTGAAGAAACCAGTTTGTGATGATTTGAGCTTTGTGACATGGTGTGTTATCCTGCTGTAAGTATCAGAAGATGGGTACACTGTGGTCATAAAGGAATGGACATGGTCAGCAACAATACTCAGGTAGGCTGTGGGATTTAATCAATGCTCAATTACTAAGGGACCCAAAGTGTTCCAAGAAAATATCCCCTACAACATTACACCACCATCTGACTGAACAGTTGATACAAGGCAGGATGGATCCATGCTTTCATGTTGTTTTACGCCAGAATCTGACGCTACCATCTGAATGTTGCAACAGAAATCGAGACTCAGGCAACGTTTTTCCTATCTTCTATTGTCCAATTTTGGTGAGCCCTTGCAAATTGTAGCCTCAGTTTCCTGTTTTTAGCTGACAGGAGTGTCACCCGGTGTGGTCTTCTGCTGCTGTAGCCCATTTGCTTGAAGGTTTGATGTGCTGTGCGTTCTGAGATATTCTTCTGCACCTTGGTTGTGATGAGTGGTTATTTGAGTTACTGTTGCCCTTCTATCAACTCAATCAAGTCTGGCCATTCTCCTCTGACCTCTGGCATCAACAAGGCATTTTCACCCACAGTACTGCCGCTCATTGGATATTTTTTCTTTTTCGGACCATTCTCTGTAAACCCTAGAGATGGTTGTACGTGAAAATCCCAGTAGATCAGATCATGATGTGTTTGTGTGTATATATACATATATATATATATATATATATATATATATATATATATATATATATATATATATATATATATATATATTTGCATCTGCCATCTCAGACGTTTTGATATTATGATACAAGTACAATAATTTTAATAATAACCTATTAAATAGGCAATTTTACTCATTGTAGTGTTGACATTATCAAGTGCCACCATTTAACCATGCCCAAGTGATTTGTACGAATAACCAATATTTCTACTTGATTTATGAGAAATATAAGTTAATAATTAACTACATTTCAATTTATTTAAAAAATAATCTTTGATAAGATTTTATTTTTATTATTGTTTACTTGCAGAAAATGTGTTTAGAAAATGCACAAGGTACTCAAGTCACTTACCTGTCATTGGTCCCCAGCTTTCCCATGGTTTGGCATGGACATTGGTGGCACATTGGTGAAGCTGGTCTACTTTGAGCCCAAAGACATTACAGCAGAAGAAGAGCAGGAGGAGGTGGAGAGTCTGAAAAGCATCCGTCGCTACCTCACCTCACACACCGCCTACGGCAAAACAGGTATTCGAGATGTCCACCTGGAGCTGACTGACCTATCCCTTTGGGGTCGCAAGGGCAGCCTGCACTTCATTCGCTTTCCTACGCACGAGCTGCCTACCTTCCTGCAGATGGGCCGAGATAAGCACTTCTCCAGTCTGCACACCACCCTCTGTGCCACTGGAGGTGGTGCATTTAAATACGAGGATAACTTCCGTACAGTATGTCCAAGCTCACGCTGTTTCACTTTGACCTCTTCTATGCAATCTGTTTAACTAAATGGCTCATTGTGGTGTCTCTCTTCTCTTAGATGGCCAATCTGCAGCTGTTGAAGCTAGATGAGCTAGACTGTCTGATAAAGGGGGTTCTGTATATTGACTCGGTGGTCCCAAGCGGTCTATCCGAATGTTACTATTTTGAGCACCCAACAGAACCTGACCGTTGCGAGCAGAAGGCATACAACCTGGAGAACCCCTATCCTTTGCTGCTTGTCAACATTGGCTCAGGTGTCAGCATACTGGCTGTGTACTCCAAAGACAACTACAAGCGTGTCACTGGAACCAGGTTGGTCATGGCTTTATAATTTTGCATTAATTTCGTAATAAGTTTAACAAAATAAAAATGGATTTTACTGTAAAGCTATGGTAATTTTTTCTCAATCTCCCCTCCAGTCTTGGTGGTGGCACATTTCTAGGGCTGTGTTGCCTTTTGACTGGATGCTCCACCTTTGAGGACGCATTGGCAATGGCCACCGAAGGGGAAAGTACACGTGTAGATAAACTAGTCAGGGACATCTACGGTGGTGACTATGAGCGATTTGGCTTGCCAGGATGGGCTGTTGCCTCCAGGTACAGGCATATACACTACAGTTCAAACATTTGAGGGCATTTGTTATGTTTTTTTAATGTTAAAGGGTCAGTTCACCCAAAAATGAAAACAAATGTCATCAATTACTCACCCTCATGTTGTTTCAAACCTGTAAGACTTTAGTTCATCTCAAAATTAAGATATTTTCAATGAAATCTGAGAGATTTCTGTCCCTCCATTGACAGCTACGCGACTACCGTCAACTTCATAATGAGATTGTAAAACTAATCCATATGAATTGAGCAATTTAGTATCTTTATTTGTGTTTCGAAGATGAACGAATGTCTTACTGGTTTGGAACAATGTGATGGTGAGTAAATGATGATGAAATTTTTGGGTGAACTAACCCTTTAATGGGCTGCATCTATTTGAATCTATTATAATTAATAATTATTATTATCTTATAATAATTGGCTTACAATTCAAAATAAGCTACATTTTCAACAGCCAATACTCCAGTCTTCAGTTTCACATGATATGTTGATTAGGTGCTCAAGAAACATTTCTTAGCATTATCAATGTTAAAACACACGTGCTGCTTAATAATTTTTTTATTAATAGAATAGAAACTTTTGTAGCATTAAAAATGTTTTTTGCTGACATTTTTCATCAATTTAATGCATCCATATAGCATAAAAGTATTAAATTCTTTCCAAAAAATCTTTTTGACACCAAACTTTTGAATGGTACAATCCTAAAAATAAAGTTTCCAAAAGGAGCATTTAGCAGTGATGCCATGTTTTTTTGTGAATAACATTTTAATAATCTAAAAGAAAATGTTTCCACTATAAAGAAGCTTTTGTACAATGGAAAGGTTCCATGGATGTTAAAAGGGGCGGTTGATTATGAATTCACTTTTCTAACTTTAGTTAGTGTGTAGTGTTGCTGTTTGAGCATAAACAACATCTGCAAAGTTCAAAGCAAAGGAAGATATTTGCTTTTAAAGAAATCGTTTTTGACTACAACAAACGCTGATTGGGACTACACGACATTCCTCCCGGGTTGGGGGGGAACTATCTTCAAATCAATGATTTGAAGATAGTTAACTCCACATCAGCAACATAAATTCATCAACTAGCCATTCAAAAACGTCCTGTTGTATGTTGTCACTTCCTCTTGAGTCTCTCCATCATTGTACGACTCCAGTTTAAACATAAAGGCAGAACAGTTTCTGACATTTTAGTGCTTGTCTGCATGAGGAGTTGCTGACACACACAAGCTGTTGAAGCTCCGCCCTCTGTGCCGGGAGCAGCAGCTCATTTGCATTTAAAGGGTGACACACGAAAGGATGCGTTTTTACTGACCCTCGAAAAGGGACAACTTTAACATGCTGTACAAAATTATCTGTGGGGTATTTTGAGCTAAAACTTCACATACACTCTCTGGGGACAACAGACTTGTTTTACATATTGTAAAAAGGGGCATTATACCACCTCTTTAAATATTCTTCATGGAACCAAAGATGCCAATAAAGTATCTTTATTTTTAAGAGTCTATACTACTAATACATGTAGAACTATATGGCGAACAATTGGAATGTTATTCATCATATGATACTGTTATCATTTTAAGATGTTTCTGTTATGACACATATAATCAATATAATGTGTATGTATGCTTTTTTGTAGCTTTGGGAACATGATGAGCAAGGAGAAGAGAGATTCAGTCTCAAAGGAGGATCTGGCTAGAGCAACACTTGTCACCATCACAAACAACATTGGCTCAATCACACGCATGTGCGCACTTAACGAGGTACACATGTACACCCACACTATAAATCACTATTATGTTGTCCTTGCCCTTGTCTGTCAGCCTCTTTACGGTGCTGCCTTGTGAAATCTGGATCAAGCAGCATTGTACAGGGCTATGAGAGACCAGGGGCCAATCAACTCGTTGGAAACTTCTCTTAAAACAAAATTGCATTTTCAGGATGAATGCTTATCCTGAGTTTCTCCTATTTAGAACATTGAAAGAGTGGTGTTTGTTGGGAACTTTCTGCGAGTGAACACTTTATCCATGAAGTTGCTCGCTTATGCTTTGGACTACTGGAGCAAAGGACAACTCAAAGCCCTTTTCCTTCGACATGAGGTGTGTGTGAGTCTGTATAATACTCCCAAAGCTCAAACAATATCTAAACAAATCACTCATAACCTTTTTATTTTTGTTTTTCAGGGATATTTTGGTGCGGTTGGTGCACTTTTGGAATTAACAAACCCATCCTGATCTACTAATCAATCTCAGTTCATGTCTTTTTCCAAAAGACATATTTATGCAAACAGACCAAAGTTGCCTTCAAATATCAGACCATGCCCTCAACTACCACATACCAAATATATTATAGTCACTACAATAATATTATACATTCAGGTCAAACAATCAGGATAAACCGCATGGCAATGCTAGTTTTAAGAATTGCTGCAAGCTTTAAAAATGTTAAACCCTTTAAACTTTTTCAACGTCTTGTATGTCAAAATCAACAGCTGATATGAGAATAAAGCAATAAGATCTGGTCTATAGCTTTCACTTGCAACACTTTTTTTTAAAAAATACTGAAATGTGTCAGCTATCATCTTATACCGTTAATGGTTATGGATTGATTTTGCATCAAGCAGCCGTTTGCTCAAAAGCATGCAGATATTAATCAAGCACCTTTTTTTTCTCTATTATTTATTTAACTGATGCAACGTAAATGCAAAATTAGTAAATATAATTGCTGTAGATGTCTGGTGTATGATCAGTGTTCAGAATTAGAATGTCATGGATATACGTATCTCATATTATGTTTGTAGAAAACAAGTGTTGTGTTGCTTGACAGCATTTTGCATAAAAAACTATTAGAGAGAAAGGGACCAGGCAAAACTTTGACCTATTAGGGAAGTGAACAAAAAATAATACAATATGGATAAATCAACTCTTCAAGGATGAGAGCCTGTCTTATTGTTTTTTGGGTTTTTTGCCTTCGGAATAATTTTGGTGTCCCTGTTGCTGCAACATTGTATGAAACAACACAAAACCAACGTTCTGCTCTGTTAACGTCTCCTCATAGTCTTTTGTATATTACTCCCTTTTGATTGCTCATGTCTGTACAAGTAATAGGCAGCTACACCTGTAAATATTATGTCTTGCGTATTGTGTTCTACAACAAAATGTACTTTTTAAATCTAAATAATTGTATATTTTCTTTGTAATAAAATAAATCACAATATAATTCACAATATAATTAGGCTTCCTCATGCTTTTGACAGGCAGAAACATTTAAATCGAATGTATTACTGGTAACACTTTACAGTGAGCAATACATTTGTTACAGTATTTATTTGTTAACGTTAGTTCTAAATACAGTTCAAAATAAACTTCATTGTTAGCTCAGGTCCATCAAATAATATTTACAGATACAACTTCTGATTTGAATAATGTAGTAGTAAAAACAGAATTTTTTAACTAAGATCAATGAATGCTTTAGGAGTATTTCTCCTTGTTCATATAGTTAACTAATGTTAACAACAAATGTTCCTATTACTAGCAACATGTGATTTTTAAGCATTTGAATTTAAATTTCACGAAGATCAAAATCCCTCCATGCTATTTTACAAACGTAAAACGTGACCAGAAGAACGTTCCGTGGGCAGTAGGAAAATCTTTTCCTGAACTGTGAAAGGGCTTATGTGTGTTTTTCCTCAAATAAATCCTGCCCCTTTTTCATTCGAGTGAAGTCGTCCACGAGTCAGCTCCACCTCTCCCTCCTGACCCCCCCACCCCCCGTGCCCCGTCTTTCCCATCTCCCTCTCTCTCTCTCTCTCTCCCACCCGCACGACTGTCCAGCTGGCAATTCACTCCCATTACAGTCATTTATCACCGCTCATTAGGTGCCTTTCTTTGCTTCATACAAGGTCTCGCTCCTGAAACAGGTATCCCGTTCTTTTCTGGATGCTTTTCAGGTTCTGTGCATAAATACAAACCGCATGAAACTGTGCTAAGATTGTGTGGGAAGAAACCGACTAACTTGAGGTAAGGGAAAAATGAAAATGGTCTGCGTTTTTTTATTCGTCTTTGAGTATTGCAAAGTCATAAAAGTTTACTCTTTTGTGGAAAAGTGTCAAATAGGCTACAGTTGAATAGCGTGTTTGATCATCTGAGAGAAAGCAGCTGGACGCAAGTAGCCTAAAGTTACACTAGACAAACGTTATATCTCAGTTGTATCAATAAAATATGTCAATGCATTTTTTAACTGTAACGTTATAACTTATGCAACGGAAGTTTATTTTCTCCTCATCCGCTTGTATTTCTTAAGAATAGACAGCAGTGTTCAACGGTCCTTTCTTTGCGCCGACGTTGTTTAAGACCTGCACTAGATTTGGAGTCACTGTAAATAAATATATAAACATTTTCATTTCGCCGTCACATCTTTAGTAACTTAATGTTAAATTGGTCCACTATACCCCTATAATCGCCTCATACGATGGGATCCAGATCTGGCTGAGTCTCGCCGTTACCTCAGCACATTTGTTTATATAAGCGTTTCAACTTGATGTTTACAGATGACATGATTTAAAATCGTGTACTTAATGCTGTCAGTTTGATTTAAATATGATTACAGTTGAAATACCATTATAATGGCATGTGCTTGGGAATCATGTGTTCCTGAGCTACCGAAAATCTCTTTTCAATTGCGCGCCAGTCCATTTACCTTGTATAATTGGATCTATCCACGGTAGGAAAAGTCGTTTGTCTATTCAACTTTGCCATGCTTTAACACATTTTGCACATATAACATTCTTGAAATTAATAATATGACGTCTTATAAAGATTGAAAGGGCCTATGTGGATCAGCATTAGTAGGCTACTTTATTACAAAAGTGACAAAGGAAATTTGAGACATTGATGTAAAATAAAGGTAAACAGAATAGTTTATTTGTATTTCATATCCAGTCAAGCTGTCATTTTGACAAATTATGCAAGAATGAACATTTTAGAGTAGGCCTAGGGCTGGATGATTAATCGAAAAATAATCGAAACCGAAATTCAGAGCCTATAACCGACGTAATTTTACCATTTCGGTTTTTTAATCCTATTAATATTTCCGTCCACTGTGTGTTAGTGTATTTTCCCCTTAAAACATATTACCGCGTGTGTCACGTAACTCCGCCCCGTCCATTCTGCGACATTGAAGCAACATGAGCCCCTTTCACACAGCGCGTTGATCCCGGGAAATTGCCAGAACAAACACCTTCTGTGTGAACGCAAACACGACCCGGGATTGATGCCAGGTTGGGGACATAGTAACATTGCCGTGTTCAGTCCCGGAACAAGCGCTGTGTGAACAAATGCCATAATCAATGCCGTGTCGTAATGATGGCGCTAGGCCGGGATCGTTCGCCAGCGTGAAACGGTTCGCAATTATGGGGTTAGAATTCGGTCACAATTCTGCGCGCGCAAGATCACATTTTGAGCACGCAAAAGGGCATTTCGCACGCGCGTGACCTGAGTTTTGTGGAGAAATTTTCGTCTCGCAGATAAGAAAATATTTTGAGCGAACTAAAATTAATTTTGCATTTAAAATAAGTGTTTGGATGTGCGCAGACATTCTCTTTTGCATGTGCAAAGTTTCACTTTCTTGTTCCTTTCTGATTGGCTGGCTTGAAAACCAATCACAAGACTCCCTGCATCACCGACTGTGGAAGAGGAAAATACATGGTGGAAGATGTTTATGTTTAATTTGTTTAATGGATTGAAAACTTCAATTTAAGTTCAAGTAAACAAAAACATTCACAGCAGAGAAGTTCTGTAAAAACAACTATCATACTAAAATTTTTTTGGTATGCAGGCTTGTTCCTCTCACTGCAAAAAAAAAAAGAAAAAGATGTGGGTAACAATGCAAACATATGCAAATATAACTGTAAGTGAAAATCTTGGGTGTGTGACTCACACGACTTCTATATAATTACTCTCATAATTAGATTTTTATTTTTTGCAGAGAGAGTAACAAGCCTGCATCCCAATGTGCACACTATCTATCCTAAAATAGTATATAAGAAAATAAAGTATATTTTTTAGTATGATAGTTGTTTTACAGAACATCTCTGCTGTGAATGTTTTTGTTTAAATAATTCCAAGGATATCAAGTAGATTGATTATTATTTTAACGTTATTACATTGCATTTCTACGTTTATTTGATGGCTTTTTTATTCTAATGTGAGTGATGTACCGTTTTTTACACACTTATTTCATTAAAAGGGGGAAAGTCTGTCCATCTTCATTTCTGAAAATGTGTAAAATTTGAGACCCCAGCTCGGTCACATTCATATTTTACTAATGTTAATTACATAACTTGCAGTTCAGAAAGAAGTTAGAACTACCACTTGAGCGGTAGCAAACACTGGGACATGTCATTATGTACAGTAATAGTACGATTTGATTTCGATTAAAAATAAGCTAAAAAAATAGCTTAAAATAAGCTAAAAAATAAACTGTGGTCGTCGAGTGGTAGACATTTGAACTTCAATCAAGCCATTAAACAAATTAAACATAAAAATCTTCCACCATGTATTTTTCCTCTTCCACAGTCGGTGATGCAGGGAGTCTTGTGATTGGTTGACAAGCTAGCCAATCAGAATTTAGCAGCTGGGTTGTGTTGAGCAAGCGAGCTGTCTGCGCTTAGAGAGCGCACGGCTGGTATGAAAGATGAAAGGAGCAAGAAAGTGAAACTTTGCACATGCGAAAGAGAACGTCTGCGCACATCCAAATACTTATTTTAAATGCAAAATTGATTTTCGTTCGCTCGAAATATTTTCTTATCTGCGAGATGAACATTTCTCCGCAAAACTCAGTTCACGCGCGTGCGAAATGCCCCTTTGCGCGCTCAAAATGTGATCTTGCTCGCGCAGAATTGTGACCGAAATCTAATGCCATACGCAATGTGCTAGTTTATGATCGAATCAGAGAAAAAATGCACAATCGTGGTTTCTCGAGAGAAATCGCAGCTCATAAGCAAACTATAGACGCCGCTGGGACATGTCACGTGTCTTTGCGGGTTGTGTGTGTCTGTGTGAACGCACTCTCTTGATTCCGGAAAATCACTGGCAGTGTGAATGAACCGAAGTCAAACGAACCCGGGTCAAATCCCGGGCCACTTTATCCGTGTATTTTCCGGAATCTCTGTGTGAAAGGGAACTCAAACACTGACTCAACTCAGCAACAGGAACCGCTTGTACCAAAGAAACACACGAAAAAAGAGAGAGACTGACAAACGCCCAGCAACAAGTGCCTCCACTCCCCAAAGCAGGTTTCGATAACACAAGCATTTACAAATGCTACACAATATGAAAAGGATTAGTTTTTTTAGTTTTATACAAGTTATATTTTACTTTTAAGATGGCAATATTTACAATAATTTATTTTGTTTACAAAAATAACTATTTTCTACATTTTGAGGAAACTTTCTTTTTACATTAAAACTTAATTACTTTTTTATTAGACGTTTTTATTTCAAGCATTGTATGCTTTGTTTGATTCAATTGTTTGAAATATTTAATAAGTAAGCATTAAAAGCTATCTGTGTGTTTCCTTATTTTAGAATCACAAAGATAGGATTATGCATTCTTTCATTTAAAAAAAATAACCGTGAACATATTTACAGTATAAGCCTTGCCAGTGACACATGAGAGATTTTTTTTTAAATAATCGTTCAATAATCGTAATCGAGGTAACTTGTTCGATTAATCACGATTATGATTTTAGCCAAAATCGTCAAGCCCTATTTTAGAGTTTGCCATTTTATTCCCAAAATGTTCTACATTTTGACTTCCATCACCGTCATTTCCATTGTACGTAATTAAAGATGTGTCGGAAATTACACCATGGTGCAAATGTTCATAGCAGAAATGAAATAATTCCTATGGGATACATTTCCTCAACTGTGTGACATTGTTAAGGGTCACACTTTATTGTACATAGTAGTTAAGGCCACTTCATATAAAGACCTACAAGACTGTGGATTTACTGTGCAACTACATCTTGTTCTGGAAAATTCCCACATTTACTTCTAATGAGTTTAATTTATGGTTATATTTGGGAGTAAACGTATAGGGTTATAATAAGTGTTAGAGCTAGATATTGGGGTAATGGTTGAGTTACATTAAGAGGTAAAGTGTATCAACAAATGCTAATTAAATGCAAGTGCTTTTAATGTAATTACAATGCATCAGCATGCAGCTACATTGTTGTATCAAATGGTATAGTTAATGCCACCTAATATAAAGTGTGCCCAAATTAAGTAAAGCTAATTGAAAAGTGAGTTTTAAGAGGGTCTATTTTCTTAAAGGCCACTGGACCAAAAGTGGCTATATTTAAATGAAATATTAGGGAATCACCCTTATATGAGGATCTGCATGTAAAGGACATAGAGTTAGTGAAGTATTTATATGGATTTAAGTTTGTGTTGTTACTTACTTGATATGCAAATGAAGGTAATGCAAAGATAATGTCTAGTCCCAAAGTTGACAGTTGAAGGGCATGTGTTTAGGTAACGGGTCTGTACCCACTCACAGCACAGCGGTACTCAAGATTTACATTCCTTTGTGGCCTACAGGCTCCAGAGTGACTTGTCTGTTAAGCTGTTGTTACATTAGTGAAATCCCACAACCGCACTGGTGAGGGGCTGTTATATCATCATCATCATCATCATCATCATCACAATTTTCAGTTCAATGTTGTACTATACAAAGGGTTTAAACTATTCTGTCTACAAACATTATAAGATGAACCTCATGTCATTCACACATGCAGTCAGTGGATGGCTCAGTTAAATGTTTTACTACTTCCTTAAAGTCAATATACCAGCTGGTAATAATGACTACTGAATCAAAGGAGAGTGCTGAATACTGTTGTATTACATTTGGGCATGTTTTATTGCTAAATGTAAAAATTTGTTTTGAATCCAGAAAATTACATTTACAGCTTGTTCAAGACAGGTTTTTAATTCATATATCTTTTTTGAAAACCCTGAAACAGTTTATGGTGTTCAAAATATCAAAATAGGTACTTGTACATGAAAGTATTGAGTATAAGTTTCAGTTGACTAATGTGTGTGTCAAAAGCAGTAGTTGTCAGTTTCCTACCCACTTTTTCTACAATACACCGGGTACCCCAGGGTGTGTTGAGAATCCGGGAGCATAAACATGCATAAACCTTTGATCTGTGGGCGAATCTCAAGAAATCACGTCTGAGACACATTTTGCCATCCACCATAAAAAATATTTTGACCGTTTTTTAATAAAACAAATTTGAATGGAGTATATTTTACAAGAAAATACTTGATAGTATTTTCTTCCCTATTGTGACATATTAACCAAAGTCAAACGGCTTCTCGAACAAGAAAAAAATGTTGCGAAGGGCAGGTTGTGGTATGCTTTTGCTGTGATATCATGTGAGTGACGGGTTGTCCTGCCCTTGCACCTTTAAATGCGTCATCAGAGAAGAGATGTTGCTACAAGTGGAAGGGGAAGTTATTTTGATTAAAGATTATGAGGGAACATGAATTTAAAAAAATAAAGATGTGCATGGATTTATAATTCAATAAATATTGCAATCTTCATTTAAAAAATAAGTTATTATAAATCATTATGATTTCATGGTGACTTAAATTGTCATTAAGTAATAAACAATTTTGCAGTGAAATGTGACCCAGACATATTCCCAGGTTTAATTAGCTTCCTCCTATCTCATCGAATTTGCTGTAGAAGTGACCAGCATGCATTATAAATTTAACAGTAAGCTGGAACATGTTCTGTGTGAGCAATTCTGTACACATGATAGTGAACAAATCAAAACATAGTCGCACTCACACAACAGTAAGCGTGTTTCCCATCTTTGTTTCTATTCCCTGCTGTAGAGCCACACATGGAGCCGTGTCAGTGGTTGCTACACATTGTTGTCTTCTTACATAATGCTTGGATTCAATCATGCTTTGCCCAAACCACACCCCCAGTACGCTCAAGCCCCACACCGACCCCTCAGACGGCACAGGGACCAGAGACTCTGAAGTTCCGTCTGTCTGGTTTTCCCAGGAAACACAATGAGGGGCGAATTGAGGTGTTTTACAAAGACGAGTGGGGGACCATCTGTGATGATGATTTCTCATTGGCCAATGCCCATGTCCTCTGTCGCCAGCTTGGCTTCGTGTCCGCCACGGGCTGGGCACACAGCGCCAAGTATGGGAAGGGCACAGGTAAATGTGCCTGCTCTCATTCGCACATTCACTCTGACCAGATATAAAGCGATATCTGCATGCCTGGTATGTGCTCAGAGAGTTTGTGTTTGTTTCAGGGAAGATTTGGCTTGACAATGTGCAGTGCAGTGGCAGTGAAAGGAGTGTGTCGGTTTGTAAGTCTCGTGGCTGGGGCAACAGTGACTGCACTCATGATGAGGACGCTGGAGTGATTTGTAAAGATGAGAGACTGCCGGGATACATGGACTCCAACGTCATAGAGGTAAAGGACCCTACACCAGTATTGGGGAAAGTTACTTTTTCAAATGTTAGTGCTTCAACTTTAATTTATTTCAGTTAGTTGCCAAGGCAACATTTCAAATTTGTAGTTTAGGTGAAGTTTATTGTCTAATGTTTTTTTTAGCTTCATTTCAATTAACACATTTTTTTTTTAAGTTTTAGGTTTAGTAAACAATAATAACCCTGATCTAACATGCAGGAAGCACTCCAAGCACTGCTTTCTCACATGCTTCTTCACTCTTCTTGTTTGACTGTCCACATAGATTCTATTCTTTGCGTTGTGCGTTTCTCTCAGGTGCGGGTAGATGAGAATAAAGTGGAGGAGGTTCGTTTGCGTCCTGTGTTTACCATGGCAACTAAACGGATGCCGGTCACTGAGGGAGTGGTGGAAGTCAAGAATAAGGACGGGTGGGCTCAGATCTGCGATAATGGTTGGACACCCAAAAATTCTCGAGTGGTTTGTGGCATGATGGGATTCCCCCACGAGAAGAAGGTCAACAAGAGCTTCTACAAGTGAGTGTTGATGACATGTTGAAGATAGGGCGGGACTTCTATCCATCAGGATTGTGATTGGAAACATTGTTACAAAAAAAACCCCTACTAAAACCATTTTTACACAGATGAATATTGCTCTTTTTAGACTTACTAGTCTGATTTGAGAATTTGTGTTTTCATATGTCTTGTGTGTATTTCATTATACTGTGGCTGTTAAGCCAATGTGAGAGGAAATTATGTTTACTTTCTCAGTCATCCGTGAAATGCAGTTTCGCCTTGCAGCATACACACAGTTTAAACCACAGACAAACACCTGAAGAAGGAAACTATTGCGTAGGTGCACGGCATTCATGCACACTAATTAGTAGAAAGCACACTGGGGTCTCATCCCCCGAAACCAGTGGAATGTCACAAGAATGTTCCACTTAAAGGAATAAGCCCTTTGTAAAACACATAGGGATTTAGTTTCCAGACCTAGACTTATACAAGACAACCAGTGAAGATTTTATAATGAGTAGAAGCTTAGAGGATGTCTGTGTGCCTCCACAGTACGCCTGTCTGCATTTATTTCCCATGTGTTGTTTTTTAGACTACATGAAGGTTTCATTTCTCATCCTGTCTCCCTACGGCACGTACGCACCATTACCGACCCCACATTCCTGAATCAATTGCAAACTGTTACTGATTAGGTTTCCATAACCTCAGGAAATCTGAAGTTGACATCTTTAAAGCATGACAATAGATTATTAAAACTTAATGATTTAGAATGTACTTTAAAGTAAAACTTTAATTTGACCATTACAAAGTGCAATTTTTAAAAGTGCATAAAGAAACAGTGAACGTATACTCTCTTTTAGTACACTTAAGTGGCCTTTTATTTCATTAATATTATATTATCTGCAAGTACAATTCTTTTTTATTCTACACTTTGTAGCACACTAAATGCACATTCAATACAAATAAGCAAAATTCTTTTTCACAATAGTATGACCATTTTTATCAAGTAAGTGTTTTGGTGATGCAGATGCTACACAACCTTTCCTATCTCAGACAGTCTGAACTGTCCTGAAGTGGACAAAGAGAAAGAAAGATACAGTAGTCAGTGTGTATGTGTGCTTGACCCCATTTCCCTGTTTTCAACAGGCATCTCAAAAAGAGATCTGCTGAGCCAAAAGCTAAAGTTAAAGTAACAGCGGCCAGGTACCATCTGAGGGAAAGAAACCAGTAGTGTTCTTTCCCTAGAAGGCTGAAGCACATATCGTGGCTTTAGTAGTGATCTTAAACGCAGCACAATTAGTGTTTGTAATCCTCTAACTAACTTCAATCTAATGCGTGCTTCAGTCAATTATCCTATTTTGTGATTGAGTTGTGTTGATTTGCTCTCTCAGTGAGGTGTGTGTGTGTGTGTGTGTGTGTGTGTGTGTGTGTGTGTGTGTGTGTGTGTGTGTGTGTGTGTGTGTGTGTGTGTGTGTGTGTGTGTGTGTGTGTGAGAGAGAGAGTGTGGTGAACGTAACATTTCCCAATGAAGAACTTATTACCATCTGTTAGTTTTACTCACATAGTTTTGAGATGAGGCTGTGCTTGTGTAAGATTTAAAGCTTTTGAGGGAGATATCTTGAAACAGAATCCCTTTTAATAATACTAACACAATCCCTTCTTCTGCTTACTGCACTTTCACCTCAGATATGTCCGCTTCTAACGTGCTTGTTTCAATGTGTATATAACAGGCATGGTAAAATTAAATCACCTCTAACAATTGTTTTAATTTATGTGGTATTTTGTAGTTCTCATTTTACAAAGTTTCTGTTTCTGTCACCTAACGTAATTATTATATACCTAATAACTTGTGACGCACTGTATTTTGTTAAATCTTTAAAAAAAATAAACTTAAATCACATTGCCTTCTTTACCATGCAGCTGGTATGCATATGTGTGCACATGCATGCTGGATGTTGCAGTGGACATTTTAGTGTTTCTGAACGCTTAATGGATGTTTGCATTACAGGCAGGGGCCCAAAGCTAAGGCTATCACTAAAACTAGCTCTAAGCCTAAACCGGGCAAATCAGCTGCAGATAAAAGGTAACCTTGGTAAAAATGGGAAGCATACAGTACAATGCCTTCGTGTCTCAGACCTTTCTGACCTTTTCTTTTGTTCTCTAAATCTAAATGTGTTGTCAGTCAGAAAGGCTGCATTACATGTTATTCTGCAGCCTAAACACAACCTATAACAAATTATTGAAATTGGTTAAAAGATAGAAAAGCCTTCTAGAATAAGCAATATGTAGACATACACTGCCATTCAAAGGTTTGGAGTCAAAGATATATTAATCACTTTTTATTGCCAATGTGTGAACAGCTTGTAACGAAACGTAAAAAAACGAGACCTTCCATGACTTCCTAGGTTGTCTATAAAAGCCTGAAGACTGATTTTAATGTGAAGAACTCGGGACGTTTTTGCCGGGAAAATCAAAAGGATATGACGTTTCTGCCTGCTCCCGAGAGCCTCTTCTGTTCAGTGATTCATGAAGCAAATGCTGCTTATACAATGTTCAGGATGATGCCGAAAGAGCCATTCGGGATTGTAATGTCAGTGTTTAATGCAAAAAAAAGGGATTAATTCAAACTATAGTCTCACATAGCCAGATCTATATAGTATAGTCTCAAATATAGGCCCAAACTATCATAACAGTGTCATTTTAATTACCTCATCTGTTGACATGTTGCCGAGGCAGAGGTGCTGCAAACATTTACATTGCTATGATCAGACACTTTCTTAACTGCTTGCTGTTTTCTCATCACTGTCATTTTTGATGTGTTTATTTTGTTATTGTTAACAGTATTTGGCTGCAAAGGTATTTCCAACTTCCCCATAAGTATGTCGCTCTGGGCATTGAATCACATTCAATCCCCTGTACGTAACGTTACGTGTGCACGAGCGCAAGCATGAGCAGTAAGTTGCTGGCTGCAGTTCACTTAACAGCCACCGGTGTCGCTAATAACAAAGGTTTCTGAATTCTACATATAGCCCCTTTAAATTGATCAAAAATGTCATTAAAGACATTTATAAAGTTATAAAAGATTTGTATTTAAAATTAGTGCTGTTCTTTTGAAATTTTAAACTTTTTTTAACATTGATAATAATGATAATAATAATAATAAATGTTTTTTGTGCTCCAAATCAGCATATTAGAATGATTTCAGAAGGATCATGTGACACTGAAGAATGGAGTAATGGCTACTGAAAATTCAGCTTTGCCATCACAGGAATAAAAAATATTTTAAAATATATTCAAATAGAAAAGTTATTTTAAATTATTTTTTTATTATCAAATAAATGCAGCCTTGGTCAGCAGAAACTTCTTTCAAAAACACAAAAAATTCTTTCAAAAACACAAAAAAATTGTACCGACCCCAAACCTTTGAATGGTAGTGTACATAATGCAATTTTGTTGTGCTGTTGTATTTCATTCTTAAGGACAGGAATGAGAATGAGATGAGTTTATTCAATATACTGTCCAAAATGAATAAAATGCAGTAAAAAAAGCATCTCCAATATTTCAGTTGAAAAAATCAGAAAATATGTGTGACTTATAGAAATGATACTGATTACATCTACACAAGAATATTGCAGTAGTTGTTGAGTGTGTAAACATCTCAGGCTTAACTTTATTATGGACCTTAATCTGAAAAGGATGTGCATGTAAACATGGTAAGTGTGTCTTTCAATTCCCTCTCAGGCTGTATGCTGAGCGGCAGAAGAACCGCTTCCTGGTTCATTCAGTGGCATGCTTAGGCACAGAAGTGCACTTGGCTGCATGTCCTCTAGAGTTTAACAATGGCAATGCCACAGAGTCGTGCCCTGGAGGAATGCCTGCTGTGGTCAGCTGTGTACCTGGTCCACTATACGCTCAGAGTACTGCCATGAGGAAGAAACTCAAGATGCAGGTAAAGTGTGTTCTTGTGTATGATACATGCAAAAGGCTCCCTTTTACATGTATTTCATTAGCGCTGTGGTTACTAATTATTTTAAACTTTCTTCCTCTCTTTCTCATTAGTCTACTATACGCCTGAAGGGTGGAGCGAAACATGGTGAGGGCCGTGTCGAGGTGTTGAAGGGCAGTGAATGGGGGACGGTTTGTGATGATCGCTGGAACCTGCTCTCTGCCAGTGTCGTATGCAGAGAATTGGGCTTCGGCTCTGCCAAAGAAGCCCTCACAGGCGCCCGCATGGGACAAGGTAGGAATGCAAAGGAGTTACCAAATATAATACAGAGGTTTTTTTGTCTGCAGCGATGGAATGCACGGAATGCCTTATTACCTGATCAGTGACTTCATCTCTCTCATCTCTGAGGTCATCAGAGATAACAACTCATCACTGAATAATATAAATGCCTTCATTTATTACCCTACTCCCTGGAATATTTCATTCTGATTGGTCAGTTGCTACCATCTGATAATGACCAGGAAACTACAGCTGACCGTTGACCCTGGCAAACCAGTCTCCTATATAGCTATGCTAGTTTTATATCGTGTAACTAAAGCATTGATTTCTTTAATCTGCCCTGGACGTAACAGCTTAAAAGCGCATGGATTTGTGGACATCCATTTTGTCCAGCCTTTCATTTGGAAATGTATTTTGCATTGTAGCGACATTCATACATTTTTAATTGTGGCCTATGTGTTCTACACGTGGCCACTGTTTTACATGGGTAAAGTTGTAAGTTACAAACGTTTGTTTTAGCTGTGTCAGTATGAATTTGACATTTTACTATGCATATGCTTCTGGGTTTTCTCTCAGGGTTGGGGCCTATCCATATGAATGAGATGCAGTGCACAGGTCATGAGCGCTCTCTGTGGAACTGCCGCTATAAAAACATCACTGCTGAGGACTGCAAACACACTGAAGATGCTTCAGTCCGCTGTAATGTCCCATATATGGGCCATGAGAAGACGGTCAGAGAAACACACATATACTCATACTCATTCTTCTTTTAGTTGTGTATTTGTTATACCAAAATTAAATAATGTATTTATACCCATGGTTTACACATGCAAAATAATTTTTACATGTGTTAATTTTATGGCATTTTAACACATTCGTAGATCATGTGTCTGTCATTCTGATGTTTTCAGAAACTGTATATTACACCCACTTGCATCTATTGCTTGTTTCTCAATTCAAGGAGAACACAGCAATGATCAAATGAATGAATGATATTGTGCTCAATATTCATTTTGACTCAAAATGGATGACTGGAGTGTTGGGTATAATTGTCTGTATCAAGAGACAATTACTGTAATTAATTATCTGTTGCGATTTACGATTATGATCTCAACAGATGCAACACACCTGAAGCATTATTCACCTACTGCTAGAAAACCTCCTTTATGCATGTAATGGTCACTGGGGATAATTGTCACACTATATATATATATATACTTAGTCTGTTATTTCCCATAGTAGGCCTATGTCTTTATGAGATAACTGATGTATCTTATATGGTCATATTACACCAAAACAATTTTTTATGAATTATGTGTGTCAAATTAAAATTCAGATATTCAGATGATTTTTTTAAAAAAAGCTGTTTGTTACCACATGATTTTTTAAGTTAATACTTTCATTCAGCACTAGATTGATCAATACAATTGATCAAAGTGACAGTAAAGATATTTCTAATGTTAACATATCTACTTCATATAAATTCTGTCCTTTTAAACTTTTCATTCATCAAAGAATCCTAAAAAAAAAGGTATCATTGTTCCCACAAAAATATCAAGCAGCACTATTTTAAACTTTGATAATAATAATAAATGTGCTTGAGCAGCAAATCAGCATATTACAATGATTTCTAAAGGCTCTTGTGACATTAAAGGCTGGAGTAATGGCTGCTGGAAAACAATTGTAGCCAAAACTTAGTTTTAAAACAAACAAACAAAAATACAACCTGAGAAATATTCACTAGAGTAAAAAGTGTGACAATTATCCCAGTCTCCCCTAAAATCGAATTGAACTCCCTCTTACCCCTTGTCCCTGGTTGTGCCCCGCTCAGGTGCGCATCTTAGGGGGCCGAACTCGCTATGAGGGCCGTGTGGAGGTGTTATATACTGAGGCCAACGGGACGTTGCGCTGGGGTCTGATCTGTGGAGAAGGCTGGGGCACTGAGGAGGCCATGGTTGTGTGCAGGCAGCTGGGCCTCGGGTACGCCAACCATGGTCTACAAGTAGGATGCTAACAGTAACAGCAACACACACTTGCATGCTAACAATGCCTTGAACTTCCTGCTACCATTGAAAAAAATCACATGGTGCTGGCTTACACACTCCCTCATACATATTCAAAGCCTTGAACTTTGAAAACCACATGAAAACACAGAATCAGTGCTTGTTGTCTAGAGACAGAAGGAAATAACCCTGCTGAAAAGATCCTTCAGCTCTAGCCACAATTTGCTAATGAACAACTTAGTTATACTAGCTAGACCAGCACCAAACTAGTACTAACCAGCCATGCTGTTCTATACTAAGGCCTCCTTTATAAAGAGATGCATAGAACGATCCTAAATGTGAACGAATGACAATTTCCGAAATTGTCCTATGAAGGATTTATGAAATAACACAGAAACCCAAACAATTATCATTAAAGGGGCAATAAGTGACTTCTGAGAAACACAGTTGAAAAAAAAAAAATATCGTTTGTTCATAGCCCTGGCTGTGTAAATAGGAGAAAAAAACAAAGTGGATTGAACCAATCCACGGAACACCAAAACACTCTTGTAACAATAGGGGGCATGTCCGCTCATGATGGGGGATGAGCAAGCATTTGTAGAAATACTGTGGAAAGAGAGATGACTGAGAAATTAATTACTTAATGCATATTGTGATTGTCTCATTTAACTCACATTTTAATAAACAATATTGAATTATTTTGATTACTGGTATATACTTGAGCAAAACATTTGTACGCTTGCTCTTCAGTTGGCATATGCATATGAATTTTTAATTTATTTTTTCAGTTTTTGCCTTTATAAATCCCAATTTGTTCCTCACTTTTTAAGGGCTGAAATCCCGGGAATTTCGGTTCAGATAAAATTATGTGTTTTATAAATGAGGCTCTTGGTCTTCTCAGCAGGGACGTCTGTCTTGGTATGTGGGTTAGCTTTGAATGGCACGAGACAGATTGGTGAGCGTGGTAAGAAATGAGTGTGTTTGACGTTGCGTAGGTTGTGATTTCAGGTGCGTCTGTCGGGTGGGCGCTCACAATATGAAGGGCGTGTGGAGGTGCGGGTGGGGCAGCGTTGGGGCAGTGTATGCAGTGAGGGCTGGACCACCAAAGAGGCCATGGTGGCATGCAGGCAGCTAGGGCTGGGGTTCAGCATGCATGCTATTACAGTGAGTACATGACATACACACATGCTGATGCAGAAGCAGCTGTTTTCCTTCACCAGGAATGTTGTTTTTAGGCAACATGAATGATTAGGAATAAGATGTTTCTTGTATTATTTTATTTTATTTTTTCAGGAAAATGAGTTGAACACTTTTGTGACAACTGTATAGACTAGAACAGCCAATGACAGTTTGGAACTTTGCCCTGTTTTTGTCTTGTGAAGTTGGCCCACATGTCTGGGTCATATTTTTTCCCCCAAATGAAAGAAATAATTGAAATAATATTTTAGGACCTCGATTTTTTGCATTGTCACATTATTTTCATGACAGTCATTTCCCCCAAAATTCTCATTACCGTAATAAATAAATAAATAATCTTTTTATAAAGTGTAATTTATTTTTCTTTCTTTCTTTTAATTTGTTGTTTTAATTTTGAGATGTAGTGTGACCTGGTCATGTTTACCCTAAAAGAAAGAAGTTATAGAAAATACATTTTGAGCTATGACAAGTAAGCAAAAATTTTTGCAAAAATTTAATTTGGCAAATTTCAGACACATTAGGAATAATTTGACTACAGAGGCCTCAAAGTTATATATTAATGCTATGATCATATCACACATTAACTACTGTCTTACCAGTTGGACACAGACAAGTCGGACTACATTACGATCAGTTGAAATACTTTACAAACGGGCCTTAAAAACGTTAGATAAAAAGTCAAATTCATATCACCATTGTAAACTTTTAATTAAATATGACCTGTTAAATTGGGAAAACATGATTAAGTTTGCAGATATTTTACTTGTATATAAAATTTTTCATGGTAGGGCTCCCCCTCCGCTCAATAAATTTGTCCAACAAAATGTTAACTCATCCACCAGAGCATCTACAAGAGGGGATTGTAAAATACCATGTAAAAAAAGTAGCTTTGGACAGTCGGCTTTCTCTTTTCGAGCAGCTCATGCATGGAATACCATACCCACAGAACTAAGGAAGATCACGTCTATCAAATCATTTTCTAAATCCATAAAACATTGGTTATTAACAAATCAAATATGTTGCCATAATACAGAATAATGTGTTTGTATTTATTATGTTTTTATTTTTTTATTGTAGTAGTGTATTTATTGTTTAAATGTTTAACCTGCTAGGGACTGCAGATGAAAATTAGCCTGTATGGCTAAATCTGGCACATTTACATGTTGGACCTTGTACCCATGTTAATTAATGTGCACTGTCCCTTTAAATAAAGAAACTCAAACTCAAGCACATTTCCCATAAATTCTCATTACCATTATGCAACAAAAAAAATATTTTTTTATGTAAAGTGACTTCTCGAAAAAAGTAATTTTTCCTTGAGTATAAAAGGTACAGTTCTCAACTGTACAATCTTCAAATAGTTATGAAAATGGTATTTGAAAATGGCATGTTTACCATGTAGGTCTGTTTTGGATTTTCATTCTCTTCATAGTAAACTACTTATCACTGTCTGTCTGTGTTTGTTTGTTTTGATGCGTGTTTGCTAAGGAAACATGGTATTGGGATAGCAGTAACGTGACAGAGATGGTTATGAGCGGAGTGAAATGTGCAGGAGATGAGATGTCTCTAAGCCAGTGCCAACACCACAGAACGGTCAACTGCCAGAAAGCAACTGCACGATTCTCAGCAGGAGTTATCTGCTCAGAAAGTGAGTAATCACATGCACACAGAAACAAAGTGACCCTTTTAAAAGGTCGAATTTGATTGGCTGAGCAGCTGATATTATTAATAGTAGTAGTATTTAGACCAAATGCACCAGAACTCTTGCCTGTTTTTAGCTCTTTATCTGTTTTGTGATTTACAGACAGACTGTCTTTAATTTGTGTGGTATAGTATTTTTCAGTTACTCTTTCTGCAGGTTACATTGTTAAACCAGTAGGTGACTGTCTTTATAAGTGAGTCATTGAATCATTTATTCAACTGGTTCATTCAACAACACTGAATAATTCAGTAACTCTCTGCATCCGAATATGCCTACTTCCCTACTATATAGTAGGGGGAAAAGAGTACATGAAAAGAGTAGTATGTCCAAATTCACTGTATTCATGAAACAGTAGGCGAAAAGTACCCGGATGACCTACTACTGGCAAGATTCTATATTGCACAACTTATGGACAATTTACTATCCCATGAGGCCATTTGTGAATAGCAACGAAACTAAAGTCACTTGACAATTGTAGTACGTCCAGAGTTCATTCACACTACATACGTTCATACTACATAAAACATACTTTTATTAACAGCCTCAAAGTAGGTTCTTAATTAAATGTAGTACCTACTTAGTATGTGATTTTGCATAGTATGTCATTTTGAGTGAGTCACTGAATCATTTTCTCAACTGATTTGTTTGAAAACCCTTATTCGTTCATCAAAACACCACTACTGCGTGTTGCTCGGAAATGCTCTAAAATAGACTAAGTAATTGGCAATATTGTGTCTAAAATGTAGGTTACTCAGTATAAACTTCTGGTTTATGGAACTGTTGTATAAAAACAATGTCATATTCAGAATCTAGTACAGAGTAGTACATTCAGTCATTATATTTTTTATGGATGACTGGAATTCTCACCTCAGACGGTCAGTCGGCTGCTGATGCTAGACCTAAAGCTGTGGTCAGTCTTGTTTATCTTTCTCTGAGCACTAGGCTGTAATTAGTGAACCTCACATGGCAAAGGCTTGACTTTAAATGACTTACACCTGTCTGGATTATGTATACAAATGAGACAACATATCATTTTCTTAACTGTTGTACTTTGAGCAAAACTGTTTGTTCAGACATCAAAACCTCAGAAATCCAGTTTAGTTTCCAACATGCAATGCCATAGAAATAGAAACAAAACTCTAAATCAAATTCCTGGACCAAAAATATATATTTATTTTCATCTATGAACTTTCATTTTAAATTGCCAGCATACCATTTCAGAGTTTTCATGTTTTAGCTTGATCTTGATATGTACAAGTTTATTTCCCCAGCTACATCAGATCTAGTGCTGAACGCACCATTGGTGCAGCAGACGACGTATATAGAGGACCGGCCGTTGCACATGCTGTACTGTGCAGCAGAGGAGGACTGTCTGTCCAAGAGCGCGGCTAATGCTAACTGGCCTTACGGTCATCGCCGCCTGCTCCGCTTCTCCTCTCAGATACACAACATCGGACGAGCTGACTTCAGGCCCAAAGCTGGCCGTCACTCGTGGGTGTGGCACGCATGTCACGGGTAACCGTACTGTTAACATTTCTTTTTTCAATAGATTCATGTTGTGTTGAACATCTGGGTACGCCTTTTGTGTTGCGGGTCAAACTGACCCCCCATTGGTTTCCATGCAATTTGTACGAAAGATTGTTTCTGCCACAGAATAAAATAATAAAAAGGGTAATTGCGACTTTTGATTTCACAAATCTGACTTTATAACTTGCAGTTCCGAGTTTATAACTTACAATTCAAATTTTTTTTCCTCTCAAATTCGGCTAAATCAACACTACAAAAAAAGAAAGAACTAAGGATTCATGGAAAAACAGAAAACCACTATTACATGTCAGAGAATAAAAATATCACAATTGAGAAATTATACACTCCTATTGTGTTAAAAAAAATCTTCCTCTCTTTGTGTTTGGGGTAAATTTTACCCACATATTTTTTGTTCAATATTAGCTGCAGACACAAAATGGAATAATTTCCTTGATGTTTTTATTTTGTTATATTTACTTGTGGTGACTATTTGCACACTGAGGTGTTACAACTAAGTATAAAATAGTATCTAACATTTGTACATAGTGTAAATAGTATTTATCAATAGGCTATTTGTAATTGGTCTAAATAGCCTCTGCCTTTTTATGACTGGTTCT
This sequence comes from Siphateles boraxobius, assembly GCF_051911475.1. NCBI lineage: Eukaryota > Metazoa > Chordata > Actinopteri > Cypriniformes > Leuciscidae > Siphateles > Siphateles boraxobius. The sequence goes on along the minus strand of NW_027508997.1, from coordinate 4,994,847 downwards.
CAAACCTTTGCGAGAATAAAATGGGTTTATCACATTTCTTTTAAGCGCTGCAACTGACTAGTAATTGCGATCCAAAAAACAAACAAAAAAAACAACTAATAACCAAAAACATCATTTCACAGACTTTTTGTCAAATCGATTAGATGAAGAAACAGCTAATTTACTGTTTGACTTTGCATTTAATGTTTCACCAAAATGAATTGTTTATTAAGTGTTTCAAGCAGTTTAACAATCAAGTGTGGGTTAAATTGACCGACAACACAACATCCACTGCTTTTCTAGCTGGTTTCTTTTCAGTCAGTTCTAATGGGATATGGATATACAAGTTTATATATGTTTGTGTGTATGTGACTTCACAGGCATTATCACAGTATGGACATCTTCACACACTATGATCTGATGTCTGCCAATGGCACTAAAGTGGCAGAAGGACACAAAGCCAGCTTCTGCCTGGAGGACACTGACTGTGAAGAGGGTAAATCACACTTTTCCAAAAACACCATTTACAGTCAGCTCTCTTTATTTAGACACATCATCAGCAATTACAAATCTGTGTTAATTCTAGGCGTTTCCAAGAGATACGAGTGTGCTAACTTTGGTGAGCAGGGCATCACAGTGGGATGCTGGGATTTGTATCGCCATGACATTGATTGCCAGTGGATCGACATTACTGATGTCAAACCAGGAAATTATATCCTTCAGGTCAGAAAATTGGTGCAGATCATTGTCCCAATCCCAGAAACTCATCTTTTATTGATTCAAGCTTATCCAGACTTGTTTTTGCTTGCTTTTTCTCCTAGGTTGTCATAAATCCTAACTATGAGGTTGCTGAGAGTGATTTCACAAACAATGCCATGAAATGTAACTGCAAATATGACGGCCACAGGATCTGGGTCCATAATTGCCATATTGGTGAGAAACGAATACAAACAAAGCCTCAAAATTACTAGAAAATGTCTATGCTTGGAAGAGAATACTACTGTCACTTACTACTTACTGAATTCTTTTCAATATATACTTTTAAAAGAAGGATAAGAAACAGAATTATGCAACCTTTTAGTTTTTATACAGTAGTGTTCTACATTCATGACACGTGACCTCAAGTGATGCAATAACATCTTATGTAATTCAGAGAGTGTTGTCATATTATCATCTTGGAATTAAACCGTTATTTCGCATTTTGACAGATTTTCTTGGCAGTCTGATGAAATAATGATTCAAGAAAAAGATTGTGGTTGATATCAATTCCAGTTCAAGTGTGTACTCTGTTGTAGCAATATATATTATGCACTGAAGATAGTAAGAGAATAGGGTTGTATGCTATTCTGAATATTGTCAAAGTGTTCCCCATTGAATGTCAAATACTGAAAGATTTCTTTTTCCATGTCTTCATTTCAGGTGATGCTTTCAGTGAGGAGGCTGAGAAGAAGTTTGAGAAATACCCTGGACAACTTAACAACCAGATCTCGTAATCATGTCACCAGATTCAACTAATTAGCATATTGAGACGATCTAACATTGTAGGTTAATCCAGAGTAAAATATTTATTCATTCAAACCAGCCATAAACTAATCATCGTCTCACATTGCAAGTTACAGAAACCCTAAAATCTACAAATATCCAGTGTTTTAACACAGAGTATAATTGTATTGACATTACCAAAAACTGAACTCCAAAAGACACTCTGGGCCACTGAGTCTGGCTTAAGTAGTGTGAAGGTTCGATGTAAATGAACATTTGCCTCAGGCGTGCAGTGGTACAGGTACAGCCTGCTCTGTGTTTACAGCGCAACCAGGTGCTTATTTTCTTAAAGGTTTTAAAAGCCTTGTTGATGCATCACAGCCAATGTGCTGCTGTCTCTGTGAGTTAAAAGTACTTGAATGTTTCGTATTCCAGATGAGCATTCGTGTTTAAAAGCTGTTGCTAAGTGTGAATGTATGTTATGCTTCAAAGCTCTGACTCAATGTAGGATCCTGTTTTACTTTCAAATAGTCTTTTATGTATGACTTGTTAAAGCTTCAGGGACGTTTTTTTTTCCCCATTGTCCTGTTTATGCATTCATGTGTTCAGCTACAGAAAAAAAATTAACCCTTTCATGTCATAGGCAACTTTTAAAGATGAAAAATAAAGTATTTAAAGTATCAATATTTGTAATACAAATATTTTCACGTTTCATGAGCCAAGAAACATAAATGGTCATAGTAATTTAGTAGTCAGCTTACTTTACAAACGTACGGAAGCTTGTAATTGTGACTAATCTCACAATTCTTCTTTTTCTCAACTTGCGAGTTTATATCTCAGAATTTTGAAATGTGTTTTGACTGGAACTCACATCAGTGATGACAGTTGTGTAGAGTGAAAATAACAGCATTGTGATGACACATTTCCAGTTTTCAACATCCAAAATCTAGTAAAGTTTTCTATATTTTCATAAAAAAAACTATACATTTATAATGCTATTTTGTGTTATATAAACTTGGCAGTAAATTACCTTGGCAGTTAATTAATGCTGCTTCGAGGGTTTCTAATAATATGGTTGTGGGAATGATGTCAAATTTGACACTTTATTTTCTCTTCTGACTGCTAATCAATCTCTCAATATTTTTTCCCTCTTCAGGAAAGTCTTAAAAATGCTATCATGGATTTTTGCTATTGCTATTGCTATTGTAGTAAATAGGGATACCTACAATTTTTTTTATATTTTTTCTCGTCTCCGGTCTCACTTTTGGAAATGTGAAAACGGTTCATCACACATCTTTATAAGCTGTGTGGGCGGCTTAACAAGTTGATTTTAATTTTCTGGAGCTTATTTGGTTACATGCACATGAGCTCTGCACATTCAGAATGGAAATTCAGTAACCACAAAGCAGGACTCAGTGTAACAATTATAAAGAACTTATTCTAGAACTCAACATATCAAAATGAGTCAGTGGGAGGTGATTACTTTGAATATATAATGGAGATGAGCCAAATAGTTTGATATTCCAATGTTTTACAGCAGAATCACAGCTTTTTTTGAAATGTATTAAAATACAAACGTTGGAAAAAGAGATAAATACGAAACATCTGCAATGTCGTAATAGCAACCACTTTTATTAGGGTGGTCAAATGTTCAATGATTCTTTTGACAATCCCAAAAACAAATAATTAGTGGTTTTCCTTTAAAAACAATACTGAACAAACTAGACTGTCATTACCTTCTTAAATATATTCCAACAATAAATTTCCTCAAATGGATTCTCAAATTATCTCTTCCTCTCATTTATCACCATCTATCCTCATTAAAGCCATTTCTTACTCTTTTTTAAATGCATAAGCTTCACATAATGTCACTCTGTGGACTCTGGGGTCATGTGCAGCATAAGGAGGTCTTCACGCCGGCGGACCACCGCGTTTAAGCTGTCACTTGTCCTCACAGCGTTATAGATCTCCTCTGATGTGTTTACCTTTGCCCCGTTTATCTCAACAATAATATCCCCTGGTTTCATTCCGGCTCTGTGAAACAGGAAATGACATCAACAATAGGAGGATAGCCTCAATCAATTGACTGCGAGGAGCGCAGTGGGGTCAGACCATTGCTGCTTACCTACTGGCTGGAGATCCTATAATAACACGGTGGATTAGAACTCCATGAGAAACATCAGGAAAGGACATGTCACGCATCTTCAACTCCTCGATTAAACTGAGGGGAGAAAAAGACACCATTTGAAGTTTGAAAAAAGTCACTTGACTCAGTGACCATCTCGCAAACACTTCAGGACCCGATATACTTCAAGCAAAATCAAAGAAAGAATTACTGTCATTTCAAACAATCAGGCCAAAGCAAAGTTTGTTTCTGAAGTTTGGAACAGCTTGCCAAAGGGAACTTTCCGGAAGAGTTCACTCTGGCCTGTAAATGCCTTTCGAACAACCATCGATTATGGTTGGGGGCCTTTAGCACATTTTCGCGCAAATTCATCTAAAAGCACCAAATTTGGCACAGATGTAGCTCATGTCATACTGAAACTATTTAGCTAGGGTGCCGGAGCCAGCGACCCTCGGGGCCAAGATGGTAGCCAAATCCAATATGGCCGCTGCCCGAAAAGGTTTCTGGCTATAACTTTTGAACCACATGAGTTACAAATACAAACTTGATATGTTTTTCAGCTTAATTGATCATGGGAAACAAATAGGAATGTTTATATTTATGATCCAGTATATCTGGACCCCTTGATCCTCCAATTCCAATATGGCCGCTGTCCAAAAAAAGCATTTTGGGCTGTAGAATGGGGTATTGTTCACGCAAATTCATCTACACGCACCAAATTTGGCACAGATGTAGCTGAGGGCATACTGAAATGATTTAGCCGGGGCGCCAGAACCAATGGTCTCTGAGACCAAGATGGCGGCAAAATCCAATATGGCCGTCGCCTGAAAGGGATTCGGCTATAGCTTTTGAGCCAGATTGGATACAAATACAAACTTGATGTCTATTTTATCTTTTTTTGACCATGGGAAACCCATAGGAATACTTACATTTATGATTGGGTATATCAGGAATCCCCAAATTATATAAAATATATTATGTAATAGGTAGATTTGACACTGAGGGTCCACCTTCTTTGACGTGGAAATCTTCAGGCGCTGATATACTTCGAGCTAAATAGAAGAATGAATTGGTGTGACGTCATTTCGAACAAAATCAGGGCAAAAAGAAGGTCATTTTGTGTTCGTTTCAGGAGTTCGAAAAGGCTTGCCAAAGCGAACTTTCCGGAAAAGGCCGGTAAACCCCTTTGTACTACCACTGGTCTGTGGCGATTACGTAACAGTCAGGTGAGAGCAGAGGCTCCGCCTTCTTTCTGTTCAGTCTGTCGAGGTCAGACGCCCGCGGGTAAAAACACGATCACACTGGAAAGTCACTTTAAAGTAGACAATGAAGATGTACTTCTGATGAAATGAGACCCTCACACTGTTTTTAATGTTTAATACTGTAAAGCTGCGTGCTTTTAGGGAATATTTTATAAGTGCTATATAAATAATTGTGAAGAATTGCAGAGCTCGGGCAAACATATCCAAATCGCTTTGATCAGATGCTTTTTTATGCTTTCTTTAAAAAAATGCTTGCTGATTTCTCATTTATATTTACATATTCATCTAACCGTCGCTCTCAGCAGTGTTGGATATTTGCTAACAGTATATCACTGCTCACGTATTTCAACCTTCTTTTTAGCCCTAGGTGAAGAACGAAAAAGAACTTCACCGTGAGTATATCAGGGCCTTCAGGTTCTGGTATTAAAAAAAACAGTTTGTCACCTGGGGGTCAAAGTCAACATCATTACTCCAATGTAACGCCGTTTTGATCCCGATTCTCCAAACCAGGACTCTGGAAACAACAAATAAATATCAAAAACCGTCCATGAGCTCAAAATAAACGATAACAAGAAGCTCTGAGGTCAAGGGTCACTCTTACTCTGCTTGTCTGCAGCACGCTCAAGGAAGAGGCGGACTCTGTCTGAGGGAATAGCAAAGGAAATCCCTGCAGTCACTTTCATGGTATTAATTCCGATGACCTCCCCATCCTGAAGGTTAAAAAACATAAAACGTAATTTCATTCCATGAGGCTAACATGTGACCAGTCATTAGGTCCTCAGATAAATTGATCAGATATTTGTTCTTTTATAATTAGTCAAATGAACTAAATTAAATTTGATGAGGGAAAAGAAACGCCTCAGCTTCCTCATCTTCAAAAGTCACAAGCAGTATGTTATGTAAATGCCAGTGACTCACCAGGTTTATAAGGGGACCTCCTGAATTTCCAAACTGTAAAATAGACATTATCTACTGAACGATGCAATATATTTATTATTCGATTAATGAAATAATTGTACTGACACAAATATAGCGTTCACATGCAATTACACCAAAATTGTCCAATGCCATTTCCTGAGCGCTTACATCTATGGTGGCATCAGTCTGGATGTAGTCTATGTTGGAGTTGGACAGACCGAGTTCTTTACCACCTCTCTGGGCAGAGCTGACGATTCCAGATGTGATTGTGTTTTTAAGAGAAAAGGGGCTTCCCATGGCAACCACAAACTCACCCTGACGCACATCAGTCGACTGACCAAGACGCAGCGTTGGGAGGGGATGCTGGGATGAGACACAGAGAACACCATGAGAGTATTGATGCGTCCGAAATCGCATACTGAGTAGGTACAAACACACACACATACACTACCATTGAAAAGGTTTTAAAAGAAGTTTATGCTGCTCACGAAGGCTGCATTATTATTACAATTCAAAATAACTGTTTTCTATTTTCATATTTCAAATTGTAATGTATTCCTTTGATGAGCTGAATGGTACCTTAGCATTGATTTTGATGGTGGCGATGTCTGCAGCCTGGTCTACATCCTGGACTGTGGCATTGTAAGTATCTCCATTGGTCAGTTTGACACGGACACCACGCTTGTTGGCAACCACATGGGCATTAGTCACTATCAGGCCATCACTACTTATGATGAAGCCGGAGCCGTTCGAGATGGGCACCTCACGGCCAGAAAAAGGGTGTCTATAAAGAAACAGTTTTTAATATGAGACACAAAGAATCAATCTACACATGTTAACAGATTCAAAAGTTCCCTGTTGAGAAAAACAACTTGAACGAGTCAAAACTGGTTTGCTCGACTCCAAGTCAAGTCAGCCTGTCTGGTCTGTTGGCTAGTTTAAAGAGTTAGTTCATCCAAAAATGAAAATTCTGTCATTAATTAACCAAACCTCATGTCATTCCAAACCCATGAGACTTTCGTTGATATTCAGAACATAAATGAAGATCTTTTTGATGAAATCTGAGAGTTTCTGTCCCTCCATAGACAGTTACGCAACTGACATTTTGACGTTTCAAAAAGTTCATAAAGAGATGGTAAAACTAATACATATGAATTGAGCAGTTTAGTCCAAATTTTCTGAAGAGACATTATCGCTTTATATGATGAAGAGATTGAATTTAGGCTTTTATTCACATATAAACATTCATCCACTCACACATCAGAAGTGGTAAACGAAAGCTCAAGAATGTTCGCTTGGTGTGCAAGAACCAATGAGGTTCATTTTCTTGTGTTACACAGCAGTTTGTGCTTCAGCAAGAACCAATGAGGTTTGTTCTCGTGTATCAAGCAGGTTCGGTTGAGCTTCTGTTTATGTTCGCTGATTAATGTTTATATGAGAATAAAAGCCTAAATTAAATCTGATCATCATATAAAGTCTTCGGGTCTCTTAAGAAAATTTTGGACCACTCAATTCATATTTATTAGTTTTACGATCGCTTTATGAACTTTTTGAAGAATCAAAGGGGTAGTTGCGTATCTGTCAATGGAGGGACAGAAAGCTCTCAGATTTCATCAAAAAGATCTTCATTTGTGTTCCAAATACGAACGAAAGTTTGGAACGACATGAGGTTGAGTAATTAATGACAGAATTTTCATTTTTTGGGTAAACTTTTGCCTTCAAGAAAGACATGGTTAATTTTTCAGCAGCTTGACCAAGGTAGGAGACCATATTTAACAGACTGCGAGACACTTTTAAACCAGCTAAGACCATCTTAGGCTAGTTTAAGATTTTTTCAGTGGAGCTAGTACACAGTTTCAATTAATTTTTGACAGACTTACCGCCCAACGATCTCGATGTAGACTACAGCAGGAGTGGACTTCTCAACAACATCCGCGATGAAATTGTACTTGTACCGCGGACTGTCAGGTTTAAATGGGGAGGCACATTGGACAGTAGGTAGTATGCTGTCAATCAGCAAGTTTCTGACCGAGACTGTGCTCTGTAGGGCATCTTTATTGTTCTCGTTTCTTAATGAATACAAAGCTGCTGCTCCTCCGAGTCCCAGTCCAAAAGCGACTGCCAGGCGAGCGGTGCGACTGTTGCCTCCTGAACTCCGGTGTGAAACTACAGTTCGTACTTCTACATGTTCCTGCTTAGTGTTACCTGAAGGAGAGTTAGAAAAGTGTCCTAAAGGTCTTACTGTCATTACATTTGGTTGGCGACGGCTGTCCCGGACACATCTCGTGATCGTCCTTATGAGACATCGATTTAACGTTACATGTGTACTTGCCATGTTGCATCAGATGTATCGTAGTAGAAAACAGTCAATACAGATGGAAGCAGGGACTTGACCGCTGGGTCTAACACATTATATTAGCAAAAGTTTCTTTGAAAATATTTAAATAGTTAATCTTTATTCTATATAGGAATATGTGGTTAAAATGGTCTTCACATACGCTTGTAGAGGTGTAACTGTCCAATCCTCGGCTCTGACTTTAGAGTCTGTGACGATACCGGAAGTAGTCTGTTAGTTGGTCAACGCATCTGCGCATGTATGGACATGTCTGATCAGAGGATGAGAGTGGGAACATAGACATCATGTCTATGAGTGGGAAACTCCTGCTAGAATATCTGACAAGACGGTGTGTTATGTAAAAATTATCTCATCGGAAATATTTTCTACATTTGAATAGATAAAAGTGTAATAAATATAATATCATTATCAATTATCTAAAATATTATATGCAACTATTATTTAATAAGTAATTTAATAACAATGCAGTATTCATATTAATAATAACCTATTATTGAGTGTAATTATTCAAACTGCATTTATTTTGAAAATATTTATACAAGTATTGTGAACGTTACGTGAACGAACTAAGATCTGGTCTGGAATTTGGAATGTGTGAAGCGGACGGAGAGAGATTTCTCCTCCCCGCTCCTGAAATCAGTCGGCTCCAGCTCCTGATCCATCCCGAATTTTACATTTCCTCTTTGCCTTCAGCAAACTCACGTAGTTCGCTCTACTTAATATCATAGACGCTTAATATCTAATGCACAGTAGTGATGGGAAAACGAAGCTTTTCAAAAACCTCGAATCTCGCAAAATGATTCACTGTTTCTAAGCGCTCAAAACACTAAAAGCTGATGACCCCTGCTGGTCAGACCAGTGTGTAAATGCTGCGAAAACTCAGCAGACAAATAGGCCGACTGTTGGCATAAAACACCTTTTACAAACCAATTGCAAATGTTTTATTAAAGGTTTAATCAATTGAATGCAATTAACAAATAATATAATGCCATTTTTGTTTGTAAATTAGACTTTTAAATACAACTCTTCCTTTTTATTATACCATGTATCATTAAATGTGTACAAATTTAAAAAATTGATCCGAGATCAGGAAAAAATATTAAGTTAGACACTGGTTAATATGTTCATGAGATCTAATGGTTCAATTCGAACCATTAGTTAGGGCCCGAGCACCGATGGTGAGAGGACCCTATTGTTTTTGCTCCGTTTATTATTATTCCGCTTCTTCTTCTTCTTCTCCTAAATGAATCGCTTTTTTGAGGGCTTAAACATGCTCGAAAACTCATGAAACTTTTCACATGCTTCAGAAGTGGTGAAAATTTACGTGTGATATGGGTTTCAGAATTGTGTGGGGCAAAATGGCTTAATGCCCCCCCTAAATTATTGCCCCGGCTCTAGGTTTCTCGTACAGGTATGAAATTCGGTACATACATGTAATGACCCAATATCTACAAAAAAGTATCTTGGAGCGTAGCCCTAAACACAACAGGAAGTCAGCTATTTTGAACTTTTTGAGCAGTTTTTGCCATTTCCAGACATTGTACTTTAACGAACTCCTCCTACAGTTTTGATCTGATCCTCTTCAAATTTGGTGAGTGTAATTTTAAGGCCTTTGCGACGTTAAATTGCGAAGATATTGAGTTTTCGTCGAAGGGTGTGCCCTTGGCGGCCTGACAAATGTACACCCAATTTCAGCCTTTTGCTGATTTATGCATGCTCAGATAAGTTCAATATTAATGTCGCTTGGAGTTCCGATGTTGCTAGGCAACCACAGACAGCCTGCAGTAACTCAGCCATACAATGTCCGATCTGCCCCAAACTTCACGTTTGATAAGAGTCCTGTCCTGAACACATGACCATGCTCATATTCGGTTGTAGCAATAGCGCCACCTGCTGATAGCAGGAAGTGTGGCAAATACAAATTACTTTAACATAGTCCTCCTATATTTACGTAGGCCTACTGCCCACCGTGCTCTGTTTTCCTAAAGCCGCCGGGTGGCTGTGGCACGGGTGCGAAATTTACATCTGATATGGGTTTCAGAATTGGGTGGGGCAAAAGGGCAAAAAGTGGGGCAAACAAATATTTCCACTAATTGCCCCTGCCGCTACGTTCCATGTAAGTGGATGAAATTCGGTACATGCATGTAATGATCCAATACCTACTAAAAAGTATCTTGGAGCGTAGCCCTAAACGCAACCTAAAGCCGCCGGGTGGCGGTGGCACGTGTGCTTGCTTGCAGTTTCGGTGTTGCTAGGCAACCACAGACAGTCTGCAGTAACTCAGCCATACAATGTCCAATCTGCCCCAAACTTCACATGTTTGATAAGAGTCCTGTCCTGAACACATGGCCGTGCTCATATTCGGTTAGAAGTAATAGAGCCACCTGCTGGTAGCAGGAAGTGTGGCAAATTCAAATTACTTTAACATAGTATTCCTATATATACACATAGTGCCCACTGTGCTCTGTCTTCCTGAATCCACCGGGTGGCGGTGGCTCGGGTGCAAGGGCCCTTTCATCGCTGCTTGCAGCTTTAATTGTTTTTTGTTTTTTTTGGCGAACCATTGAAATTTCTAATAATTTCGATACAACTTGCAGCAACGAAGCCTCGTTTACTTAAAGAGCAACATGCAGGTTGGACACCCCTATATAGCATAGTGTATGTTGATGATAGAACAACTAGATTTTCTTAACTGGAGTAATATATATTTAGCCATTAACGATATTTTGGGATAAATTGTGATAAAATAACTTCCGCGTCTGTAAAGCACTAACCGGAAGTGACGATCGGCGAGGGAGTGTGGTCAAGTTCAAGCTCAGATTACAATGGATGCGAATGAAGAAGCCGAGTTCTCCGATGTGGACGAACATGCTTATGATGGGCCACAGGCCTATAATTATGAGCCTCCTAGGCGAGATAGTAGTCAGGAGGAGGAACAATGGGCAGAGGAGAGAAGTAGAGTTGTGGTGAAAAAAAAAAGAGTTGTGGTGAAAACCCGCGTGAAAATCAGATCGGTATTCAGTGAGATATGATTAATTAAATGTGCTGGCAGCTCATTGCACCTGCCAAACAGATTACAGTGAGCGGAGCGGGTGACCGGTTTAAGATGGCGGCCCCTCGGCTCGTCCGCGCCAATAGGCAGTAGCGGTCGATAGGGCGTCTCTCTATATGTCGTCTATGGTTAGCGCTTGGTCCTCCAGTCCCGCTCGCGCCAAAATCCGGTGTAAACTTTGACGGTGGACTTGATTCCATCGAGTGCACCGAGGGAACAGCATCAGTAATCAGCCTCACGTGGTCTTTGCTCCGAAATCCCATCCGAGACTCCATTAAATCTCCAGGTCGATAATTCTCCGGAGTGAAATGTGCGCCACAAACAACCGAGTGTGTGGTAACAGACGCGGCAGTGAAGTCTGCTCTCTTCACCTGCACAAAACGCACCCAAGACCAAAAAGCCTTGTTTTTCCTAGAAGGAAAATGATGGACACGATGTCCTGACAGGCTGGAATTCGTGCAACTAGCACAAACACAATAATTTACCATTATGGCTTCTCTAAAACTTTCTGTCTCTCAATACTGCTCTAACTACACCAACACCCAACAATGAGAAAGCTGACCGCGAGCTCTTTTATTTACCTCGGCCTATGTCATATGACGTGTTGCTATAGCGGGAATGGCGTATTCCAGAGCCTAGTACATTTTCATCAGAATCTCAATATCAAATGGGATTTCATTAGTAATTTCTACATATGTGTTTTTAAAATACCTCTGCAGACAATTTAAAGTATTAATTCAGAAATAATTTCAACCCGCATGTTGCTCTTTAAATCACGTGACTTTGGTAGTTTGATACGCGTGACGCCCCGAATCACAACAAATGATTCGCTAAGGTTTTTTCACTTGTTCTCAGTGTTTCAAAAAGCACTCATCACTACGGCATAGAGAACTTCACTAAATGGAACTCGTCCATAGTCTATTGCTAACATATTGCTGTATCCAAAATTAGCAATGTATATGATAATGTCTTTTTAAGAGGGTGTAAGTTTCCTCCATAAATATTCATTGCTCTCACTTATGCTTTCTCCTCTACCTCTCTTTTGTCCTTTATCTATCTTATCTTCACCTGTTATATACAATACTTAGGATTTTATTATAAACTAGATTTAAAAAGGTAGGTACGTAGACAGACAGAGACAAAATTATCCTCTGTAGAGAGTTCCTTTTTTTATACATTTAAGGTACGATGAATTTACTAAACACCACACCCCTTAAAGGAACTTTTGGCATTTTCAGATGCCAATTAAGACATACGTTGTTGCATTCACTTTAACCAATGAACAAATCACTTCCAAGAGACTTTAGTATATTTGAGACATTTTGAAAATGAGTTTCTCACATAGTACATGCACACACAAAGAGATCACTCACTACATCCACTGACTCTCCCATAACACTTAGAGGGTCAGAGGACAAAGAACTCATGTGAATCAATTTTGAGAAAAAAGATCATTGTCCAAACAAACAGTTTAAACTATATCACTGACAGAGTATATTTTATGTACATAGGTATTTTTGTTCTTTAAAATTGTGTTTATCACTGTATCGCAGTCCGTTTGACAACACGTCCTTCTTTATCAATGGCAAAATTGTAGTTTTTCGGGTTGTCAAGAGCCTCTTCAATCCGTTCATCTAGATTGTCCATTGTGATGAAGTCCTTTGCCTCTTCCTGAAACATGAACGCAAAGGGTTAAATCATAAAACCATCCTCCCACCCACCTCGAAAAAAAAAAAAAAACGAATTTATCTAATATAATTATTAACTGCACAATAATAATAAACATAATTTTCAAGAAATATATCAAATAACTTATAGCATGCCAATACAACTCATTCTTAGTTTAAAATTGGACAAAACGTATACAATATACTGTCTTTGTCAAAGATCTTATATTTTGTTCTGTTGCATTCTATCATTGCACAGTACTGAAAGATTCACCTGTAGTTGAAGAATTTGTCTTTCTTTCTCTTTAATGTACTCCTCTAGCTCTTGCTGGCGTAAGAGGACTACTTCTCTCCTCTTCAGTTCCGCGGCCTCAGTCTCCTTCTGCACGCGCTGCTCTCTAGAAGATGATACAAATCCATTTTAATCAGCAACAAAATGCGGTGTATCCGACTGGGTCTCGCAGTACTACAAACGAATCAGATGGGTGTTTGATGCTAAAGGCCCGTTCACACCAAGAACGAAAACTATAATGATAACGATAAGGATATAGTTCTAAAAATGCTAATAGTCCACACCACTACTATAAAAATCATGGCACAGAGAAACGATATAGTTAGAATAACTTTCAGAACGTGTTTTTTATCAAATATAAAAACACTGACAGCCAATTAGAATCCATCCTGCTTTAAAGCGCTTCCACATTTAAAGCGGCAGACAGTAAAACTGCAGCACACACTTAGAATAAACATAACGATATTATCCGCTGGTGTTAATGCTCATATAATTACCGTTTTTGGTGTGAACGAAATGGTCATTAAAGGAATATTCCTTAAAGGAATAGTTCAACCTAAAATTAATATTAAGTCATTACTTACTCACCCTGGTATTTTTTTCTAATGCAGTATGCCCTTCTTTCTTTTGTGGACCAAAAAGGAAAATTTTAAATTGCTTTTTCTGGGCGAGTAAAAGTGAACTGCGATGCTAATAGAATCTCCCGACCACGCAAGTCGTGCAGCCATGCAGAAAAGGCCAAGGTCAAAAATATTATTAAATAATACTGTACATTCAATTTCATTTAGTTTTTCACCAAACCCTATCATATACTCCCAGAACACTTGAAATATACGACGCATATAAAACAAATAAAAGGGCATAAAATGTTGTCAAAATGTTATGTTGTCCATAAAACAAAGAAGGGCATACGGCATAAGAACAACACGAGGGTGATTAAATGATGACTTAATTCTAATTCTAAAGCATATCCCAATATCCCAGCCAGAACTCATCCCCTCACGACCTACATAATCTGATATCTCACTGTAACACATCTAAATGACTCACCGTATTTGACGTAATCTGAGGTTTTCAGCATCATTCCAGGCCATTAGTGACCGATGCTCTTCAGCCTCCCTTTTAGTTCTCTCCTCTGCTGCGGAACCAACCTCATCTTCATATTTCTTCCTCAACACCTGTTCCTTGAACTCAAGTCTAAATGCATAAAATGTTCAAGTATGTCAATTCGTAAATCTCAAACAACAAAAGTAATAATAAAGAGACAATTAGAGGGATAGAGTGACCTTGGTAACCTCAGATCAACATTCACAAGTCATCACAATCATGCCTGGAAATCATAATCAGTCTTACCGCAGGGCTCTAAGGATCAAATTGTACTCAGTGAAACGCTCCTTTAGTACAACCATTTCCACTGGATCCACGGGAGGGGGAGTCTTGATTCGGCCCAATTTTGACTTCGCTTTGGGGTCTGTGCGAGATTTTCTTCCCCTGACAGTTTCGATCAGAACAGTATTGCGAGGAGCGAGAAGACGGACTACAGGATCATGACACCGCGATAAAGCCCGCAACATGTTGAAGATTATATATAGTTATGATTAACGGTAAGCGTCTATACAGTTAAAACCTAAATTAATTAATGAATGATTATAGTACAAGCAACAAATTCCAGCATGGCTATATAACATTGAGCATCTTCACATAGGCCGCCATGTTCTTGAACTTTAACCACGGAAGATGTTTCTTCACTCGATGTAATCACGGCTGAGTTGAACGCAAAGCGCTCTCTGCTGCCGCGCGCTGGAAATAAACAGAACTGTCCGCGAACGCGTTCAATAACTACTACAGGGATGGACATCGTGAGGTAATGAACGATTCTGTATCGATTCTATTTCATTTTAATGATTTATGTTCCTTAACGTTCTATTAAATGTTCTAGCCTACTTCTGAGTAAGAAAAAAAGCGGTTGGAGGCGCCATAAAGTACGGTAAGTTAAGGTAATTACTGTCGGATAAAAATACTAACTTAAACAAAGTGCATTTTGTAACATATTACCAGAGCCAGTCTTACATTCTCTGATATTACGGTCATTCGTTTTTGATTAAACACCACTGACAAAAACGCATAATATTTACACAATGTGTTTATGAACAGCCACTAATACTGAGAGACTGATTTAGACTGATTACTGATTTAGATGGTCATTTTCGCCACATCACAATTATGACATAAAAACTGATATAGCCTACTAAGTCAAAATTGAGATAAAAAAATATGACAATAAAAAAATAAATTTTGATACAAAATGTGGAAATTAAAATAGTCATAATTGTAGCTTTTAATATCATTATGACTTGTCATACTTTAGACTTTTTGTCATAATTTCGACTCATGTCACAAATATTTGTTTTATTATTTGGGGGAATTTGTTCGTGATTTTATATATATATATATATATATATATATATATATATATATATATATATATATATATATTTAATTATTAACCAAACCTTATCATATATTTATTTTTTTATTGGACATGACAAAACTTAGGTTCAGTACGTGAGTCATACCGCTCTGGCTGATTTATAATGATTTTGTTCACTAAAAAAACTGGCTCATGTTCTTGATTTAACTAGAAGAAGCCAGTTTGAGTCGTTCAGCAATAATTAAAAACCTGATTATCCATTATATCAAGCATAAATATTCAAAAAGAGGTTTTAATGAGCAAGTTTCTGACTGTCTTGCACACAGGCTCACACTCAAACACAGCAGAAGAGGTACTGTTGCTTTATTCAGGGTGTATTTAGGTACAAACATACAGCACCATTCAGTTCAGAGACTGTCAAGATAAACAGACTCGGTTTCTTGTTCATTTTCATTTTACTGATAATTGACTAATATTATAACTTAGATGACACAACAAAAGCAGATGAGAGCAGTTGTATTTTAACCATAAATCTAAAAACTCCAGTTCTAGAGCTTTTTTTTATTTCTACTCTTGATTTTTCAGTCATGCTTTTATCTTGTCAAACATTGTAAATGCTAAAGCAAAATAATCAAATATCCTCAACAAAACAAAAATATGAGAAGCAGAACACAGACAGATAGCAAACTAAATGTTATGCTACAACGTTCACTAAAAATAATACATTCTAACCTAACTAACATAGCTAAAACATAACAGTTGCACTAACTACATATAATCTAAAGAGCCAGGGATGGTGGACAGTGTCCTGATGGCTGATTCTTGGTTAATTTCAAATTAACAAATTGGCTTTAGTCTAGTCCTAGCATCCAAAGCAAGCTGAGTTCAAACAGCGATTCACCTCAACAAACAATTGGTTAAAAGTTTGCATATAGGGGATCATTGGTGAATCAGATGCTCAATGGGTGCTGGGACTCAAACTAAGAAGTTACTATTTAGTGAAAATTTAAATGGATTTATTTGCAGAACCGTATAGTGTAGTGTTCTTGAAGTGGAACCATCTATGGTCCTCCATAATCAGCCAACATGACACTGAGCTCCGGCTGAGTGAGTGCTGCCCCTAGCGATGTCTCCAAGGTGGTCATTTTTCTATTTCGAGTGTAAAGAAGAAGGGGGACCTCCTTATGTGTACCTCTTGTGTGACACAAGGGCTCGTCTGACTTGAAAGCAATGATATGCATAGACTTAGTTTCATGGTTGGATGGTGTAATTTGGGTGTAATTAACTAATAAAGAACTAGGATCGGAGGTTAGAAGAATGATTATGGATGTGATTTTGACAAAGGGGGTCAATGAAGGGTGGGTCATGTTTAGAATTTTTAGAGAGAAAAAGTAGGTGTATTCACCTATCAATGTTTGAATCTGGTGGATGATGTTGTAGGTTAGTATTTTATGATCTTAAAGTGGGTCTCTCCTTCAGCGGTATTCAAAATATGAATATGATGAATGTGAGTTATTAGGATTTTGTGTTTTAGGGTTTTAGGCAAGGGCTGGGAAGGTGGAATATGTAAATCGAATTTCTTCTCCCTCCAGGAGTTTCCTGTTAAAGCAAAAATGAAGGTCAGTTTAAAACAAACTACACGCATCATTACCCATTTGCAATCTACCATCCAAGTTACTTAATTTAATTTAGTACTCCCATATTTGTGATTCTATTTTCAGTTAACTGTGACTCTGATTAAAGAAACTACAGGGCTCCTTCTGTCAAGAATATTACCTGTAAGCTGCAATCTCAACATCCAAAGCCATCTTCACGTTAAGCAGATCTTGATAATCCCGCAAATAGCGTGACATTTCCTCTTTCGCATCAGCAATGTCGCTCTCTAGGTCACTTATCCTCCCCTAGAAGTTATTCAGAGAAAATTTCAAAGCATCAATTCATGCTTCTTAAATGATGAAAGACAGAAACATTCCCTCATACTGGATTTGTGCCAGAGATACAGAGTGGTAGCATCATAGATCTAACAGATTTTGCTCAGCAATACCTTTTTCCTCTAGAGTCAAGCTCATTTGTTCTTCTCAGTTTGTCAGTCATGACTCAGCACTGATGCAATGAGTCAGCATCAGTAACATTTTTGCAACTATCGTTTGGACATTACAATGACAAAAGCACCGCAGAAATAGTATTCCATCAATGTTGAATCTGTAGAACAGTAAAGGTCAGCACACTGACTTATGTAAAGACTTAAATGATGAAACAGACTTGACACAGAGACTCAGGAATATGTTCCCTTGTAAGGAAGCACAAAGACTCCAGACAGAAAATGTGTGACAATTTTACTTTTATGGGTACAAGAGCTTATCACTGGGACCGTACCCTTAAAGGGACAACTTTAAACCTTTTTGTCTGTAAAATTGTCTCAGTAGTACCTTAAGGGTACATATTAATATGCATTTTTTAGGTAGATATGGTACAAAGTTGTCCCTTTAAGTGAAAAACTGTTGTACCCCTAAAGGTACATTTTTTGCACGTTTTGTCTGAGTATTATGCCCCTAAATACAAATAAAGATTGTTCCATTTATTTTAATTTTGTATTAATCCTCTCTTTTATCTATAATGTTTCTGCAGTCAATATCAGAATGACCTCACTTTTTTTCCAGTCTCTCTACAGAGGCATTTATTTGGTTATATTGCACATGTGTTGCAATTATGATTAACTACTACCAGTGATCTATACCTGGTATTTGGTGACCTCAGTGTTCTGCGTCTCCTCTTGTTCCCCTAGTTGTGCATTCAGTGAATCGATGACGTTCCTCAGTGCTTCGACCTCAGCTGAACGGGACTGCAGCAGCCGCCGGTACTCAGTGGTCTCCTCGCGTACCAAGCGCACAGCCTCCTCCTGCTTATCTGTCAGCTCCACCACGCTCGCCATCTTCCCCTGGAACCAAGCCTCGGCGGTTTGCATGTTGCGTCCAGCCAAGGTCTCATACTGCGCTCGGATCTCTCTCAGAGCGGCCGACAGGTCCGGTCTGCTTGTGTCCAGCTCCACGCTGAGGCTGGCAACCTGTAGCTGGACCCTCAGCCCCTCCTGCTCCTCAGCGAACACTTGCTTGAGGAAGTCCATCTCCTGTGTCAAGGAGACAACGCTGGCCTCCGCATCACAGCTGCACAGAGCGGTTTGGCCTGCCTCCTCTTGAAACCTCTGCAGGTCCTCCTCGGCCCGGCTACGCAGCCGTGCCTCTTCCTCCCAGCGCTTGTGCAGCTGTGTGTGCGCCTCCTGCAATGCCTCCCTCTGTGCCTCCATGCGCGCTTTAGCCTGGGTCTCCTGGTGCAGCTGCTCCCTGAGGCCCCGTACTTCCTGCAGGTAGAGCTGCTGCAAGCGGGACGGTTGACTCTGCCTGCGCCGCAGGGCCTCC
The DNA here is from genome assembly GCF_051911475.1 of Siphateles boraxobius. Taxonomy (NCBI): domain Eukaryota; kingdom Metazoa; phylum Chordata; class Actinopteri; order Cypriniformes; family Leuciscidae; genus Siphateles; species Siphateles boraxobius. The sequence goes on along the minus strand of NW_027508997.1, from coordinate 4,975,867 downwards.
AGCTGCAGGAGCAGAGCCCGGTTTTGCTGCTCGAGGTGTCGAACCTTGTCAATGTAGGATGCAAAGCGGTTGTTTAGACCCACCAGCTGCTCTCGTTCTTGGGCCCGCAGGTCTAACAGCTCGGCGTTCCCTACGGTCACCTGACTCAGGTCGCTCTGCTCCCAGCGCTGCAGAGGCTCCATACGCATCGCCCAACCGGAGGAAGATAACGGCCCCCGGGAGAGCCGATAGGTGGTGGTACTGGAGTAGGAATGTTCCCTTCTCCGGGAGCGGGAGGAGGAGATGAATGGGTCAAAGCTCATGATGCAGGATTTTTTTTTTTCTTTTTGGTTTGGTTTTCAAATGATGTTAATGTTTTGTTGGTTGAAGAAGTTTTTCTTTTTAAGTCCCCCTTGTTCTGCACACCATTAGTGGAGATGAACCGGCACTGCACCAGTTCAGAAATGCTGCAGAGCAGTCTGCTTTATACAGGACACACATACAGACTCTCTCCGCACACACACACACTCACAAATCCTCAGCCAATCAACAGCTCAGCAGTGTCATGATGCTGCCGATTGGTTTTGTGTTTCTTTTTTAGCTGGAGTAGCATATCAGAAGGAAGGGCTGATTTATATATTTTTATTAAAGTTTCACTTTGCATGTTTTCAGTTTGAAATGTTATTCAAATGGCGATATGAATCTATGTGTAAAACATATTTTAAAGAAATCCATGCAGTTCGATTTAGAATATGGGATTAAAAAAATAATGTTAAGGTAAGTTTTTTTCACTATATACAAATATATATACACAATTCATTACTCAAAAAATCAGCAAAACAACATTTAATTGTACAATGATGTTTGATTTTTTAATATTGAAATATATAGAATTAAATAAAGTTTGCACAAGAAGGTTAACATTAGCTCATCATACAAGATTTTAAACCTCTTGTTCTCGCTCTCCCAGGAATGGCGCAGCCTCTGGCTGATATCTTTGAGTTTCAGAGAGGTGAATCTCTGAGAAATTATCTGATGCACCAATGTCTCCTTCCTGTAATGAACACACACAGTTATTTCAGGATTTATAGGATAAATTTTAAGAGCAATATAAGTTTAGTTGCCCATTGAGGAGTTTGTTCCACTAGATTCTGGCATCAGAGCCAAGATATTAGGGTAAACTATATTACAGCAATGCAATAAAATGCTTTTAAAAAGCGTTAAACACTAGTTTAGTCCCTTAATTTAGGTAAAGAACAACTAAGCAGTTAACCAAACAACATAACCCTGTGACTTCACTCTTTGCTATCAAATATTCAGCCTCTAAAACAGTTACCTGTGTTGTGCACTGAGCCGCAAAGTCCCTCAGGACATACAGCTCCCTCTGTACACTGAAAGACAATCAATTAACACTTGTTAAAACAAGTAAATAATGCAAAATAATGGCCTACTAATAAACTTCAGCTGTGGAAAAGTTCCATATGGATCATCATATACTGCTGGCTTCAAATCCTGCAGGTAAAATACAAAAAAAAGAAATTAAAGAAAAATGTAAACTTACTCTCTCCCTGCAACGTTCCCTGCAAATCAAGAGTAAAGACAATGACATTGAGCTGTGTCATTAACATGAACAGTTTTATACATGATTTAAAATGTTCCATTGAAACTTACAGTATGCATGGATCTGTAAAACCAGCCACACACCAGACATAATGCTTTCAAATGGCAGCACTATTACACGCAGATCATCCACTGTTCTCTCTCCCTTGTCTAAACAGAAGAATTTAGTGCTTTCTCCAACAGAACCGTACAAAAATATCAGTTAGTTGTTGACACTTACACACTTGCAGTATTAATTCTGTGGCAAGAGAAACAGAGTTGACCACTGGCAGACCTGCCACCCCATACATGAATAAAGTAGTGTAAATGACCAGGGTTGGTAAAAGTACTCAAAAATTATACTCGAGTAAAAGTATATTTACCTAAATAAAAAATGACTCCAGTAAAAGTAGAAAGTCCTCCATTCAAACATCACTTGAGTAAAAGTACAGAAGTATCCGATTTAAAACGTACTTAAGTACCGAAAGTAAAAAGTAAATATTCAAACTGTAAATATCAATAATTAAACATTGCATATCACTCCCAAAACAATTTATCTGTTTTAATTTAACAACTTATTAGATACTGCAATTAAGAATTTGTTAGATTTGCAATCATAAGAGACAATGAAGCACCTTGCATCAATTCTTAACAATTTCATTAAGTTTAGTGACAGCATATTATGTTGCAATGACTGGTAAGCCATTCTTTGATACAAATTTTACAATTTCAATTCAATTATTGTGGTTTGATTCCGACCTTGATTCAATAGATTCATTTTGATAAATATTTGGTACAGTAGATACATGTTAATTTTTAAATTAAGAAAATCTCACCTAATTCTGTAAACATAGGCTACAGAGAGCCCTGTCAGCTGGTATTATTACATGTTAAAAATACATGTGATTTTTATTAAAATAGCAACTTTATAATATTTTAATGATATAAGTAAAAATATATAGTGCACATTTTACAAAATACTAATTTATACTAATATTACATATATTATAAAATACTAATTTTTCTAGCCAACTAACATACTATGGTCATTAAATGCTTTTTTTTCCCTGAGGTAAATGTAACTTAACGTTATGTGACATTGTTCTCCAGCTGTTTTATTGACCTCTATCCGCAGTTGAAAAACACTGATTTATTGATATTATGTATAAGGTATATACATTTCGGTAAGTTGTACTGTATCTTTCAACATAGGCTACCTATTATTGTTCATTTGTGTTTATTTACAATTAACTAGTAGTAAAGAGATTAACGGCACCCCATAGCAGGCGCTAGCTATCTGTCACATCACATTTAAAAGCTCCAAAACGGTATTTCATGTTTGATTTTCATAATAAAATTGACAGAATCTGAGAGCTGAGAATTTGTTCCATATCAAAAGTAACCTACTCTGTCTTGTCTGTCGGTGTCAGTGTCCTCTTTGCTTCGCGATTTTTCTGTGCGTGAGAAAATGTATGTGTGTCGTGAGCGCGTGTGGAAAGTGTCAATTGCGTGAGTCTCACACTGAATGAATGAGAGTTTGCAGCTCTGCAATAGACATGTTCCATAACATTAGCTGCATCAAACAGAAGATGTGCAAGATACAAGGTAAGCGGGAATCTCGGGATCATTGCTGGGCAGAGCTGCACCTTCACCTGTTTCTGCGGTCATCTTCCACAATGGCGAACTGACTGCTATGTGAGCGTATGCTGGCAAAGAGCTTGCGCGTTCTTTTTTTCAAAATAAAACCAAGTTTTTCATTGGTTTGGAAAGCAAGTGTAATAAATACTTGGAGCAGGCATGGGGAAATGTAACTGAGTAAAAAGTAAACTTTGTCTTCAATATTGTAGTGGAGTAAGAGTAAAAGTAGATGCAAATAAAACATACTCAAGTAAAGTACAGATCCCCGAAAAAAATACTTAAGTAAAGTAACGAAGTATTTCTACTTCGTTACTTACCACCACTGAGTAAGAGTAAAAGTAGATGCAAATAAAACATACTCAAGTAAAGTACAGATCCCCGAAAAAAATACTTAAGTAAAGTAACGAAGTATTTCTACTTCGTTACTTACCACCACTGTAAATGACATCTGCAAAAGAGAAAATAAGAATTACTGCAGAATAAGGCCGTGTGTCCACCAAAGCGTTTTTTCATGCAGCTGGCGTAAAATTCCAATTGTTTTCAATGGGAGCGCCGCGTTTTTTAAACGCCATGAGCGTAACGAGGCGCTGAGCGTGTATTTAACGCTCAAGCGCTGAGCGCCCGGCGTTTTTTACTGGTCGCCGAGAGTTGAAAAATGTTCAACTTTGGGTAAAACGCTGCGCTCATCACTGTCACTTTTTACACAGCCGTCCAATCACAGTGGAGGAGGGGCGGGACAAATACCACACGACCAACTGTCACAACAATCTTTCTGTACAACGACGTCAACCAGCAGAGCTAACCGAACAAAATGGATGAAAAATAAATTTTTAGTATGAAACAAAATTATCTGCGAAATCAGTTACAAGTAAACTTTGCTGTGGAGTTTCTGTATCATAGTAACGAATCGTCTCAACTGAAAAAACGCAGCGCTGCCAAAACGCTCTCAAGCGCCCACAGCTAGGCGTTTTCAGCAGAGCGTCCAGCGTTTTCAGCCGGCTAAAAACGCTTTGGTGGACACACGGCCTAAGGATGCATTTTTAAACCCTACTGATTCATTGCCACAAAGTAAACAAAAGTCTAATTGTTTTTTTGACTTTCTTATCCTCATTTGTTACCAGGAACTGTTCTGGAGTTTCGTGAGGGTGCAATCGCTGTCAAGACGTGGAGCAGAACTGTGACAAAGATCCATCCAAAACGCTCTATGATCAATAACACATTATAATAGTCAGGTTACAATTGCTGAAAAGCCATGCCATGCCATAAAAGCTAACAAAAAAAAATTAAGAAAATGTTTGAATGACAAATTTGGATGACATATTAGCATAAACCACACAAAAATTGAAGTAACAATTGCAAGAAATTTGTTTTGTTTTTTTCAAAATGAAAAAGGCAACTGATTTTGCTGACATTTAAAACCAACTTACCTTTACTATACTCCAGAATCTTGTTAAGATAATATAAAATAAATGCACTATGCCCGATGAGCGTGACAACCATAACGGTTACCCAAACTAAATCTAGGATAGTGAGAGATAGAAAGATCATCATTGATACAGCCAGTATGTTACTTTAACAAATATAATTTAACACATTCAAGAGAGTTCAGTCCAAATGTTCAGAGCCAGTCCCAAACAACATTGCTTTTGGAGTATTTGTCTGTAAGCTATTTATTTACTTGTCCTAAAGCTGTGGTTCTTAACCAGGGGCTTTGGGCCCACTGGGAGGACTCAACAAATTTCCAAGGGGACCTTAAGATGACTTAAAATGACATTAAAATGAGCTAAAATGACTTAGTCAAGATATTTCTTGTTTTAATTCAGTCCCGTTTTTCGTCTCTAAAGAATTTCCAAGGTCTTGAAAAACCTTGATATATGAGGTGGCTTCATTTAAAAGTCATTTGTAGACTTGGAAAATAAATGTAAAATAATGAAATCTTAAAACTGGGGGCAATTTTAAAATGAATATGCAGTTTTAGTTATGCCAACCTCTAAAATATTTTTAACAAATCTTATCCAGTAAATAATGAACAACTGGCAAATGTATGGGGCCTTTGAATATTGTTGTGAACAACGGGAGGCCTTGAATTCAGAAAGACATGTCCTAAAGCATTTTTTCCTGACCACCATTCTGATTTAACAATTACGAAATGGTTTAATATTCAATTTAAGCGGCCTCACCACCCAGAGGGAACATGATATATAAACATTTTGATTTGTGACATGTAAAATGAACATTTGTTTGTGTACTTACAACATCTCCATATAAGTGCATAAAGTTGATTTTTGTCAAGTTTTGAACAAAGATACTGTCGAATTGCTGGAATTGGAAGAACTATGAATGAAATGGCAGCAGATATTCCCCCAAAAGCATATGTCATTATAATCATGGCTGAAAATAAAAACAGACACATTTTAATGACTGTCAGTTAATAAATATCTAAAACAAGAGACAGATCCTGGATAACTTAATACAATTCCTACTTACATTCATCAACACTTGATGATATATAGAAGAGAAGAATCATTTGAAGAAAGTTGCTTGACTGCATGAGAACATGTCCTAATGACCCTACATGACAAAAATCACACATATGACCATTACACATAAGATGCAGCCTAGTGGTTAAAATCTGGAAATCTGTCCTTGATGTAATTGTAGATGATTTCTAAAGCATAAAAAATACAACAGAATACATTTTTACATACTTGTTACAAATCGAAGGGAAAAATGAATATCAAAAAACCGTATGAAGAAAACGTTGCTTAAAGCTAGAAGAGATGCTGGCATGGATGACAGCAGAATAACCCCAACACTGAGAAGCACAGCTTCACTCCACTGAGATGCATTCCAAAGATCATGAAGAACAGCTACAAAAGAAAGATGATACAAGAATTACATCCATAAGACAGGCCCAGATGAAGGTATTCTCAGATGAAGGCTGAGTCTCTCAGCAGTCAATAATTTAATCCCTTAAAACTCATCTTTGATTATCAAAATTACATTTAAGTATATCAAAGTTTTCTTTCCTTTGGAAATAAATTCTTCATGACTGAACATAGCTTGAATATAAATATACCCTTGCTTTGTTTAGTTTTACGCGGTCCGCGATCTGATCCACTCGGTCAACTGTAGTAAACGCAACTGTAGTATTGGTTTAATTCAGCCATATATGTTTGAACCAGAAACTGATTCAGAAAAAGAAAGAGCTAATTACAGCAGATCATCTACAAGTCAATGTATCCAAATGGTAATGCGTTTTATGTATCGCTCTCTACTCTAGTCTCTACAATGTCGAACACATGACGGTAATTTATTAGCCTTTGGCTTGACTACATTATCAAACAGCTAATAATGTGTTTTTAATTATGTAATTTTAATTATATTGTGCTTTTCTCAAACCCAAAGCGCTACAACACAGAGTAATTATAATAAATACAGTACTACAATTAAAAAACAAGCAAGCAAAAGAAAAAAAACACTTTAAAGACAATAAGTAGATTTAAAAATATGAGTCTTAAGAGATTTCTTAAAACAGTCCAGTGTTGCTCAACTCCTCCATAGACTTTAATTTAAATTAGGGCTGCTGAATAGTACAACCAGAAGAGCTAAGAGACTGAATGGCTTCATATGTTAAAATTAGAGATATACGTGCCTGTATGGGAAGTCAGTGTAATTGATAAAAGTACAGGGGAAATATGCTGGCCAACAGTTATATGAGTCAGTACCCGGGCAGTTGAATTCTGAATATTTTGCAGATTCCTAATGGATTTATCAGGAGGACCAGAGTAAAGTGCATTGCAATAATAAAGCCTAGACATAATAAAATGCATGAACAAGCTTTTCTGCATCGGACAAGTCGAGAGAAGTTATATCTCAGTCATTCTAAGGCCATTTTAACATGGGCATCGAATGTCAACTGTGCATCAAAAATAAACAAACACAAAGATTGCGTACTTGAAATAATACAGATACTGAATTGGAATCAGTTGAAATTACAAATTGTTTTATAGTTGAATTTAAGTTTATGCAGACCCGTCGGCGTACCAACAAGTAGAATTTCAGTGTTTGATTTGAGTTTAAGAAAATATTCTTGCATCCACACTTTTATTTCATTCAAACAATTTGTAAGAACTGTTATTATAGAGTTATACTCAGGGTGCGTACTGACTTAAATCTGTGTATCGTCAGCATAACAATGAAACCCCAGACCAAACTTACAAATTATCTCTCCAAGAGGCAACATATATATGCTATACAGAATGGGTCCTAACACAGACCCCTGTGGGACACCCTGCTGTACCAATGTCGGTTCAGATTTATTTTTCCCCAAACATACATACTGGAAAGTGGAAACTATCAGTGAGATAGGATTTAACCCAATCAAACACAAGACCAGAGATGCCTAACCACCCACACATCCTTTCAGGGAGGATAGAACATACAGTGTCAAAAGCACCACTAATGTCTAACAAAACTAAAATGCTGCAAGCACCGATGTCAGCAGAAGTTAGAAGGCCATTCATGTACCAGACAAGAGCAGTCTCAGTGCTGTGTCCTGATCTAAATCCAGACTGAAATGATTCTAATAGATTATTTATGGACAGATAATTCTTTAACTGACCAACAACAACCCATTTAAGGACCTTGGCCAGAAAAGGTAGATTCACTATAGGCCTATATAAGCCTTCAACATCACACCCAGCCTTCAACATCATACAACTGGTATGATAGCCGCTGTCTTAAGGGCCAATGGAACCTTCCCAGTCATTAAAGAATTATTGACATTGCAGTAATAGAAGGGCATTAAGATATTAAGCATTTTTTAAGAACCTCGGTAGGCAATGTGTCAAGAGAACATGTAGATGAACTCATAGACAATTTTGAAATGTCATCAATACTCGGTAACAAAGTGGTAAAAGAAAATGGAAGGTGGTTTTTTAAGATAAGTCCCAGGAGCCAGCCAGGAAGAGCCCGTTTTGAGCTATAAATCTTTTGGACTGTCTCTGTAAGGAATTTATGGAATTCTCAACAGAAGAGATTTTTGCTTTGAGATTTAACAAGTTTGTTGATGTTTAATAGGTTTTTTTGCTGTTGTAAAAATTCTTTATATTAAGAGTTTAAAACTGGCCTCCTTACCTGAGCAAAATGCAATGGAAATCAGAAGATATGCAACAGGAATACCTGTATATTCAATTATTCTGTGGATGAAACCTGGAAAATCAACTGAAAAAGCAAAAAACAAAACACACACACAAAAAATAGAGATGTATAAAACTTTCCTAACATTTAGAATTTGTAAGAGTTTTAGAGAACTATAAATGTAAACCATTTTTAAAAAATCATATTCATATAGTTATATTTACACATTTATATTAGCTGATTCCGTAGTCAGTATAACAGCCTCTAATTACTGTAGAATTTTCTGGCAAACTAAGATTTCTTTTTCAGACCTTAAATTTGTGGGCTTATCACAGATCCGTAAAGCATTAAGTAAGATACATTTATGTACAATGTGATTTGAAATGTATTACGTAATATATTTAATACAATGTACAATCAAACAATGTCTTTAATTAAAATGCACATACATACCAGAAACTGTTGTATTCCAATTATAATAAGGGGCCACAAGAAACAATAAAATGATCCTTGTCAGATTAATTATTGCACACATTGTTACCTCAACTACAGACCCTGAAAAAAACAGTAACAAAACAACAAAGTCATCAGAGGGAAAAAAAGATGGGTAAATAAAACCTTTGCTGACGATGCAAGCAGACTTAGAAAAGTTCATGTCACATACCTTCAATTACACCCCACAGAATAAATGCAATAGATAAACAAATGTTGGGACAGACAACTTGCACATAATTTATGTACATAGGCTTTGTCCCAGTGTCTGCAGAGGAACATAAACGTCATGTACAATCATTTAGTGTAACTGTTTATTATTGTCTTTTATTATATATTTTTTAGAGTTGCTCTACAGCAGAATTGAATTAGGTTTTCATTATTCAATCATTATCTTCCTGTTTGATATTTACATATAAACAGTGATGCAGTGGAAGAATAACAGAACAGCAGTTTAACATCTCATTCATTTACATTTGCTATACATTAATATAACTCTTCAAAGCATATTTCATACCTTTTCTGCTTATAAAGATTGCGACTGGAATACTTAATACAAACGTCATAAAGAGCGAAATAAAGCAAAGCATCAATGTGATGATGTGCAGAGCAGACATTCCTACATGAGAGAGACAAGGATTTTACTGGCATTAGATTTAGATCATGTTAAAAAGAAGGATTTGAAATAACATTTGATTTAAAAAAAACAATGCATGTTTTCACTACATAGAATTATTTAAAAAATTATACTACTGTAAAAATGTTTGGGGCTAGTAATATATATTTTTTAATGTTTTTGAAAGAAATCTCTAAGGTTCAACAAGGCATTTTAATACAGTAAAGGCTGCAAAAATACAGTCAAATTATAATATTGTGAAATATTACAATTTATAGAGGTTTTCTATTTTCATATATTTAGAATGTATTTTATTCCTGTGATAGCAAAGCTGAATTTTCAGCATCATCATTCCAGTCTTCAGTGTCACAAGGTCGTTCAGAAATCATTCAGAAATCATTCTAATATGCTGATTTGCTGCTCAATAAACATCTCTTATTATTATCAGCGTTGAACAGTTGTGCTGAGGTTATTTTAGTATTAATTATATGCAATGAATTATTATTTTGAATTAGTTTTTCACTTTCATTTTAGTTTAAATATTAGTAATCATTACATGCTTTTGCCATTTCTTTTTATTTTTAAAAATATATATTACTTTTAGTTTTAGTACTTTAACTAAAGACAATTAAACTGCTTAATATTTTTGTAAAAACAATTATTTGAAATAGACAAATTTCAATTTCTTTGATCTCACTCAATTTAATGCATACTTGCTGAACAAAACTTAATTTCTTTCAAAATATTTTTTTTAAACATTCGAACGGTACAGTGTATTTCTCAGATGGCTTACCCAACCGCCCTATTTCCACAGTAACAGAGCTCACTGAATATTCTGCGTGGACTTCACACATGTATTCTCCCTTGTCGGCAGTCTGGACATTTTTTAGTCTCATTGAGAAGTTGCCTTTGGGAATTTCTTCACTGAAGAACTCTGCTCTGTCTCTGTAACGCTCGTGATTCGATCCTGAGAATATTGTCCCATTTTGGAAAAGCAAGACAGGGACGATGTCTGACTTTTTGTCCACCTTCATCCATGAGACCTCGTCAAAGTGTTGAGGAGGAACATGGGAGTCAACCATGCAATTTAGAACAACCTCCTCACCAACATTTGCAAACACAATTTGATCTTCTCCTGTCACAACTACACGCTCTGTCATAAACAGCACAAATAATCATTCTAACCACAAAATAGGCATGTTTAAAGACTCTTTTCAAATTGGACACTTACCCACATGTTGAATTGTAACGGGGATCTCCCCAACATCCTGGTCAAAGTAAACTACACATTTGTAGATACCAGTGTCCATGACCGTTATATTTTCCAACAGGATTGAAAAGTTTCCTTTAAAGATCTGCTCAGGAAAAAAATGTGCTCTGCCCCTGTAAGACGGATACTGAGCCTCGGGTCTGTCCTCACCATTCTGAAACAAGTGCACTAATGCCTCTTCATCTGTCTTCTTCCACTCGACCTCCAGCTCCGCCACAGGTAATGGGGTTTCCACAGAGCAGGGCAGGATGATGGAACCCCCCAGTTGTGCTACCAGAGACTGAGCAGGTCCTTGAACCATGATCCCTTCAAAAACAAAACATGAAACATTCAGATGAGACTGTTAGTAAAGAACAGTGCACAAGTCATATACACATAATGCAAGCAAGTATGGAACAAAGCATGTGATCCTTACCTTCAGTTGTAAGAAGAGCTGCTGCTGATATCAAGACTCTGAACATGTTTAAGGGGCACATATCTAGAGCTGGGAAAATCTCTGAATTTAAGAGTGAAAATAAACAGCCCTAGTAAGAACTGACTTACATTATCAAAAGTTCTTCCTACTTTCATTTTATTCAAGTTGTGCAACATGGCCTTTGACCGAGGATGCACATGATCGACTTTATACAGCCATAACTCTGCAGCTGAATTTGCTTTTAATCTTAGTTTATTTTAACTAAGTTAATTAGTTGATGGCTCACTCTTGTTCTAGTCTACCATTTAAAAGCTTGGGGTTGGTAAGATTTTGTAATGTTTTTGAAAGAAGTCCCTAATGCTCATCAAGACTGCATTTTTTTGGTCTAAAATGCAGTTAAAACTGTAATATTGTAAAATATCATTACAAGTATTACAATTTAAATGTAGCTGTTTACTACTTGAATATATTTTAAAAAGTAATTTATTCCCGTGATTGCAAAGCTGAATTTTCAGCATCATTACTCCAGTCTTCAATGTCAAACCATCCTTCAGAAATCATTTTGATTTGCTGTTTAAGAAATATTTATTATTATAAATGTTGAAAAAACTTCTTTTGCTTAATATTTTTGTGGAAACAGTGATATGTGTATATGAAAAACTAAACTTCATAGTCCTGAGTTCTTTTATCTTTGTGACAATGTGCCTGCAATACGACTATTTTGTTTCCAATAGAAATGTCAAAAACAAATGTCATAATTTTCCACATCAGTGCACTAGTGAATTCACTGGGAGACCAGTGAACAGAAATTATCATTATAAACACTGAACTGCTGAATGACATTATTGTGTTTTTTAGAGCTGCTTTACAGTAGAATTTATGTTTGCAACATTGATCATTATATTCCAGTTTTTTTACTTTGTAAGGCCTGCCCAATCGGTCCAACGACAGTTTCCGATAAGCGGGCGAAGGTTTACTGCGTGTTACTTTTCATTGTGGCAAAGTAATTTATTCCAAATAAACTTTTTTCTGACTCCCTTTTATCACAACCTCGAATTTTGGTTAGAATGCCAATTTTTTATTTGTCATTTAAATATTAGTTTAGCAATACATTAGATTATTCAATTTAACTCTTTACTCTTATTATAATCATTCATTCGGGTGCCAAAGTCGCACAGGGTCGTCGCACTTGCCGTTATGCGGGCCCACAAACTCGTCAGTCGGATCAATAACCAGAGGTTATGGGTATAATGCCGCCCACGCTTGTTATTGTTAAAAAGTACCCATGTAGCCCCCTACAGTAGCCTATATAACAACTTAGTTAAAGCCCAAATAATAACCAGAGGTTATTGCTAGTAGTACATTAAGATAATGCCGCTCCAATGCTTGCTATTACCTCAATAGTATTTTTATCAAGCCCCCTATAGTAAAGCGACTGCATAACAACTTAAAATCAAGCAGTTAGTCAGGAATCTAGAATCCCACCTGATGTGGCTCATTGCTCCATCTAACATGGGATCTAGTAGGCCCTATGTACTTAACCCTGAATGCAGACTTGCGGAAACAATGGATACAACGAAATCTACTAAATTGAATAATTTCAGAGTAGGTCAGAATAATATCAAATGTAACAATTTATTATTAGTCAGGTAAATGTATCTTGCCAATTACATAATCAGTTCAAATATAATAAACAAAAAACATCAAATGCTATGCAATAAAGAGAAAAGATGTATAAGCTACCTGACTTAAGAAAAACATATGTTGCTGAGTGTCTTGAGGACATTCAGCATCAAGGGCTGACCTGGCTACAAGATCTGGGTACTCAAGCCTCTTGTGGCATTTCTTTAAGTAATCAGACTGGGGCAGAAACTTCTTACAAATGGAAACATTTGCAAAGAATGGGAATTTACATTCAGAGTTTACATCTTTTGAGGGCAGGATGCCATTTGCCTGGAAGATTTATACTAGTTTACACAGACTCAAAGACTAATTAGGCTTGTTTTGATGTTTGACTTCTCATTATTTGGAGAGGGAGCAATCGATCAGATTAAAGTTAAACATCATTGTTAATATGTTCCCTTATATGAGTTTTGGAGGTCTAATGAACCCTAATATAAATTTTCATTTTAATGGGGTGGTGATGGCGCAATGGATAAGACACATGCCTTTGGTGTGAGAGACCCGGGTTTGAATCCACTGTGAGACACCAATGTGTCCCTGAGCAAAACACTTAACCCCTAGTTGCTCCAGAGGCGTGCGACCTCTGACATATCTAGCAATTGTAAGTCGCTTTGGATAAAAGCGTCAGCTAAATGTAAATGAAATGAAGTTGCAGCAGAAAGTCAGTATATCAGTAACAAGAGAACATTTGTTTGAAATGTGCAGTTACTAAAATGGAAAAGGAGCCAGAATATTAGGTTACAGACATTACGGATTAAATAAAGTTGAACAATAAAAAAAATTCAAGATTTTCCCATTTTCAGGGCACCTTTTATTGTATCAGAGAGTCATTTTCCACTGCTTTACAGGTACAATTACAATTTATTGCAAACTCTTCCTTATCAAGATACATATATTGTTTACACCAAACCCTTTCTATATCAGATGCGGCACAGGTGTTTTGATAGATTTGAATTCAACTTTTACAGAAGCATGTTAAAACCTGCAGGTTAGTAGCCCAAATAAAACCTCTCAGAGAGAAACAATACTTATGGTTTGAAACCCTCAGACTGGGTCATAAGGCAAATACTTTTCCCAATAGTAAAAAAAAAGAAGAAACATTTGCAGTGACCATTCATTACACTTTTGACAGCCTTAAAAATTATATAAAGCTTCATGCCACTATCTTGCAAAACATTAAAACCAATAACTGACTTAAAAGGGAATGTATTATTTTGTGGGACAGATTAAATTGATTAAAATCGCAGCCATCATACCTGTTTGTCCAAACTCAAACTCTCTTTAACTTGTATACAGACTGATAGTAAGACTTGAACTATTATTAAACAAAAATTATGAAATATTCAGATGAATGACCAAACACGAAAGCCCCACACTGTTTTTTGAATGTGAAATTTTTTACTGTATCCAACTAATTACACTGATTTTGAGATTCTTAAATCCCTCTGTCAGTGTGCTGTGAATCAGGGGTGTGATTTGGTGTTATGTCGCTCAATGCCCTTGTTTTCTGGAATATGCTTGTAAGTGCAGCGCTCATTCTTTAAGCAGCCAGTTGTCCTCCAAAAAAAACATTCATCAGGTTGTTTGCTGAAAAAAAAAATTATTTTTTTTAATCATTGGATTGTAGTACACCGCAAAACAGCATGCAATAACATTCATTGTATATGATTATATTTATTAAAATCATAAATGGATACTGCCTTATTGGGACATTACTTGTCCCTGTCCCTCCTGTACACCTAACCCTAACCACATTTAACCTACTGATAAGTAAAAGTGTCCTCTAAGGTTCAGGAAGGAAGCCATGGTTGTATATGGAGTATACTTTGAAAGGTTGTGTTTGGCTGTACGCATACGCTAGAAAAACACATCAAAATTAACTATTCTTTGGGCTTAACAATACGAGCTGCAAACGTCATGTCCAACTAACGGAACAACACCACATCAAATTTCAATTATAGGCCTTTTAAATACCCATTACAAGATGGGCTGTTTGCAAAGACACTATTTATTAAGCTGCATAATATCATTATAATATTACTCCATATCTATTTTGCTTAAATAAGTTCATACTGATCATGCCCCCATAAAACCTTAAGTAAAAGTGGCATTTCTAACCTCTAAATACAGTGATATTTAAGTTTTGTGCAACAATCTAAAATTAGCAAGTTTACTCACTCAATCTTCCCTGAGGACTCTGTAGATGCATCTCTGGACATTCCAAGACGCGTGTGAATCCTATCAGGATAGCGCACCACTAAAGTTGTCCCATCAATGGCATAACCCTGCAATACACAAGAAACATACATAAACCGTAATGTTTCCTTTATTGAAAAGACAAAATGTATTCCACCCCCACTGCAAATCTTCATTTGACCTCCAATATCACTAGACAAGGGTCAAACATATTATAAGCAGCTATATTATCACCAGCATGTTTAACATTCAAACGAACAAAGCAACAGAGCAAACATACTTACATGAAAGTCTTGTATGGCTTTCTCACAGTCCTCCTTCTTGGTGTAGTTAACAAACGCACAGTGTCTCATTTGTAACACTCTGACACTATGGACTTGTCCAACCCTGTTTCACAAAGATAAGCTCATTACATCAATACTGAATTAAGCATTTTACTAGTTTTACAGTTTTCAAAACCAATGAGGTAACTTACAAGCGGAATAGGCTATAAAGCTTAGCCTCTGTTATAGAAGGCACTAGATCTCCAACCCAGATAGGGAATAGCTCTCTGTTTAGGGATGAAAGACGCATCAGGATTCAGCTGATTTTAAGATGAAAGGTTGTCTCATGAAATCCTGTATGTGTGCATCTTACTGGGCATGATGACGAACTGGAGCAGCGACTGGCATACTGGGTCGAGGCTGATTCTGAGGAAGAGGTCTGAGTGGGAATTTAGCTGGAGGTTTTGGGTGACGCTCTACAGACACAAACTCATTTTCTGTGGGAACTCGGACAGGGACTAAACCTAAAAAGAATGAGAGTTATCAATGCAATCTCAATTACTATTTTTAATTGTTTTAACTGTCTTCCTCAGTATTTGCACATATATATTATATACACACACATACATGTATATATATATATATATATATATACAGGTCCTTCTCAAAAAATTAGCATATTGTGATAAAGTTCATTATTTTCCATAATGTAATGATAAAAATTAGACTTTCATATATTTTAGATTCATTGCACACCAACTGAAATATTTCAGGTCTTTTATTGTTTTAATACTGATGATTTTGGCATACAGCTCATGAAAACCCCAAATTCCTGTCTCAAAAAATTAGCATATCATGAAAAGGGTCTCTAAACGAGCTATTAACCTAATCATCTGAATCAACTAATTAACTCTAAACACCTGCAGTAGATTCCTGAGGCTTTTTAAAACTCACAGCCTGTTTCATTACTCAAAACCGCAATCATGGGTAAGACTGCCGACCTGACTGCTGTCCAGAAGACCATCATTGACACCCTCGAGCAAGAGGGTAAGACGCAGAAAGAAATTTCTGAACAAATAGGCTGTTCCCAGAGTGCTGTATCAAGGCACCTCAGTGGGAAGTCTGTGGGAAGGAAAAAGTGTGGCAAAAAACGCTGCACAACGAGAAGAGGTGACCGGACCCTGAGGAAGATTGTGGAGAAGGACCGATTCCAGACCTTGGGGGACCTGCGGAAGCAGTGGACTGAGTCTGGAATAGAAACATCCAGAGCCACCGTACACAGGCGTGTGCAGGAAATGGGCTACAGGTGCCGCATTCCCCAGGTCAAGCCACTTTTGAACCAGAAACAGCGGCAGAAGCGCCTGACCTGGGCTACAGAGAAGCAGCACTGGACTGTTGCTCAGTTTTGCATGTCATTCGGAAATCAAGGTGCCAGAGTCTGGAGGAAGACTGGGGAGAAGGAAATGCCAAAATGCCTGAAGTCCAGTGTCAAGTACCCACAGTCAGTGATGGTCTGGGGTGCCATGTCAGCTGCTGGTGTTGGTCCACTGTGTTTTATCAAGGGCAGGGCCAATGCAGCTAGCTATCAGGAGATTTTGGAGCACTTCATGCTTCCATCTGCTGAAAAGCTTTATGGAGATGAAGATTTCATTTTTCAGCACGACCTGGCACCTGCTCACAGTGCCAAAACCACTGGTAAATGGTTTACTGACCATGGTATTACTGTGCTCAATTGGCCTGCCAACTCTCCTGACCTAAACCCCATAGAGAATCTGTGGGATATTGTGAAGAGAAAGTTGAGAGACGCAAGACCCAACACTCTGGATGAGCTTAAGGCCGCTATCGAAGCATCCTGGGCCTCCATAACACCTCAGCAGTGCCACAGGCTGATTGCCTCCATGCATTGAAGCAGTCATTTCTGCAAAAGGATTCCCGACCAAGTATTGACTATTGAGTGCATAACTGAACATAATTATTTGAAGGTTGACTTTTTGTTGTTGTATTAAAAACACTTCTTTTATTGGTCGGATGAAATATGCTAATTTTTTTAGACTTTTCATGAATTTTGGGTTTTCATGAGCTGTATGCCAAAATCATCAGTATTAAAACAATAAAAGACCTGAAATATTTCAGTTGGTGTGCAATGAATCTAAAATATATGAAAGTTTAATTTTTATCATTACATTATGGAAAATAATGAACTTTATCACAATATGCTAATTTTTTGAGAATGACCTGTATATATATATGTGTGTATGTAAGTCAGTATCTTTCAGAGTACTCCCTCAAAAAAAAAGAAAAGAAATCGGAGTGAAGGAAATTTATCAGGGTCAGAAATAAACAGGGGTTTGAGGCACCAAAATGAACTTTAAATGCCCCCACCCAAATTCAAGATACAGGGGCAAAAAAAAGCTCTTTCGGTAATAATAAAATTACATTAATCTCAAACCATTATGAAATTATTGTGTAAATACATTTATGCCACATTTAAGCAGCATTAAACAGTCTGTAAGTGTAAACAAACATCACAGATTCAACTTTGCAATATAAACGCACGGCATTAGTTGAACAAATTTTATTAGTAACAAACTATAGTATTCTGATAAATGTAAATATTGGATGCAAAAATCAATTATACACTTATTAAAAGAGAATTATAAAAATAAATGCTCCAGGAAATCACATTTTACTTATTTGTTAATATGAAAATTACTTAATACTTCACAATATTTACCTATGGGGCAAATATATCCCCTGAATAGAAAAGTTAATTTCTGATTCTGATATGTAGATGCATTATCATACCTGATAGCCCAGAGAGGGCTTCTAAGGCTTTTTCTACAGTTCCATGAAGAATAAGGGCATTTGAACTCTGCTCTTTGGTGAATCCCATTTCCTGTTGAAGCAGCAAGCGTATATTGATGTGCTTATTCAGGTGATTTATAACAAACGGGCAACTTAAAACCAATATTCAGCTGCTGACAACCTTGAAGCAGTATCAACGCTAGAACAAAGTGTGGTCCATTATTTACTCATATCCACTCACCATAAGCTGCATGATCTGGACCCTCATCATCTCCTCAGCTGCATCCATACATGTACTGTCCAGTTTTAACACTTCATTATACGTAAGTCTGGCTTCATAATATCTCTGACAGAGGGGGAAATAAGATTGTGTGAAATAAACTAGCATCGGGGAATTTGCAGGTCAGTCTGTACTCTTAATGATGGATGACACTGGCAAAAAGCTGTGGTAATACCTTCAAACCAACAAGCGCTTTGCCTTTTCTGTAAAGCCCTTTAATCCATTTGGGGTTCATAGAAAGAGCAATATCAGCATCAGTTAAAGCTTTCTCATACTCCAGCATCTTTTCATAGCAGTAAGAACGATTTCCAAACAACCTGCAAAGACACACACAAACATTATAAATATAACCTCTTCAAAGACATGCTCAAGCTTGATTTATAACTAGTTTTTTATTCATAACTCATGTTTAAGTTGAAACAGTTGACATGGACTCGTACTTATACTCTTTAGGGTTGTGTTTTATAGCATCTGTAAAATATTTCACAGCCATCGCCAGGTTTCCTAAGGCGGCATACTGGTTACCTATAACTATAGAAAAGATGTTGGAAAATTAAGAGGTAATTTCATGACTAAAACCATTTTTTAAAGAAAAACCTCACACACCTGCCAGCTCCACACTTCTTGTAATAAAAGAATTTGCATTGACCGTCTCCTCTGACTTCTCCTCTTCCTTGTTGTTGTTATCAATCTACAGGAATAAAGAATTTAATGTTATGGAAATACTGTCAAGAATTGGCAGCTTCAGAAAGGCTGGCTCAAAAGGATCATGGTTATATAAAGATACTTTTGCAAGAATATGGTAAATAAGCCTCTTATGCTCACCAAGGCTTCATTAAACTGATTTTTTTTTTTAAATTACACACTGTTAAACAGTAACTTTTGAGAAGAAAGTGGCACTTCTACTGCTTTGAGTGTTGCTTGGGCATTCATACAGAAAACCTAATGCAGGTTTTCCTTCTGGAATATACATGTATTCTCATTGCCTTGTGCAGGCCTATCAACCAGTTTTTCTTTTATTTGTTTTTGATCTGATCACATGTATATTTAGAGAGATTATTAACCATCTTCTCTGTCAGGATTTGATCTACTGCCATTTCAATACATTCTTTAAACTACCCACTATTGTATAATGACAACTATTAACTTGTTCTCCTAATCTCCCATTTCAGTCAGTTTTATAACAAAGTACACCAAGAACACTGCATCATGCCCATTCCCGTCTTTTTGTCATCTTCCCACCAAAAAAATATAAATTTAACTCACAATCCTGTGTAAACAATTTGGCAGAGTTGATCAAAAAATACTGGATATAATGGATTACAGATCTCAGTTCGTTCAAAAATGGTTCAGTTTAAACTTAAAACTACTTTTATTTCCACTAAGCCATAAGAACTGTAGCCATTAAATATTCACCTGGTTGTCTCCAAAGCTCATTTGTATCTAGATCATTAAACATGATACAACACCGAATCAATAGGCAGTAAACCAGCTGATTTCTATTTTAGAAATCGCCCAATAGCTATATTTTCATTTAAAGTTGTGATTTTAACTAAAAAAAAAAATTGGAATATCGCATAAAACATCTGCCAATAAATCTGTGTTTTCATCCCATGTGTGCAAGAGAACAAAACAGTCACTTCCTGGGTAACTGGTGCAAAATATCTGTAATAAAAAAGGAAGTTGCAGAAATCGGGGAAGCTACTGTGGCTTTTTTTCCAACATCATAAATGACCTGCATCTCAGGCGCACAGATGGAACAAACCCAGGAGTTTCTTACTATAATACCAAAAACTTACCCTCAAACTATATATATATATATATATACATACACAAACAACTCAATTTTCCTACATGTTCTCTTATTTCATCCTTTCCAACCTGTTTTTGTGGTGTAATGGTGCCTTTCTGCTCTGATCCACGCTGTTTTCTTGAGTTTGCTTGAGCAGGTTTCTTGTCAGGTTTGGGTTTTTGTTCTAGTTTACGCTTGGCGATAGCAGCTGCGTTTGACACAAAGCAGCTATTCATGTCAAGCTCCTAAGACACACAAAGCACTTTCACTGAAGAGCTCAACTACAGTATACATCATATCATTTTGTCTTTTGTAAATGACAAGGGACATCAAGACATATTGCCCACCTCTGGTTCCATAGTTGGCTCTTCCTCTTCGTCATCTTCATCGTCATTACTGCTATCACTGCTCTCCACAGGTTTTGAGGTGTGTTGAGGACCAGAAGTCACAGATGAACAATTTTTGTTTTTAACTTTATTTTCATTTTCATCTTTATCTGCATGTTTAGTCTTTTCTGGTCCAGGGTCAACTTGTACCTTAGAACAAAGAAAGAAACACCAAGATAAAATTAAGTCTGTGGACTTTCGGTGAGACAGACTCAAAACGATGGAGGTATGAACGAGTGATCATAAACTGCAGCATCATTTTAATTAATACTTAAACCATACAACATAGCAGTCACACACAATAATATTTGTTTTCTCTTACCGGTTTATTTTTTTCTTTATCTGCATTTTCCTTCTCTAATTTTTCCAGCCGACGTCTCTCTTTCTGCCTCTGTTATATTTCAGACAAATTTAACTCAACAAAATATTCCTGCTAATGATAATCAGACAAAAATACTTTTTTTTCTTCATGTATGCCCTCACCATCTTTTTCTGTTTCTTCTTCTCTGCCTTTTTCTTAAGTTTTTCTTCTTCATCCACTAGCTCCTTTGCATTTCTTTCTGCTTCCTAAAAAGAAGTTAAATAATATGTGTTAAATGAAAAGTTAAATAAAGCAACGAGTGAACCACAGGTGTTAGACACAAACCTCAGCTGTTATGTGTTTAGATGGTTTTGGCAGGCTTCTATCAAGGAAGTTGTGAGAAAAGCCACAGTATCTGTTGTTTGTACGGACATCATACTTATCGTTATCGTCGTCATAATCATAATAATCCTCATCAGATGAATCTTCATATCCTGTAAATTGAGCTGCAAAGTGGTCCAGTTCTGGAACTTTAATACAAACAAAAATTTGCTTAAATGCCACACAAACCTAAAGTTCATTAAGTGGACATGAGTAGAAAAACACTATAGTTATGAAGATTATAATGTGACCCAGTTCATCTTTTACCTTAAAACAAAGAAAATTGATTTACAAGAACTTTAATGTTGGCATGAAATGGAAGTTAATATAAATAAGAGTAGTCAATAAGAGTAATTAGATAAGAGTGGTCAATTATGATTTCATGTAGACTTTAATACCACAGGGACATTTGTTTTTTGTATACAAAGAAAAGATATCATGCACTCTGTCAGTTTTGATATTTAAGTTTTTGATATTTCAATATGTATTGCTGAACAAAGTTCAAGTTGAATACTTGAGGTAGTTTTAAAGTATTTCAAATACAACAATAACCAAATTTGAATATCAGACCAGCCCTACTATATATATGTTTTAAATAAACGACCATGTATGACTATTAGGTCATGTTTGTGTAAAATAAAGACATTTCTTACCAAATCCATAACCAAAACTTAAAGCATCTAAGAAGCTGCGGTTTGACGGTCTATCGTTGATTAAATCGACCATAGCCTCCTAAAAAAAGGCAGCACAGAAAAATATAAATTACGGACTCAAACTCAGCACCCTAAAGTGATCAATTAAAGGGTTAGTTCACCCAAAAATGAAAATGATGTAATTAATGACTCACCCTCATGTCGCTCCAAGCCCGTAAGACATCCGTTCATCTTCAGAACACAGTTTAAGATATTTTAGATTTAGTCCGAGAGCTTTCTGTCCCTCCATTGAAAATGTATGAACGGTATACTGTCCTTGTCCAGAAAGGAAATAAAGACATTATCAAAGTAGTCCATGTGACATCAGTGGGTTAGTTAGAATGTTTTGAAGCAACGGAAATACATTTTGGTCCAAAAATAACCAAAACTATGACTTTATTCAGCATTGTATTGTCTTCCGGTTCTGTTGGGGATCGGCGTTCAGTGACGCTGCTGACGTAAGACGCTGCTGACGTGTGTCTGGTGCGCCCGAGCTTCGTTTACAGTCTGAGGGAGACGCACGCTGGAAACAAAACAATCTTCACAAACATGTCTAAGGATTTCCACACAGAGGAAGACTTGCATTTTTTTGCCCAGCCATATTTATTTGAACCCGAATACACGGACGCACCAGATACACGTCAGCAGCGTCTTACGTCATCAGCGTCACTGCGGACTCGTGAACGCGGATCCCCAACAGAACCGGAACACAATACAATGCTGAATAAAGTCGTAGTTTTGGTTATTTTTGGACTAAAATGTATTTCCGATGCTTCAAAACATTCTAACTAACCCACTGATGTCACATGGACTACTTTGACGATGTCTTTATTTCCTTTCTGGACAAGGACAGTATACCGTTCATACATTTTCAATGGAGGGACAGAAAGCTCTTGGACTAAATCTAAAATATCTTAAACTGTGTTCTGAAGATGAACGGAGGTCTTACGGGCTTGGAGCGACATGAGGGTGAGTCATTAATGACATAATTTTCATTTTTGGGTGAACTAACCCTTTAAGACACCGAAACGTAATCACTCACGTGAGTCCGCATGAGGCGCTCATCATCACGCATCCGGAAGTATTCTGAAATAATCATTAGAAAAACACATTTTAAAAGTTTGAACAGGACATACATTAACACAGATACACTAAATGTGCATTGTGTGGCTCAATCCGCAGTATGTGATCAAAACATGGCTTCTCTTTTGTATACTGTTAAAGTTTGAGATAGACAAAAACCAAAAATATACTATATATTAACAAGACAGCATACATACAAATGGAATTGGGCAACTCTTTCAGAGCCTCTGTACAATTTTCAGGGCTGTAATTGTTAAACGACACGTCCTCTCTATTGTTGTTAGAGCTACATGTGTTTGCATGAGCTGGCGAAGTTTTAGTAGACGTCATGAAAAGAGCCGAGCAATACTTACCCGGTCCTATGGTGTTCTTTCTTGACATGTTAGCAAATATATTTATATAGGTTAAGTAATTCTAAATTATAAAATATTTAAGTCACTACTAAATGGTTTTACATTCCTTCCAATCGTAATGTTTTCTCGAGATTCGTCTCCTCCACCTATGCACACACAAACAGTGCCCGCTTACACGCATGCGCACCTCCTTTCTAGACTTACACGCGCAACCATGCTGCACCACGTGGTGCGATTGGGAAGAGAGAAATAATTTTATAAGTTTGAAATAAAATAAGATAAATTTATAGCATACTTTGCAAATAATGAATTTGTTTACTAAATATAGTAGACTATTTTATTGTAAAGACCTTTTCTAATTTCTTTGTTTGTATATAGGTTGCATATCGATTTATTAAATTAATGGAAACAATTTAATTACACAATAAAATGCTAAATAAATAATTGAAGATGTACCAGCCTCTCCACTGTACAGAGATATAATGTCTATTTGGCTTGTGTTTTCTGTCAGTATTTGGAAACCTTTGAATTATATAGTCTTGTGGAGTGAGGTAATAATCATAAAATATATTTTATTGGGTGGACTGTGGGTGTCCCATTGGGGAGAGGCCTCTATTCAGTTAACTAGTGTGATTGCGTAGAGCTACGTCACACGTAGGCTCACTATTGGCCAACGCTGGTCATGTGTGTGATGCGTGTGACGTACAACAACACAAGCTTACGCTATTACACTGGTGAACTGACTCGAGGCCCACAGAGAAGGAAATTAATAGTTGAAATAAAGTCGTTATTTTTGTTTGTTTTTGCGCACAAAAATTATTCTCGTCGCTTGATAAACTTAAGATTGCGCCACTGTAGTCACTTGGGCTATTTGAACGATGTCTTTAATAACTTTTCGGGGCT
Source organism: Siphateles boraxobius (assembly GCF_051911475.1). Classification (NCBI taxonomy): domain Eukaryota; kingdom Metazoa; phylum Chordata; class Actinopteri; order Cypriniformes; family Leuciscidae; genus Siphateles; species Siphateles boraxobius. Next base: position 4,951,598 of record NW_027508997.1, on the reverse strand, counting down.
GGCAAGTTTCAATCACTTAGAAGCCTATGGAAGAGTGATCCAGCTCTCAGATTTAACCAAAATATCTCAATTTGTGTTCAGAAGATGAACGAAGGTCTTACAGGTTTGTAACAACATGAAGGTGAGTAAATAATGACAGAATTTTCATTTTTGAGTGAACTAACCCTTTAACTGTATAAAAGTGAAAGCTGCTACTGGGATTGGTAGATGTTCTGCAGGTATATCAGCTTTGTTGTCTTGACCAATAAAGTCAAACCTTCAGTTTTGGCATCTGGAACTCCCTGACATGTTTTTTTTTTGAAAGAGAAGACAACAATAAGAGGTAATAACTTTCTACAACAATAATAAGTACAATATGATTTTATCTGCTGGTTTGTTGAGGGACCCCCAAGGGAAACAGAAGGATTTTTCACTAAATACACATTTGACACTTGAACCCTGCAAGAGCACTTTGGTGTTGTTAAGACTTGAACCTTTGAATCACAAATAGATTTAGTGCAACTAAAAAGGATATCTCTAAATCTGTCAAAAAAATGATTTCAAATTGGTGACCAAATGTTTTAAATCCTAAGTAGCCTAATACAAAAAGAAATGCTTTCCTGGCTTCAACTGTTTTGTATTTACATTATCTTTTCTTTATTTACTACCATATGTCCTCTCCAAAACTAAATTTGCCTGTGTACACTAACAACAATGGCGTTTGGTCAACAAAACATTTATTAGGTAAAATAATCAGCAAAATGTGATTTTGGTTATTTTATTATTTTAAACTATTTCCCAGTTTACTAGTTTGTACTCTAGACACTAACGTTACACTAATTACAGGACTTTAAACATCTTTAGTTCAAATTGTTTAGTTTGTTCGCTGGATTTAAAAAATTGGCCACTATAGGCCTATTTTTCTCAAATATATTTATGCAATTTTCTGAATCTGCAGCAGATCGTCAAGACAACTGCATCATGATGAAAACTGTTGTAAAGTACAGTTAATGCACATTTTGTATCGATAGTTCTCAATAAATTAATCTAAAGAACCAAAAAAAAAATCTAAATAATACTTAAACAGTTTTCTTGAAATAACGTTTACACCACTCATGCCTTGTATTTCAGTACTATGTCAAGATAGAGAGACAAAATAATCTGCAGCAATGGAAAGTGTAAATAAAGCTTAGCACTTTTTGTATTCTCACTTACCGCGCAAACCCGCGGGCTTTTCTTTTTGCCATAGCAACAGCGTCATTTCGCCTCGCTACTGGATCTCATGGTGTCTATTCAGCTAAACCGTGTGTGGCTATTGGGTTCTTGTGTTTAACATCATACTTCGAGATATCTAAATTCGCTTAAGAAGCTAGCAAGTTATTAGCCGATGACTACACAGGACATTGTGTTACTGGAACCGTTTTACATCCTGTTATACATTATAACCTGGTTTCACGGTCAATTCAAACTCCTGCAAGTGCGCATGCGCGGTAACGTCTGCGTCAGTGCGCCCGTCACAACCACAACATGGATTTAGAGGAGGATTCTGCAAACGTAAACAGTGTAAGAGTATGGAAATTGTTGTCAAGTAGTAAAACTAGAAATATGGTTACTTACGTGTTTTTTTTCTTTCTGGAATGTGCGAGCTTTCGATGTAATTTCTGCATAATAGATCTTAACTTGCTAATCGAGACAACCCTGTAGCTAGTAAGTAACACTGCATGGCAACAAGTGAGCTGTGCTCAAAGTTAGTGCTAATGACTGTCCAGTGATTTGCTGGCAGTCAACGTATGATTATTTATTTATGTAGTCAAAATTCAACTGAAGGCACAAGAACAGACTTGGATGAACGTGGAAAGCTTTGTAGTCATCGGCTAATACCTTGCTAGCTTCTTCAGGCTAAATAGTGGGCAGCAGACACAGCATCTCAAAACAAGAGTTTCTAGTAACTTAGTGTAAATCAATATAACCCACTCCACTTAACTGATAAGGAATAATAAATTATAAATTCTGCCACATGTAGTACTATAAATTAGAGTCTAATAATAATGGTGATGTAGAAATAAAATGAAAACATACATCAGATTAATGACGAAATTATTAATAGAAACTATCTGTTGCAGTCCATAAGAACATGAAATGTACCAAGCTAACAAAATATAACGATTAGCTGATAATAAATCAATGGAAAAGTTATAATAAAAGATACAAAGAAAAGAGTGAATATATGGATATAGAAATGTGAATCTAAAAAAATTCCCTTGAATTAAAAAAATACATCTCGAATACTTTGTATTTCTATCCCGCTGTAACCTCTAGATCCTTCTAAAACATTTCCATAATCCACTGCAATCAAGTATTGCCCTTACGTTTAGATTAAAGTAGTAAGATGTCGATCCAGGGTCCTCGGTGGTGCCTCTAACCAGTTCAACCCTGGGGTCAGTTGCTTGGGGCTTTTGCTAGTATTAATATTTCATTACAAAATGTATGAAATATTGATAGGGAAAAATTACTCGTAGTCTTGTTTAAAAAGTTTTATGAATCACCACAACATGATTTTGTTTCATTTAAAGGTTCAGAATAATACAAAGATAAAAATTCCAAAGACAAAAATAACAGAAACGCATAAACGTCCATCCTCATCCGTTACATTTAATGCAGATTCAGCCAGTCTTTAATATATAAAATTTCTGGGGAGTTTTCAGAAGAAGGTTTTTCAGAAGAAGATTTATTAGAAGACTTCATACTCAATTGTTCTCCAATATTTATTACAATACACGAATTCCTTTTAATTGATAGGTATGCTTTTACCTTTACAGATCCCTGCAGAGGCTCCCTGCCAGCAGCATGGACAAAATGTGCATGGTTCAGAGACTGACAGACCATACACAGATCCTGACAATCATGGAAGACCATTTAGTAACACTCAGGACTTAAGCGTGCAGCCACTGATAGACAGATCTGAGACTTTACAACTAGGTACAGAGAGCAGGTGTTTTATACAGTGGGCTTCAGAGATCTGAGATTTAATATAATTTAAACCTGGGATTTTTGGATTTTGACATTTTCAAATAGTGTGATCTCTGCTCTAAATAAAATAAGCAAAGATGGTCAGATGTTCTTTCCATCAAGTTCAAGATGCTCTTTGCATCATATCAAATTATACTGGAGAACATGATCATCAGGGTTTCACACAAACTTGTATAGTCAAGCAGCTTGAGTGATTAAAGCAAAGGGCAATTAACTAAATAACTAAGACATTCTTGTAACGTTTTCAGATAATCTTTTCACTCAGATGCTGACAAATTTGTTATGATTTTTTTTTTATTGAATAAAAAAAAACATTTTTCAGGCGTTTGAACCCCACTGTACATTACTTTGTGCCTTAGCGCAAGTTACCAACATACATATTTATTTTAAATGTACATAATGACATGTATAATCATTTCATCAAATGATTTTCTTTTCCCCCCAGAGTTTCAGGATAGCCAGATGTCACCTGCACTTACCCTGCTTCCCTGCCTGGACAAATCTCACCTTCTTTCTGACTCCGCGTTTTTTCAGCATACAGATGCAGAATTTGTCCCTCTTCGGTACTGTTTGTTTAGTTATGTTCATGGTTTGGGCTTTTCTTTCTTTCTTTACCTTTGTGTATTTTTTAGATAATATTTTTATTGTATTTATGTACACAGGGGATTTCCGGACCTCTCAGTTGTCTCTGACAGATGTCCCAGGATTTCACATGTAGTTGCAACTGATGCTTCCCACCTCCAACATACTATTTCTGACCAGGCTACGCTTTCCCACCATCCTTTGGAGGTACCAGCATCCATGTCAGAGGGTGAAAAAAGCTGCTGTTCACTTTCCCAGCACAGCTTGTCACCTGGAGACCATTTCAAAGGACTTGAGGATCAAGGGAGTGTTTCATATGTTGCTGCGGACAAAATCAGCAGATATATGGAAGGAGAGGAGCAGACCACTGCTCAGCAGCTTTGTGAGGAAATGTCTTCTCGGCTCCTATTAGAGTACAGAGAAGAGGATGTTGTTGTGGCTGTTAGCAGCAGTAGTGCTGTTTCCTCTGCTTCAAATACCCAAAACACAGACAAAAGCCAGTTGGATCCTTCCATGAACCTTCAAACAGGCCGAGAGCAGCCACAGGGAGGTTCACTGTCATCGCCATCTTCATTTCAGAAGGCTGCAGGTGCAGTTGTTGGCTCAGATGTGTCAAATATTACTTTTCGTGAGTCACAGATGCACCCATACCAAGCAACTGACCATCTCCATGATCACCTTCTGTCTGCAGGAAAAACAGGCTCAATCTCTGCACCAGCAAGTGTGCATCATAGTGGGAACAAAAGTGGACTATGTGACACACCAGGCGATGAAGGTGTGATGCATGTACCAGGTCTGCAGAGAGCGCTTTGGAGCTCCGGTCATCTAACAGCAACAGATGGATCATTTTTGAGCTCGCAGCCTGTGTCTCAGTCCACACCTGCAGTACTTCTCATGAGACCCCCTCCAGCATTGACCAAACTCTCACTCATACACTCCAAACAAGAGGCTGTTGCCTTTGTGACTGCATCAGCCCAAAACAGTCACTCCAAAACTGGCTTATTAACATCATTGGACCTAAGTGATCAACATTCTTCTCCTATCTACTCTGAAACAACAGCTACAGCCTTTGGTGGACCTTCAGAGACTGCACAAATGATGTCACGTGTCCATCCTGTCTCAAATGAACAAGACTCTCCTCTGGTTTTAAATCCAGCGGCCTCTGATACACTTCACTCTGACACTCAGCCCTTTTACTCTGGTACTCTTGGGAGAGTACAGTCTCTTCCCAGTCTGAGCTACATACAAAAAGTAGATGCCTGGAAAGCCAATCAAAGTTCTAGCAGGTCGTTTTATGATAATTTGGACCTGCAGGGGTTTGAGGGTGTGTTTCCCAAGAAAAAAGCACAGGAAACAGTGTCTGAGGCACTTAAGTACATGCTTTCTCGAGACACGCGTCAGGCACTTTGTGCTAATGTTAGTTCCCAGGTGACTCAGCCACTGTCCTCCTCTCATTCTGGAAGCGGCTCACCCCGTAGGGTGGATGTAGTTGGGGCGGGTGCATGTAGAGGACAAGCATCTGAGTCACCTGTCAATCGCTCACATTCTCACTCCTCCCTGAGCTCTGTGGTGACCTCTATTCAGAGAGACACTGGCACACACAGTCAGCAAGTTCCTGCGGCGCAATCTGATGACATTGTTCCAGCCACCAGATCATTGGACAGTCGGCCATCCTTACTTTTAGGTGGAAGTTCAGCTCCTCGCATGGACAAAAGCTCCAGCAAGATGTCTCCTCTCATCAGTCTTGGTCGCTTCAGTGATATATCATCAAGCCTCAACATGAGCACCACTCTTTCCAGCTCTCAAGGCAGTTGCCATGGCGAGCAGAGTATGCGGGCGTCAGTGGGTGCTGCTTCTTCTGTAGTGAGTCTTGAGGTAGATAATTATGCACCCTACTGGACCTCCAGACCTGGGTCTCCTCCTCACGCTAAGGAGCTCAACATTGAAGACAGAATCCCTGTAAGTTCACATAGTGCTGTAAAATAACTAGTAGGATGTACTTAAAGGAAATTTAAAATCTTTTTTTATTCTATCTTCTAAATGCATCTTGATCTTATTAAGAACAATTTATACATGCATTACAATACGGAGGAAATTATCTGTTGCTACTTCTGTTATGTTGTGGCTTAAAGTCTGCATAAAATCAAAATTTATCTTATTTTTTAATGTGGATTTCTGTTCTTATAAAGCATGGTTCGTCTGTGCACATTATTCAAAAGAAAATATGTATAATTGTCTTGATAATCTGGTCATTAAAATGCTTTACTTCTTAAACACTTACATTTTTATTGCTTAGGCTTTTCATCACATGGGCTGTTGGTTAATGTCAACTAATTACCAAATAGTTATTCAGATATTGTTTTAGGCTGCTGTTGTTGGTAACAGCATTTCTAAAATCTTGCCTGTAGTCAAGTCAATGCAATTAAATTAAAGTTGAGTTGTCCACCATTTACTGCAAACGGACATTCAGGTCTCTAATCTGTATGGAATGCTCTACTTTCCATGATCACATAGATAAAATCAAATGCTATTGATTATGGAAGTAAAATGTTGAGTTTAAATATGGCATATTTAGTTTTCAGTAATGCTCAAGTAGGAGGAACATTGAGGGCAGCTGTTCTCAATCTTTTTAACACTTGAGGCCCCCATTGTCAAAGGCGATATTCAACAGGCCCCTAAGATAAATATGAAGTAATATATTTATTTGTCCTCAAAGAGGAAATTCTTTTCCACAGTGGTACAATGCATGCATAAAAAATGCTTAGAGCTTGGCATAACTAAAAATTATATTAATTATAAAAATTGACATGATGACTTAAGAAATATATCTTTCTTTACATATCTTTAAAATGAGCCTTCCTCATATATCCAGGTTTCCCTTTCTTTTCTTTTTTTAAGGAGGTGAATTAAAATAAGAAATAACTTGATTTTTAGCTATTTTATTTTAATCCTTGTTTTGTCTAATTTCAAATAATTTTAAGTAATCTTTAGGCCCTCCTTTTTGTCATTAGTTTATCTACCCTTATAGACAACCTTTTAAAGTTATGATTCTGTCTTTATATTTCTATAGTTGTACCTCCTAAATTTGGGCATCGACCAATCACCTTCAACAATCCTAAATCCATTTACACAACGAGGACCAATCAGAGAGCCTGAATTCTCTCCTACTGACTTATGTACCATCAAAGGCTCCATAGGAACACCAACTAAAAGCACACAGCCATCTGAAGGTGAGCCAAAGACATCTGACATCTTGTTCACTGTGAAAGTTTGATATTGTCTATATTTGCATTCTGTTGCTGGACATATTTGGTTATAAAGCTGTATGTTTGTTTTCTATGTGTAAAGTTGACAGTCTTCAGAAGGAGACATTCTCCAGTTCTAGCCAGCTGTCAGCTGACTCCAGTGCTTCTGTCACAAACCGCTTATCAGTGCATGAGCAAAGCAAGCCAGCCAGTGACAAAAGTGTAAAGATGATATTCACCCAGGCAGATACTCAATCACTTATTTCAACATCACATCCTTCATCAAGCCTGCAACAATCTGATATTCTACAAAGTGAAGGAAGCTTTGGCCTCCCAATCCAGCTCAGCCCAGAATCTGTGCCGCCTCCAGATCCCAGAGAAATGGTAAAAGAGGGTGATGACTCTTTTGTGGGCTCTGCCACACTGCATGAAATCAGGCGTTTGCTGGGCCGTGCTGAAAGCCTTGTTTCTGGTCGATCCTCTCTGTCTTCCTCGCCTGCTTCAGACCGTCTCTCAGAGAGTGACGCATCCCTTGTTTCACTAGAACGAAACTCTAAAGGTTATCACGATGACACATCTCTGTCAGCTGGTGGGAACCTTTCTCTGCTGCTAACTCGCTCTTCATCAGATTCGGCTTTAAAAGGAAGCTTGTCGTCCTCCCAGGGGCCACAACAGACAGACCACACAACTATAGATCCTGCTGCTCTCTCTTTGAGCAGAGAGGAAAGTTTGAAGTCACGTGACCTCTGTGTGACCCCAAGGCGGGCTGAGCCTGAGGGCTGCAGTGCTGCTGACCCAGACAAGGCAAAGCCACCTACAGCCACATCTGTCATGCAGATAAATGTCCCTTCGATACCAGGGAACCTTCAGCAGAACCAGGACAGGAACAAGACTGACAATGCTGGGATTGGCTCCTCCGAGAATAGTTCGTCTCATGTCTCAGCTGAGGTTGGAAGTTTGAGCGACAGTTGCAGCGAGAGTTCAATGGCTGCCAGAGTTGCCAAGCTCCTGCAGAGTGAGTCACCTGTTTCTATGGTTACAAGCCGGCCAAGCACCGCTGACCCAGAAGATGCCCGTGCCCGAGGTAAACAATGTGTTTTATAGTATATGTTTTGTCACTACCAGTGGTGCTTTTCTTAAGTTGTCACTGGTTTGACATTGTGAAAATGTCTGTTTTCTAGAATGGATCCTGATGAAGGTCTCTGGCCGCCGATGTGAAAGTTTAGAACTAAATGCAGAGGACAGGGAGAGAATTGAAGACATCAAAAAAGAGCTTCTACTAAACACCAAATACACCAAGGTAACATCCATACGCCAACACAGTACACAGAAAGGTCTGCCGATTTTATTTCTGGGAATGTCAGCATTGCTTGACTTGCTGTTGTAGTCAGGTCTGGCAGATAAATAAAATAACTAAGTAAATAAAAAAGATTGTGGTTATTTAATTGTTTATGCTCAGTTTCTCTATTTTCTGCACCATAAACTACTTCAAGTTTACCTTTAAAAACACTAATGATTTAATAATACCGTTAAATGTAATCTTTAGCAAATCTCAAAATATACATTTTTCATACTGGACATTATAATGTTTGTGATGCCTAAATTCACTAAATTCGTATTTAAAACGATTGTAGTTTTTTAATTTGTTTGGACAAAATAAGTTAATTTATTTATTTATTTAATATTGGCCACTTGTCATAATTCATATTATGGCTGATAATAATTCATTACTGATAATTATCGTCATCAGCCAGAAGTTTTTAATTTGATTCTGAAATAATAAGAGTTTATTTTCTGGTGCGGCAGACTGCATTGTGAACAGTCCTGATAGAGAGTGTTTAAGGTAAAGCTGTTGTTTTGCTCTCACGCTTGCAGTGTTTCTTCTGACTCTCCCACTCAACACTATCTTGTTCCCACAGTCCTCCTCAACCCTGGGTCTCATAATAACACATCATTGTTTCGGTCTTTTGCTTTGTTTCTCAGTGGAGCTCCGATTCTGAGGGCAGTGCTCAGTCGAGCGTTGGTCCTGGATATCAGCTGACGAAGGACTTTATTGGACTGCGTAACATGGAGAATCATATCTCAGATCAGCTGCAGAAAGACACAGACACAGTTCCAATTTATACACCTTTACAACAAGATCCAGGGGCCAAAGTTCACCAGAGAGAAGAGCTTACCTCTCAGCCTTTTACTTCTATTACTATAGCAACCAATCGCTGTACTCCATCTCCACAGTCACTTCCAAATTGCCCTATCACAGGTACTGCACAATTGGATAGTGTTGTTCTCGAGCATGATATGTTAGAGCGAGAGATCCACCACAGAGGAGCAGATGCCAAATTGGGAACACAACTGAGACATCAGCCTGTCATTAATTCTTATATATCTGATAGCAAAAAAGAGACAGACAGAGAAGGACAACATAGAGAAGAGAAGGAAAGAGAAGAAATGACTGATGACAAAGAGAATGCTGTTACGAATGATTCCAAGAGTGTTCAAAAAATGCCTCAAATGGATTATCCTGTCACGGGCAATAACCAGCTATTATCCAGTGCTGCGTTGGTCTCAAACTTTGGCTATAAGTCCCACCTCTCTCACATGCACGTGACTTTATCACCCAAACCCAAGCATCCATCCAGTCCTGTGAAATACCACTCAAGCAGACTATCCAGTCAAAACACCAGTAAAAATGGCCCACTTCAAAGACATTCACTTATGGTGTCAAGCATGACTGATGAACATCTGCAGTCCATCCCCCGAATCTCAACATCAAATCATGCCAATTCCTATGAACACAGAGAGCCGGTTCAAGGCCAGAAGGCAGGATCAGTCAGTGTACACTTACAGGCCATATATCCACAAAACTTTGTTCCCTCTCAGAGGCTGGCTGGGACATCCAGAACTCTCTCTGTCCAAGCGGCAAGTAAGACAGCATTGATATAAGCTTTTCAGTGCCATTTGAATATTCGAACTCATTTTGGTAAATTAATCAGTTGATTTGTTTTTCCCTATGTACACTTCCTGTAGCTGTCCCTGCACTTTTGCCATACAAACCTCATGGCAGCTCCGAGCTGTTCTATGTCCCGCAGGCAGATCCAGAGCTTTCTCCTGGTCGCTCTGATACAACTGTAGAAAGCTCTCACGCAGGTATATCACAGAGAACTGTACTCTGATTTTTAATAGTTTTAGTTAACAATTACAAAACTGGTTACATATGTCGGGTTTCTCCTGTCATTTAGTCTGCATAAACCCTGCCCCTTTCTTACAATCGACTGCAAGTTTGCATTCAGATCTGCCTCCATCCAATCAACAACCAATGGATAGAACCAAGTCCACGACTCCCCGGCCTACAAATTTTTTCACTCTGATGTATGTCCCAATACGGAAGGAAAGATCTGTCACTATTTTTGTTTAAAACATGTTCTAGTTCAGATCTATCTATAAATAATGTAATTGTAAGGGAGAATGTAGAATGTTTTTTTTATTTATTTCAACTATATTTTCAAATAGTTTTTTTAATTAAGATACAACATTATTTCATGGACCACTACAGTTTATTATAAATATCCAAGCAACAGAGGCTATTATGTTTTTTCAATACATTTTACTATATATAACCTGCGATTGTGTATATTGGTTGTTACTTGCTCCTCTATTGGCCCCTCCTCCCGAATCTTGCAGATGGTTCATGCTCTCATCCAGTCCTGCATTATTCATGGTCTTTGTCCATGAGAAAGGCAATCCAGGAACACAAGCCTCATTTGATCCTCATGCCAAACCCTTCAGGGGCCCTCTGCTTCAGTGCTTTTTGAATATCTGTCTGATCCAGCTCTCTCCTGCTCTTTCCTTCCTCTCGCTCCCTTTGCAGGTTCTGATGATGCTGTCCCTCCACACTTTCATATAGACGTTTTAGGCTCTAGAGAAACAGAAGACAACATAATAACACCAAAACACAAGGAAGGCATCTACAGTAAGAGGGCCAATATGAAAAGAGGTAAGATGCACATCAGTGTTTCAATTAGCTGTACGATATTTGAATTTAAAAGAATAATTCACTCAAAGAATTTAAATTGTCATCGTTTACTCACCCTAATATGACATTCTTGTAATAGAAGATATTTTAGATAATAATCTTTTTCCCCTTATAAAATGAACGCATATAGTAGCTTTGAAGCTCAGAAAAGCACAAGAAAAGTGGTCTATCCAACTCTAGCACAATATATCATGTCTTCTAAAGCCATACTAGCAGAATTTATTAGTATGAACTACATTTATAGTTGTTTTTTTGCTCTTTTGTCAAATATGACAACCTCTGGAAATGCTTTAAAATGTTTAAGGGACCATTAACACACAGCAAGTTTTGCGGTTAAAACGGAACAGAAATAGACGCAAGCTCTTGAGACGTGTTTTTAAAAAAAGTTTAACTTCTTTCAACTTGAACGCAGTGTTTATAGAGCAGTGTCATGCGCAATACACTGCAATCCAGTACAATGGTCGAACGTGTCTGTCTACCTTGTGTTTTTCATAGAACAAAAATCGAAAAGTAGCGCAGTGGAATGCGGTCCATCTGTGTAAATAGACCTTTATTTATGTTCCATGGAAGTCAAGTCACCTTTATTTATATAGCGCTTTTTACAATACATATTTTCAAAGCAGCTTTACAGTGATAACAGAAAAATAATGCAACAAGGTTTGTTTCTGCTGTACAGCATCTAGAAGAAAAGTGTCATTGTCCAGCTAAAGTAAATTCAGTGATGGTTCATTTCTGTTGTAAAAAGTTATTAATTTAGATTTATCTATACAGCCACTCTGGAGAAAACAGTGATGTCATCGTCCAGCTCAGTTTAGTTCTCTTATAATGGTGTCAATGCAGGCAGATCAATAATATTGTTGAATATTAAGTGTCCCCAACTAAGCAAGCCAAAAGACAAAGGTGACAAAGGCGGCAGTGGCAAGGAACCAAAACTCCATCAGGTGACAGAATGGAGAAAAAACCTTAGGAGAAACCCAGACAAAAGTCATATGGATTTAAAATGAAATGGTGAATAAATGATGACAGAATTTTTTATGTTTGGGGTGAAATATTCCTTTAATTAAAAAAAAAAAGTTCTTGCTGTGGACTGATGCTATTACATATAAGATATATAAATATACATTAAGCATCTTTGTCTCTCTCACTGTCAGTTTCAAGTGTGTCTGGAAATGGTCTTCCAGAATCAGTAGCCACTTTTGCTGACCAAAATGACAGGACTACTTCTGGAGCTTCTTACGTCTGTAAGAAGAACATAGAAACTGTTAGTATAAATGAGCAGTATAAAGATGAGGAAGACAATTTTGTCCCTCTTGACATGGAGGCAGACTACAGTACAGATGATGTGCATCTTCACAGCAGCTCGATGCAGGAGCCTAAATTGCCACTAGAACCTCTCCATTTACCTTCTCAACCAATTAGAAAGCCCTACAGGGGGAACAAGAAAAGGCAGGATAGAACACCTCACGATACTAAAGTGGAGATTAGCAGTTCTCTGGATCAGCTGTGGCGTCGCTTCAGTGAAAAATGGAGCATGGATGAGACCAGACTCACCAAGGAGGGAGAGTTGTCTCTGCTTGATAGATTGGAGCGTCTGTCTCGTCTCATTCACAACACCACTCCAACTGAGCAAACTATACTACAACCAGACGGCAGGAATGGAGGCTATGACAGGAGAAGGGATCGAGAGGATGAGACCACAGAGGGAGGAGAGCAGAGAGAAAGAGTCCAGTTGAAAGCAGCTCCATTACAAGCATGGCCTGAGCATGAAGAGAGTCAAGAGAGAGCGCATCGCTGTGCTGCCGAGAGAGATGAGTCTGCAGGTGTGTCCATGGAGACGAGCAGTAGTAGCCTGTCCACCGTTGACACAGAGCGCCTGCTGCGAGCTTTTGGACCTCACCGGGTCACCAATAAAGGACTGAAAACCAGTGACAGCTTGCTTAGACTTTACAACTCCATCAATATGCAGAAGACAGGCCGAAGGAAACCCAGTACTAAACATGCTGCTGTCTCTGTTGCTACAAATGATGTGAGCACGGATGACTCCACAGTAAGCCTATGCTTGATTGGATTTTTCTTACAGACTGTTCATTTTCTTTTTTGTTCAAAGATAATCAGCAAATTGAAAAGAAAGATGCTATTAGGTATTTTATATTGTTATATATTGTTAAAAACATCTCAGTATTTTTCAGCCTTTTGATCATATTAAATATTAATTAACATTTTTCTATACTGTTAGCTTTTAAAAAAATCGCTTAAAAGGCTTATTTTGTTCAAATAAACAATCATCTCCACAAACACATTGTAGCTCAGTGTAATGTAAGAAGTAAAAATCTGAGTAAAAAACAGAAGTAAAAATGATTAATATCACAATACATAGTAGTAAACTATGAAGAGACTGATGCCACGCAGTGACTTAATTGTTGAGAAGTGATGCGAATAATTGTTGAATAAGTGTTTTGAATCAGTTCATTCAAGTGGTCAGTTTTAACTGATTTACAGAAATATAAATTTTCATCATTTTCACTACATTTCCATCTTAGCACTCTCACAAGAGACTGGGAGAGGTTGTTAAACTATAACGACCTTGTGGCTGGGTAAGCAGAATGGCTAAATAAAAATGCATTAAAAATGCTAAACTTTTATACTACCAGCAAATTAAGCACAAATGTGTAACGTGTGTACAATATATTGGAAAACTAGTGTAAAATACAGTAGGAACATTGACTCTTCATTCAAACATTCTTTCCTTATTATTTAGCTAGTATTTTGTTGTCCTTCCAGGTCTCGGCTGACTCTTTGTCATCTTCAAGCATGTTTTCCCATCATTCTCAAAGAGGTGTCTCCCACAGCCTCAACTCCAAAAGGTCAAAGGTCAAACTGCTCAGCAAAGGTGTACAGGCAGGTCAGTCTCACAACAACGATCCACTTTTTAAACAAAGCAATCTGTGTAAATTAGACAGAGACTAAAAAATATGTGCAGACAAAGAGTAACAAAATATATTTTGTGGGATATTGATATTTTTTGCAGGTGATTTGGAATTTGTGAAAAACGCCACGCGCAGACACACTAGGGACGTAGGAACCATCTTTCCCTCCCCAGGTGCTTTCAAAAATGTCCATTCACCAAACACGTTTGGCAGTGGCGTTCCCATCCCCACTGCTTCAACAGCTAAACCCACCCAAAGCCTGACAGCTCTGAAGAGAAACACCGGCAACAAGAGTGTCCGGACCTCTTACACAAACGGTGCATATTGCATGTTCACAGATAAGGCATTTTTCATCAACTGATCTGTTTTCTCCTTTTGCCTTACTGTTTTATATATCCCAATCTCTTAAAGGTGTGTCATGGTTTGTCTCAGCTGATGAGCTGAAGTGTGATGGTCGCAAGGAAAACCAGCCACAGAGTGAATCAGCACCTTGCCTAACCCAAGCCTGGTTTGAGCCTTACAGTAAAATCCGACCCTGGAGAGAACCGACCAGAGAACCTCTGAGAGAGAGACAGAACCAACAAGAGCATGAGAGGCCAAAAGAGTCTAAAACAGCTACCGAGACTGATATCAGCGACAAACCCTCAGCTCTTGTTCGCCTATCACTACAGGTGTAACAAGCAACTGATTTGTTTACCCACCAAAGTGTAGTTTTAAGCCTTGTTCACACCAAGGACAATAAAGTTTTAATAATAATTTTAAGTCTTTGAGAATAGCAGTCCACAACACAACTATAACAATAACAGCACAGAGGAACGGTATTCTTGCAATTACTTTTAGAACCATTTTTTTCAGCTGATGAACGATAAAAAAACAAATTGACAGTCAATCAGAATCCACACGAATTTAATGAGCTTGAGCATTTAAAGCAGTACACGACATAACTAATTATATATAATAAGCCGAACATTATTGTGCGCTGGTGTGGACACTAATATAGTTATCATTTTCTTCCATATTTTGCAACACTGAAGTAAGCTGTTTTCTGTGAATGTGTAAGATTACCCACATTAGCCGCTAGATGCAAATAACTAGAAGAATAACAAGTGCTTTAAACAGTAAAACAATTTGTGCTAAAAACCAGTGTGTTTATGATTATTATAATAAAATTAAATGATAAATACCAGTTTACAATATCAATCAGCATAATAAACTGTTTTTGTATAGACATTTTCATATCTGGAAGCGACTCGCATACATATGATAACACTCGCTTGTACATTAAAAATAAGGTGGATAGGTGTCATATAGTTATCATTCTTTGTGTAAACTGGCCTTTACTCTGATTTAAAGCTTGGTCCTTATTTGGAGCTAGTGTTTATTTTGGAACCTGGCTGTGTGGTTTTAGAGAGTACATGGATGTTCATTGTTAAATTAAGCATAACATGAAACATTTGCATTGATGGTTTTCCTACAGGAAGCTCTGGCACTCCATCGGCCGGAGTTTGTGTCTCGTTCACGGGAGCGAATGAAGCGTCTGGGGTTGCTGGTTAAGGAGAGGAGTTTACAGGCAGTCTTCAGCAGAGAGAGAGAAGAGCTCTTCAACTGCCCCGGACCATCACGTCCACTCAGACCAGGTGACTGTATACCCTAATATTATGTAGATATTACTTTGGTAAGATTACCAAGATTTTACAAGCTTAGTACAGCTTGCATCAAGATGTAAGCTAAAACATGCCTCTCACCAGCGCCAGTACCCTGTAAACCAGTCGTTCCAAGAAGAGAGATGGTCCAACGATCCAAAGAGTAAGTATACATTACTCACCTTGACTATTTTCAAACCATCTGGATAGTTTATGCGGTGGTAACAGACAGAGCACATATTACCTAAACATGCAAATATGGGTCATTTAACTGATTTAAACAGGATTCCATGACTTTGTTTTATTTGCAAGTTGTCTTGTGCCTTCTACATGCTTTCAGTTGGGTAGAGAGGAAATCACACAGTCAGAGAATAGACAGGACAGACAGATTCATGAGGTAATAAGAGTGTGTGTGTATGTACCTAATTAACCATGATTTGTACCCAGGCCAACTTACTTTTAGGGACGTTCCTATTTGTAAAAAACAGTATAAAATTAGAGTTTTTTATAAAATGGAAAAAATGCAGTAAGTTTTCGGTTAGGGTGTAGGTTATGTTACCATATTTATAAATGGCTGTATATAAAAACAATTGAAGTCTATGAATGTCCCCTATTGTGTGTGGGTGGGTGGGGGAATACCTGATGTGATTCAACTTCAAGTTAGGCCCAGTCAGAGGCATGTGTACCCCACCTGCAGTCTAGTTCAACATTTTATGTGGATTTTATTGACTTTGACATTCAGGTAATTATGCATTTTAATTGTCAAATAAATGTGTATTCCTTCAGAAAATACGCTCAACTTCCTGAGGTCCAGAAGAGAAAGGAGGAGGAGAGGAGACGGATGGAATACCGCTCCTACCGCCTCAACGCTCAACTCTTTAACAAGGTATACCGGCTGTTCTGGGCAAGCAGTTATACACAATAGCCCAGTTTTTAAATCAATATTTCAAGAATTTCAGAAATACACATGACTGGTTTGATTAACAATTCAAATGCATTGCATCTTTCTTCTGCAGAAAGTCACCAATCGTGTGTTGGGAAAGAGACCACCCTGGCAGTGAGGTCAACTAAAATATACTCAATTTCAAAAGCCTTACTGTTCCTGTCACTGTTTTTTTTATTCTATATGATGTGTTTTTTTATTATGGTTGTGTGCATTCTGATTTTAGGTGTAAGATTTTATTTAAAATAGTTGTAAATGTGTATTATTTATGGCGTTGCAGTGATCGATTGTTTGATTATGACTATATTATTATAGCAAAAATCATTTTTTATTATATTTATCGTTTTAGTCATATTTTTAATGAAGAAAATAAACAGCTATTTGTAAGAGCTTTTGTGTGTGCTTTTTATGTGGCTCATCAACAACAAAAAAGCTTGTTTTCAGTTTCTGATTAGAGTTATGCGAGCCATTCCACCGAAAGGGTGACCTGATTTAAAATGTTTATTTATTTATTTTCATGAGAAAAAAATATTTGATCTATTATTTTAGATAAAATACAAATTTTAGTCATGGCCCCGGCTTTTCACTATGTCCTGTTATCCTAACACATTCCCTTGGAAACTTGGAACATTCCACAAGACACATTTTCAACAGGAAGTTGCATCATCTGGATCTTCTGAAGGCAATGGGAAGACCATAAGTAAGTCCTCTCATTTTAATTTCTGTATATTTGATGAAATTGTAACTATGAGAAGGTCAATCTCAACATACTTTCCTGTTACCTAAATTATTTCTTAGATTTTATTTGTTTATTTTAAAAATATTAACACTAGAATTTGCTGTGTCCTCGTGTGGCCATGTATTTGATAACTTTTTGCTTAAAAACTAAATTCTGTTGCTTTCAGTCCTGTTACTCATGAAAAATAACAGGAGTAAGTTAAAGTAACAGGAGTGAGTAGAGTTCTCTGTTTTGTTGATTTAATACTGTACATATAAGTTGATATAATACTAATCACCTGTGATTGATAGTTGCAATTACTTAAAGGGGACGACCTATTATGCAAAATTCACTTTTGTTCGTTTGGACATGAATGTGTGATGGCAGTGTGTGTACACAACCACCCAGCAGTGATAAAAATCCACCCACTCCTTTTTTTTTTTTTAAATCCCCAGAAATCATAAACAGTGTCTCCAAACGACCTATTTTCAGAATGTGGCTTTTGTGACGTCACTAAAGCCACAGGCCCCGCCCACGAGTGTTGACAGACACTGCCGTTCTAACAGAACTGCCCTGATCGAGTTCACAGTGAGTTGAGAGTTGTACACAACCGCCATTGCTGCACTGACGAGAATGTCTCCCAAGCGTTGTCGGTGTTGTGTAGCTGGATGTATTAATCCACATAGCTCTGTTTATTTACTGGAGCGATAGGCCTAACATATTGATCATGGCAGTAATGAAAGTGAGAGCGCGCACTTTATTACAGTTCATAGGAGTTGTTTTACGGATATACAGTTTACTAGTTTATTAAGCACCCCCTGAAAAGGTGTGTATAATATTTGTTTACTTTAGTTGTAACTAGTGTTTTTTGTACTTCGCTGTGTATGTTGATAATAATGAAAGGGAGAGGGAGCGAGTTTATGGATAATACTTTAATGCGGACTTCTTTTAACATTACAGTGTTTATTCAGCTCTTACAGTGATTTTCTAGAGTGAAATTGACGCTTCATCTTTTGTGTGATGTACAATAAAATTCATTGACCTCATCAGTATATTTTTACAACATTCGGACGCGGTCCGCTACAACATGCTTGTACTAATAGTGGATAAAAGAAAGATGGAAAAACAAGTTATAACCGTAATTAAACTAGACTATACCCGTTCAGTCTCCATACAGCATTTATTATCTGGCTCTGTGGGCATCGAACCCATACTATGCAGGAGCAGAAACACCCACCCACGGCATGCTGCAAGGGAAAGAAGCAAGACACACCCGCAACCCTCTCTTTTCCCCCTTTTTGTCTTAACTTTAATCACCCCCTTTTTATCCCCTTTGTCTCTCTCTCTCTCTTTCTCTCTCTCTCTCTCTCTCTCTCTCTCTCTCTCTCTCTCTCTCTCTCCCTCCTTATTTCTCTTTCCACCTCCTTCGCTGTGAAGTAGTATCACTTCGTAGTAGCCTACACTCTCATACACACACGCACACACATTATGGACACTCATATGCACACTTTTTTAAAAATAAATAAATAAGTTAAACCACTGTTTGATCCATAATTTATACAATAGTTTAATAAATTAAATTATTTAAAAAATATATAAACTTGATACTTCAGTCTTCTTCAAAATGAAAAAATGGTGTTCTCAGGACGGGGAAAGATACGTCCGTCTTCTGCTAATAAACCTTGTAAAAAATAAATAAAGTTGCCTAAGATTGACCAATACACATCTTGAATAGTCTAGTTAAATATGTGTAGTATTAGATTCAGTGTTGAAAAAAGATTTAAAAAAAAGTTTAATTTTGAAGAGTTAAGCAAATGTCACCCGTTCGGTAAAAGAGAATGAGGCCACAATATGGTAATGTTCACTACAAAAAGATAATGATAATAGCTTTTTAAAAAGTAGTTAATTACAATATGAATTACATGTACAGTACTGTAGGTATCTGTAATATTATATGGAGGGGTGCATTGTTATGGATGTCAATGCTGAGCTTTTTTCATATTTCAGTTGTTCACAAATGTTTGATACAACATTCAAACGTTTTGTTTTTCATTTTTGATAATTATTTTCAAAGGTTATTAAAGGTTTTATCAGGAAAAGAAAAACTTTTTTATGTTTGGTGGACAGAATAATGTGACGTGTTATAGTCTCCATGGCAACATGTAGTAAACAAACTAATCCTGCTCGAGCATATCACATTGAAGTGAACACTGACTAACGTTACAGCCAGAGTGCTACAGCTGATTAAAACAGAGAGATGCCGATTAAAAAAGGAAAGAAGGGAAAGAAAGGAAAAGGGTGAGTAAAAACATTCCACTGTCCGTAGATTAAGTAACTACCCTTGCGTTTGTTTGAAAAACTGCGAATCCAACTGGTAGAATTTAAAAAGTAACGTTATGACTTTTACGTTATAATGATGATGATAATAATGATTCGTCCGTCTCTTAATTTTTTTTTACATAGAAAAGGAAAAAAAGATGGCAAGCAAGAGTCAAAACGGGATACGGAGTCTGATATAGAGAAGGCGAAAGCAAACGCGGCTCTGTGGGAGGCCAGGTGTGATATGACAGAGAGTTCCCGCGTGGAATATTCTGAAGCAGCGCGACGACTGAACAAGGCCAACCAGCAGCTCACTGATCTACAGCACAACACAGAGAAGAACACCATCGAGATCATCGCTGTTCTGAGGAAGAAACACCTGCAAAATGATGAGAGGGTATTTTGAAGGATTTACTCATCATTTACTCACCCTCAAGTCGTTCCAAACGCATAACCCATAATTTACATCTTCAGAACACAAATTTATTAAGATATTTTTTAATGAAATGTGTGAGATTTATGTTCCTCCATTGAAAGTCTAAAGCTTTGATGCTTCAGAAAGTTAATTAGAGATAGTGAAAGACAAGTAATCCGTAAACTCGAGTGTTTTAATCCAAGTCCCACGCAATGTCGATGGTGGTTACAGCCATAACATTAATTAATCGTGTCTCTTCAGAAGACTTGGATTAAACGACTTGATTCATATTGATTACTTCTAAGATCTCTTTATGAACTTTTTGGATCTTCAAAGTTTAGGTTGCATGGTCTATTAATAGTGGCGTGGCACAGAAATCTTTTCAACTAGATTTTTTTCCATCTGGAATTGAATGGATGGTTGTGGTTTGGTATTGCTGTTATGTAATGTGAGTGGCAGGTTGTTCTCCTCATACCAGCAAACATATCATCAGAGAAGAGAAGTCATTGTTAGAGGGAGGGGGACTTATTTTGATTAAAGATTACGAAGGCATGTGAATTAAAAAAATAATAATGATGTGCACGGATAAATAATTTGTAATAGATACTGCAATATTCCATAAAAATAAGAATTTAAAATTTTGATTTCATGATGATTACAAATATCTGTGTTTTGAAGATTAATAAAAATCGTTTGGCTTTGAGTGCGAGTAAATGACAGATTTTCATTTTTGAGGGAACTAACCCTTTAAAACGTTGTCGTCTCAGATCACTGCACTGGAACAACAAATACAGCTTGAGAAAGCGAGGGCCTCTCAGGAAAAAGAGAATATGGTAAGATTTCTTTCCTCATATGGGAAAACGACTCGGTTACTAACGACCTTTTCAAGAGGTCTCTCCTATTGCGTAAGTAGCTTACGCTATGGGAACACCATGCAAAACGCCGTGCGTGCTGAACTTCGCCTTATGATAGCCAGAGGCAGGTGCCTGAGCTAAAAAAGCAAAGTTATCATCCAACTAGCCGGCAGAGGCGAGCTTTATATGTGGGAAAGAATACAGAGCGGCTAGAAGGCGCTCAGTGTGACACAAGCACATACATAATCTAGATACGAACTCGTAGTTCAACTAGCATCATGCTGATAGTACATTGGAATGCAGTGTCGGGACCTGTAGGTTGTAGAACCTGATAAATGTGGACGGTGAGGCCCAGCCTGCCGCCGCACAAATATCCTCGATCGGTATCCCGCTCGACCATGCCCAGGAAGAAGCCACACTCCTGGTGGAGTGTGCTTTGACTCCCCAGGGGCATTGAAGTCCCTTAGCTTCATAAGCCAGCGCTATAGCTTCAACTATCCAGTGAGAGATTCTCTGCTTTGAAACGGCGGAACCTTTCGTACGGCCGCCAAAGCATACAAACAGATGTTCTGTCTGTCTGAATAGGGCAGAACGCTCCAAATACACTCTGAGAGCCCTAACGGGGCAGAGTAGATTAGCGTCGTGTTCGTCTGCTGGGGACGATAGCGCAGTTAGGGAGATAACCTGTGCTCTGAAGGGAGTGGTGAGCACTTTAGGAATATACCCATGTTTCGGTCTAAGGACGACCCTGCAGTCGTTAGGTCCGAATTCTAGGCAGGCAGCGCTTGTCGAAAGCGCGTGCAGGTCACCCACTCTCTTGACCGAGGCGAGTGCCAGCAAGAGCGCAGTCTTGAGCGAGAGCTGTTTAAGGTGCACGGTTCGGTGTGGTTCGAACGGAGGCCCTTTAAGAGCGTCTAGGACAGTAGCTAGGTCCCAGATCGGCACTGAGGGGGGGCGTGAAGGGTTCATCCTCCTAGCGCCCCTTAGGAAACGAATAATTAGGTCGTTTCTTCCCAATGGACGTTCCATTACAGGGTCGTGTGATGCTGTGATGGCCGCCACATATACTTTGAGCGTGGAGGGGGCGCGGCCCGCCTCCAGAAGCCCTTGTAGAAAAGCGAGTACGTTCGTAATCTCGCATGTTTCAGGGTTCAGGCCCTTGGCATTACACCAGACACTGAACACTTTCCATTTCTGGGCATATAAGCGTCTCGTGGAGGGCGCCCGCGCCTCAGCGATGGTTTTTAGTGCTCCGCTCGTGAGGTTCCTGGGAACCCGTTGAGGGGCCATGCATGAAGGGCCCACAGATCGGGGCGGGGATGAAATATCATCCCGTTGGCCTGACTGAGGAGGTCTGGCCTCAGTGGAATCGTCCGTGGTGCAGACTGCATTTGCATCAGATCTGGAAACCATGTTTGGTTCTTCCAGAGTGGGGCTATCAGCAGCACTGCGTTTTTCTCCTCTCTGACCCGACTGATGACCTGCGGTAGCATCGCGATCGGGGGAAAGGCATATAAGGGACGGCTCGGCCAGCTCTGGGCGAGCGCATCCATGCTTTTCGTGAAGAAAAGAGGTCAGTGCGCGTTCTCCTTGGAGGCGAAGAGGTCGATCTCCGCTTTGCCAAAGGTTTTCCATAACCAGTGAATCGTCAGCGGGTTGAGAGCCCATTCTCCTGGGAGAATTTTGTCTCTGGATAGCATGTCCGCCCCCTGGTTCAGGGCACCTGGCACATGCGCTGCTCTCAGCGAGCGCAAGTTGTGCTGGGACCATAAAATGAGTCTCCTGGCCATTGAATGCATGGAGCTCGACCTGAGTCCACCCTGGCGATTTATGTACGATACTACCGTCATGTTGTCCGTTCGGACCAAGACGTGTTCGTTTCTCAGCTGTGGGAGCAGGGCTCTGAGAGCCAAAGCGACCGCTTTCATTTCCAGACAGTTTATGTGTAGGCGCTTCTCCGGGTTTGACCAAAAGCCGGAGACAGGCCTGCCCTCGTAAAGGGCCCCCCAACCTATTTTGGAGGCATCTGTCGTTATCATCTTTCTCCTTGTGTTCACACCCAGACTCACGCCTGACTGGTACCAGTCGGCGGCTTTCCAGTGCGTCAGGGCTTTAATACAGCCGTGGTTCGCTCTGATTAAAAGGTGGCCCGAACGCCACGCGTGAGTAGGGACGCGGCTCTTGAGCCAGCGTTGGAGAGGGCGCATATGCAACAATCCTAGCTGGAGTACGGCCGATGCTGAGGCCATGAGACCGAGCATCCTCTGAAACCGCTTGACGGGGGCGAGCGCGCCCTCTCTGAATGATGTTGCAAGGCGCCGGATGGTGAGCGCGCGCTCTGATGAGAGACGCGCTGTCATTTGCATCGAGTCTAGAACTATTCCCAGGAAAGAAATCCTCTGGCTGGGAGATAGTATGCTTTTTGCAAAATTGATTCTTAGACCCAGGCATTCTAAATGGCTGATAATCCAAGATCTGTGTGTTATTAACTGACTCTCTGATTGTGCTAGAATCAGCCAATCGTCGAGATAATTCAGTATTCGCACTCCCCTTCGCCTTAGGGGGGAAAGTGCTGCATCCATACATTTCGTGAATGTACGGGGAGCCAGGGACAGGCCGAACGGAAGTAATGTGTACTGGTACGACTGTCCCTCGAAAGCGAATCTCAGAAACGGCCTGTGATGAGGCGCTATTGGAATGTGAAAGTAAGCATCTTTCAGATCCACTGAGAGAAACCAATCTCCTGGGCGTACTTGCGCGAGGATATGCTTGGTTGTTAACATTCTGAACGAGCGAATCATTAGTGCTTTGTTCAGGTGTCTGAGATCTAGGATGGGGCGGAGACCGCCATCCTTTTTCGGGACGAGAAAATAGCGGCTGTAAAAACCTGCCTCGCTCAGAGAGGGGGGAACAGTTTCCACAGCGCCCTTTTCTATTAGTTTGCGCACCTCGGTGCGTAGAACATGTGAGCACTCTTTTCTCACTTTCGTCTCGACCACAGTCGTAAAACGTGGTGGTCTGCGAGCGAACTGGAGCGAGTATCCGTGCTTTACTATATTCAATACCCATTTCGGCATATCTGGAATATTTTCCCATGCCGCTGCGTGTACAGATATGGGCTGAATACAGGCTAGGGGCGGGCCGCTGTGACGCAGGGACCCGGCTAGCGAATCGCCTGAGCTCATAGCTCTCAGAGGCGCGGGCGCGCGCTGAGCAGCTGAGTGAATGGGCGCGTGTGTGATTACAGCAGCGCGCGCTGTGTCTGTAAAACTCGCAGCCTGGGCTGGGGTTGTGTTTGACACTGTAAGGACCGTGTTTATAAGTGGGGGTGCATAAACAGTGGTAGGCACACACGTCACTTTTATAATGTTTCCCGCTTTTACTGGGGATGAATTTATAACTGTGTGAACAGTGCTTGTGTGTAGTGGTGCGTACATGACCGTAGGCACGTGATCTACATTCATGGGGTGCGCAGCTTGAGCTGGGAATGAATTTGGCACTGTTTTGACAGTATCTGGGAATGCACACTTTGTGGGCATGTGAACCCTTAGTGACACAGGCAGAAAAAGACTCTTTTTGTGTTTTCTGTGCGTCGCCGTAAAAACGGCGTTTGTTTGCAGGTGAGCGAGCTCTGTGACTGGCCCATTGACTGCTGTATGAACATATCCAGCCGCCTGTAAGGGGACTGGGTAATGCTTGAGCTTTTGCAGAGAGAGTGGTCCGGCTTTTGCGAGACACGCACTCTCTCTTTTCATTCTTGTGGCTAGGACGGCTTTCGAGGCTCGGGGTTCAGCACAATCTTGGGCCGAGGACCCCGTCGCTCAGAAGGCGGCTTGCGGTTGTGAGAGCGCGAGCGGCGTCGAGCGTCAGCCTGAGGCGCGGGCTGAGAGGCGGTGGGGGCTGTTCTAGCCCGCTGCGGCTGCGGCGGCCTCTGTCTGCTCTGCGATGAGCTGGAGCGCTTGGGCAGGAAATGCCGCATAACTTGTGAAGCATTCTGGGCCTCAGTGAAGCGTTCGGCGAAACCCTTAACCGCCGGTCCAAACAGCCCGCTGGTGGAGATAGGCGCGTCGAGAAATGGCGGCTTATCCGCGTCCTTCATCTCAGTCAGAGTCAACCACAGATGGCGCTCGAGAACAGTCAAATTAGCCATGGCACGGCCGATAGACTGGGCGGTGGCCTTCGTGGCTCGCAGGGCTATGTCAGTCGCGCTGCGTAGGTCCTTAAAGGCTTCGGGTTAGGGGCCAGACTCGTCCATAGAGCGGAGAAGCTTGGCTTGGAACACTTGAAGTACCGCCATAGAGTGAAGCGCTGATGCAGCTTGGCCGGCGGCGGCGTAGGCGCGACCGGCGAGAGCTGAAGTAGTGCGGCAGGGCTTCGAGGGGTGGGAAGCTTTGGCTTTCCATCCGGTGGTGGAGGGCGGGCAGAGATGATTGGCCACGGCCTCCTCGAGGGGTGGTGTTCCCTCGTAGCCTCTTTCCTTCGCGCCGTCCACAGAGGAGAGCGAGGAAGAAAAAGAAGGCTTTAGGCGCGCAGAGTGGGGGGCTTTCCACGACTTGGTGAGTTCGTCGTGAACTTCCGGGAAGAAGGGAGAAGGCCTTTGCCGAGGGGCCTGCTGGCGCCCCTGCAGAAACCACTCATCCAGTCGGCTCCGGGTTGGTTCTTCGGGAGAAGACCAATCGAGCCCGAGGTCTTCCACGGCCTTAGAGAGAACGCGGATAATCTCGCTATCCATGGTGGAGCCCCCGCTCGCGCTAGCTAGCGTCGACGGGGCGGGGTCGAGAGTGGAGCCCGGCCAGTCGTCCGATGCAGCGTCGATTGACAAGCTGTCATCCATTCCCCCGTCGTCCTCGGACGCGCCGAAAGTCACAAGGCCCACCGCTCTGCTAGAGGGGTGTGGGTCCGGCTGGGTGAACTGAACCGGCGGTGGGGAAGGCAAGAGTGGCGGTGAAGCACGCGGAGACTGGCTCGGCGTGACGTCACTGAGCTCAGGTTCAGGAAGCCTCTGTGAGCGGCGCTTTTTCTTAGTGCGCGGCTCGAACAGAGGGATGGCGGCGATGGGCTCGCTCACGGCGAAAGCGGCGAGGCGAGCCCGCAGTGCGGAGAGACCCAGGTCGTCACATTCGGGGCATCCGCCCTTGGTCAAAGCAGCTTCTGCGTGGTCCCGGCCCAGGCAGCGAGCGCAGATGATGTGACGATCCCCGTCCGGGAGAAGGTCTCTGCACAACGCGCAGGAAGGCATTTGAAACAACGCCTTGGAAAATTTGCTCTTTTACAAGTGTCGCAGAGCGAACAGATGTAAATACTTGCGTGAGCAGTACGCCGGATGGCTCAGTAGGATCGCGTTAGAAGGCGGCTGAAGGTGCCGACGTCCTCGTAGCAAATCCCGCTGGTATGCTTTTCGACGGCGAAGCTTCAATAATCCGGAGGATCCAGCGAAGAAGGTGTTCGCTGAAGGAGATTAAATCTGAAGAACTCTCATGACGGGGCGCCCAATATATAGCTCTTGGCCACGCCCATCTTTGCGGGCTCTGACGCGCGCGGGCGCGAAGCGCGCTCATTGGTCGCGCATTCAGAGTCGCCCCGTCATTGGTTCGAGCAAGTTGCCGCAGCACAGCCAATGACCGAGCTGCCTTCGTTCATTGCTGTCAGCTGTGCAGCTGCAATGCGTTTTACATAAAGACTTCAATATTCTCGAGAAAAGGAGTTTTCCCATAGCGTAAGCTACTTACGCAATAGGAGAGACCTCTCGAAAGGGAACAGGTATACATTTAGTTATTGTCCTCATCATTGTGGTTTGAGTTTTATCTTGTCCCTTTAATCTGCGAGCAGTACAAAGATTGCAATATCACAGAAAATGCATCATTCAATAAAAATGAATAAAATCATGAATTTATTTTTGAAACAGTAAGAAGTCATCCAGTTTAATTACAAAATGATCTTTAGGCTTTAATTTTTAGGCTTTAATTTTAGTTTATATTTGACTAATTTTGTGCGTTTGTCATTTTTTTGTTTTTTGTTTGTTTGTTAATATTTTTATTTATATATATAGCTCGATTTTATTTCAGTTAGTAGTTTTACTAATACAGTAGTTTTTGCAAAGACAACATTCTTAATTTTCGTTTGTTTTTTACTTTTAAGTTTTTAATGTAATATTTTTTTTACGTTTAAGATAACTATACTGATTGACATAACTATACTGATTGACATTACAGGTCACTGAATACATGCTGAAGATCAATGAGCTGGAGGAGAAATTTAAGAAGAAATCTAGCGAGTTCAGCATGATTCAGGAGGAGCTTAATATCATCAATGATTTCTGTAGGAAGGAGCCCCAAATGGAGCAAGAACTCAAAAATGTATAATGCAATCTATTGATTTCATGTACGAATTATACAGAAGACGTATTACATCTGTTTTAACCTTTGTGCTTTGTTGAAAATCCTTTAAATTATTTATCCTTTACCTTATTAATTATCAAAATGACCGGATACACAGCGTAAGGGATAACGGCACCATTGTTTTGTACAGATGAAAGAAACTATGGACAACGCTGATCTAGAACACAAGAAAAAGCTTGCAAGAATGGAGCAAAAGTTCTTCAATAATAAGGTATTTATACTGGGGAAAACATCATTTCAACAAAATCTTTTCTCATTCACTCTCTCAGCCTTTTTCCTACTTTCTCTTTAGGTTCACCTAGAGAAGGAAGCTGAGCAAAAGATTGCTGTGCTGGCAGAAAAAGCTCACAATGAAGCCATTATGTAAGCATCTTCTCCATCTCTCAACACCTCTAAACATTTCTACCTGATGCCACTGGAACTGTCTGTGAGATACATTTTACATGTGACAAATGAGATGACATCCTCCTTCTTGGCCTCATCAGACAGCTGGATGACGCATCTCGCTCGATGTTCAAGGAGAATGTGCGTCTAAATAAGGCTTTGGGTTTCCACATCAAAGAGGTGGAGGATTTACGGAAGAGAAATGCAGCGCTGGCAGAAGAAAACGACATCCTTAGTCTGCATAAGGTGACAATACAATACACCATACTTACTATTTTTGCACTGTAGTTCACCTACGCGACTGTTCAATAAGAATTATTTTTTTTTGCTCAAGAAATTAATACTTTTATTTAGCAAGGGCGCATTAAAGTGCTCAAAATTGGCAGTAAAGACTTTTACATTATTATAAAAATTGTTCTATTTCAAATGGATGCTGTTCTTTTGAACTTTCTATTCATCCAAGAATCCTGAAAAAATGTATCACGGTTTCCACTTTTCACAAAAAATACTAAGCAATACTCAACATTGGAAATGTTACTAGGAAATGTTTCTTGAACAAATCAGCATATTAGAAAGATTTCCAAGTGAAGACTGGAGTAATGACTGCTGTAAATTCAGCTTTGCCATACTAGGGATAAATTACATTTTCAAATATAATAAAATTGGAAATATTTCACATTATTACTGTTTTACTGTATTTATGATTAAATAAGTGTAGCCTTGGTGGTGAGCATAAGAGAAAAACAGCAAGAAATTGAGTGACATTTTTATTTTGCGTAAAAGATAATGAAAGCCTATTTTTAAGACAATATTTTGCACTGTGACATCATTTAATTTCAATTAAGTACATGTAACCTCCCTAATTTGTCAGTATTCTACTGTTAAAAAAGATATAAATTGTAAAGTACATTTTTATAATTTTAAGTATACATCATGGTTCTGAATTTCATTTGATTGAAATAAAAGATCCAGACAGGATGACAATCATGAGAATGGATTTTTAAAAATAAAATAAAAATCTTAAAATTTAACTAATGAGAATTTGAGAGATATGCTTAATGTGCGTATGAATGAAAAAAATCTTAATAGTTTTAAATACAGGTGTAATAGAAAGTCATGGTCAAAAGGTGGGAGGTTAACAAAAAGAGGATAACTAAAAATAATAGTCCATTATGTCATTTATTTTATTAAACTATATTGTATTAATTATAATTAAGTAATTACTAGACCCTTGGAAAAAACAGTCCACTATAAATTTTTCCTATGAAGCAGCAGACATTGATAATAAACCCACAATTTCATTCACCCTGCAGGAGATGAGTCAGGACACCTCGAATGACACCATATCTAAGCTTACAGCCCAGCGGGCCACAATTTCTGAGCTGAGGGAGAAGGTGTTGACACTGGAGCAGACCCTGGTCAGCATGGTGGCTGAGTTTGAGTGGAAGAAGGCTGACATCAAGCAGCGTGCTGCGGTCAGAACTCAGGCCAGCGGTGTAGAGCTGGACAAACTGCAGAAGCTCCTGAGCGCACGGGACAGGGAGTTGAGCCGATTGAAGAGAGTAGCCCGCAGCGTCGTGGAGCAGTGCTCAGACACGGAGATCCTCTTCTATGAGGCACTAAATCATGTGAAGCAGGAGATGTTAACGCACAGGTGCACAAAATTTTTCATCATTCACTCACTTTGCTAAAAACAAACCAACACGCCTTGATAGTGCACTAGTTTTCAATCAATTAGATGCTATGGTCCACCAAATATGATCATAATCATGTGAGAGAACCACCACATCCTAAAATTTAAAAGGCATCTGTCTTTTATAAACACACAATTTATACAATGAAAAATGTATAATATAAAATCTATCTAATTTAATATATTTAATAGATTAAACTACTATACTAACTAATATTTTTTTAAATTACAATTGTTTATTCATTTATTTATTTTAATCAAAATGATTTTTTTATTTTAATCTTAGGTTTTTTTCTTTTTTTTCTCTAGACTTTTCCATAGACCCCCTGTTACTCTTATTTTTATTTAATTTAATATATTTAATAGATTAATAACTAACATTTTTGTATTTATTTAAATCAAAATTGTTTATTCATTTATTTATTTTAATAATTTTTAATTTTTTTTAATTCTTATTTAATCTTTTTATCTAGACTTTTCCATAGACCCCCTGTCACTCTCTTGCGGCCCCCTGTGTGTCCCTGGACCCCAGTTTGAAAACTGGTCTAGTAGAATGCAGTTTGAATGCATTGAATACAGGGCCATTTTCCCCCATGAGTTTTGTCTTATATTTATCACATGATATAGTTAAATAATATCACACGAGCTAGAGTGCTGTTTTACAGAGAGGTGGCATGATTGCAAATGTCATATTGATTTTATAAAACAGTTCAATAAACAGTAAGTTAGCATTTTGAGTTACTTTATGTCAACAAAAATTTCCATATGAAACCACAGCAAAACTGTTTTATGTTTCTGAACAACACATACCAGCGCCTCAATACTGAATCAATCTGTTTTTTGAACGAATTTGTTTAATGAGCGATTCAGTGACTGAATGAATCAGACGTTTGAATGAATGACTCAACTCATTAAGACAGTGACTTGCAGCCACTGGCAGTTTTTGTTTCATATTTAAAGTATCATTTAATTTTTTTTAAATTATGTCATAATTAAACTTTTTTCTTTCTCTTTTTTTTAAATCTAACAGCATTATTCATGCAATTATAAATGCAGTGTAAATACATTCAAGCCACCTCTGAGCTGGATTAAACAGTTTGTATAAATATATCTAAATGCCACTTCAGGTGCAGCTTCTGTGCCACTTTTGTTGTGCAAAGATGGACTGATTTCAATTAATTGATAACATAAATATCAAAAAATGCCATTATAAGGGTTAAAGGCTCCTGAAATCAGTTTAAGGAGACTAATATTACCTTGTAGAGAAAAAGTTAATTCCTGTCACTGCTGGGAACTAAATATGACAAATATAAAAAGCTTCTGAGTCTGTTGTCAATGACAGGCCTAAACCAGCCAAGCTACCAGCTCAGAAACACACTCAGCAAAATATAGTCTAATTAGCATTATCGATAAAATCCCAGAAAATATTGAGATATCATTTTTTGTCAATATCACACACACCCCAATTCTTTCTAGAGTTAAAAGTTCCAAGCTCCATTTTAGTGCAGAAACTTCAAGCCATTTGTAGATACATTATGTTATAAGATACATTGTGTTATCCAGACAGAAAGAAGAGGTGAATCGTAGCAGACGGATGGATAAGTTCTTATCAGGCAAAAGGGAGTACAATCAAGTTCACACCATCCTCAAATCTCCCCATAGTACCAACAGCATTTCCATTGGTATTGATGAGGCTGAAAAGGGGTAAGACTTTTTATCAGTGCTTTTCGACTATTTGTAGAATTCTAATGAAATGATATCTCAACGTTTTATTACCTGGAAGATGCTTATCCATAACAAATCTGTAATAACACTGTGTTATTTAATCAGCAATCTAAAGAAAGCCAATATTAACATATCAGAGATGACCTGGGAGCAAAAAGAGAGAGTTCTCAGACTGCTCTTTGCCAAAATGAATGGCCTGAAATCAAAGTAAGTACTTAGCAGATACTGAACTGTATTTTGGATGATAAACAATTTAGCACAAATGTTAAAATATATGTGACCTTTTAACCTTATTGGGCACATGAAACAACATTAAGATAAATGGTGAATACTAAATTATAATCTCCTAAATCAATTTGGTACAATTAACCTTGAGAAAAAAAAACAGTTGGTGAGACGAAGATAGCGATAATGACCATAGTATAAATAAAATAAAATAAATCCCAAGATTATTGGCACTTCTTAGTTTAAGTAAAAAAGGAAAGAAAAAGAACCTGACTCAAAGGAGTAATAAATGTGTATTTTCTTGTATTCTCATTTTTTTTCTAAATTTCTGAAGGAAACCAATTCATGCTCCAGATTCTGAATGGAATAGCAGCAATCCAGGGTGAGACATGCCAACAGATGTATGGTTTTCTGGCCGATAAAATACATTTTCTATTGTAATTTTAAAGTGACCCTATTATGCTATTTTAAAGGCTCCTCGTTTTGTTTTGGAGGTCTCCTACAACACAGTGCTTAGCATAAGTGAACACACCCATGCCAAAGTTGACTAAAAAGAGGAATAAAAAAATCAGTTTTGGAAATTGATCTTAATGCCTTAATTTAAAAAAATGAGGAAAAATCCAACCTTTAAGGACACAAATTTTCTTTGTGAGTGAATAATGTATCGTAAATAAATAAATGTTCTTCCTTTAAAATACAGGGTGCATAAGTCAGGACACCCATTCCCATAGAGGCAGCAGATTTTTTATTTTTAAAGGCCAGTTATTTCATGGATCCAGGATACTATGCATCCTGATAAAGTTCCCTTGGCCTTTGGAATTAAAATAGCCCCACATCATCACATTCCCTTCACCATACCTAGAGATTGGCATGGGGTACTTTCCATAAGATCATCTCTCAATGCAAATCAAACCAGCTATTAGGCTAACTGAAATAAAACCATGCCAATCTCTAGGCTGTACTAAAGCATAAAACTACCATAATGTTTGCAGAGATTTAGGAAATATTCTAAATTCAAATACTTGTTTCTCCGAAAATCATTGCAACAACCTGTTATTCTACTTTTAAATGTGCATTCCATGTCAAAATGTCTGTTTTTGTTTTGGTCTGTGTGATCCCGCCCACTGCCAGTTTACCCAATAGTATTTCGACACCCTAGGTTCCCAGTTGGCAGAGAACACCAGGTATTGCATCTATGGAAGTTAGCAAACAAATTGGGTCAGAGATCACAGATTGCACCAGACCCTAAAAATCATCTGCAATAAAACATTGCTAACATATACATTAGCTGATCAACTTACAGTGTACGGCTTGTCGCTTTCCTGATGCGTGTCCTCAATCTGGCAACCCGCATGAGCCTTGATTCCAAGGAGGAGGAGGCAGGGAAACAACTCTCTCCATTATTTAGAATTTGAATTGCAGTGCCCATTTCAACCACTAGCTGTAAATATTACATACTGCACCTTTAAGTGCATAATTTGGGACACAACTATAGACTCATATTGCAGTGATCTGTCTGTCTTTTCCACAGGAATGAAGAGGAGGAATCCCATGCAACATTTTTAACCCAAGCAGCAGTTTCCAGTATGAGCTCTAGTGATAATTCCAGTGCTCTGCCAGACCTGTAGATCACCTGACCTCATCACAGATAAGAGAGAAAAATAATGTCAAACTATAAGTTGGATGTTGCATATGATATACCAAGAAGTGTTCATGAATGTCTATACCACAACCTAAAAGGAGACCGAAGTTGTTGTTTTTTTACATGTAGAAATGCCCGGTACCAATACTGATAATATTGGCATTAAAGATTACACAAATTCCGTAGAATAACTATTCAGGAAAGACTTAAAAAGTATTGGTGCGACACAATTTTAAATTGCTATTTTTTATTGCAAACAACCAATTCAAACTGTAGTTAATATAACACACAGAAAAGAAGTTTGTGTTTCATAAACAATAAATAACAATTAAAAGTAACTAAAATAGTTTTTTTGATGAATTATGGTAAAATTGTTATCATGCAAGCTAAATTTCCTAAGTAATGATGTATTTTTGAAAATGTAAGAAATACTGTACTACTTCATGTAAGTGACTCATATTAAACTCAGCATTCAACTGAAGTTGCGATATTCTTTTCTTCTCTATTGTGATGTATAAACAAGTGAAACGGCTTCTCGAACAAGATCAAGTTTGGGCAGGAATGGATTTTGTCTATCAGGAATTGATTGGATGGTTGTGGTTTGCTATTGCTGTGATGTCATGTGAGTGACAGGTTGTCCCGCCTCCTCGCGCTAGTAAACACGTCATCAGAAAAGAGATGTCGCTGCAAGAGGGAGGAGTTATTTTGATTAAAGATTATGACGGCACATGAATTAAAAAATAATATTAATGTGCATTTATAAATCATTTAGGCCTATAATAAATACTGCAACATTCCATAAAAAATTTTTTTTGTCCTGCCTCTATATTTCTGTAACCATTTCATAAGAATCATTTTCATGAACAGATACAGAATATAATTTAATGGTAAAGTAATTGTACTGAACAATGAGTGGTCAGCATGTTGTCAGTCAGTTCAGTTGAGTTGACTGGTCGGATCTACAGATCATCAGGATGGCGTTACAACATGACCTCCCAGCACAGTGACAGTGCTTCTCAAGTAAATATAGAAGACTATTAATAGCATCATATACACACATACAGCAAAACAGCTGCTCAGTGACCAAGCAAAGCCTCAGGACAAACAAACCAAGATCTTCAAATCAAAGCCAGACTGACTTTAAAGGACTATTAAAGGTAAGAACATAAATTCAAACTTTTTCATATCACAACTGACCTTGTGTACACATGTTTCTTTATTTTAAACAGAATGGGAGACTTTCAAAACTTTGAACAAGACTTCTATCAGTCTGGATATTATACGGACAGTCAGCAGGAAGAGGTATATGGCTATGATCCAGCCTACGTTAATCCAGAATACCATGATGTGTAAGTGTAACGTCGCTAACGGCATATACAGTATGTGTTTGATATACCATTTATTATATGTGCTGTTTGTTTCTGTGTGCAATTTAATTGTTAGTTGTGCAGTTGTGATTCATTGTTTACCATCTGATTATCAGTGATAATTCCGCACACATCGCAGATGAATATACCACTACAGCATCTTATACTGGACAAGTGTATCAGCCTGTAGCGCCACCCGAGCAAACAGACTGCATAGACTCTTATGAGGAAGAGCCGCCACTCTTAGAAGGTAATAAAAAATAGTTTATAATAAAATATCTTTAAGCTGAAGTGTGTAACAAATGGAAAAGAAAAAAATTTATTTAATTTTATGCATATATGTGAATTTTTTCTCAGAGTTGGGCATTAACTTTGACCATATCTGGCAGAAGACTCTGACCGTGTTAAATCCACTGAAGCCTGCTGATGGCAGTATTATGAATGAGACAGACCTCACTGGGCCTATTCTCTTCTGCGTTGCTTTGGGAGCCACACTATTGATGGTACAAACTACACCTTGAACCTTTTACGAAGCCATAACTAGATGTACACTGTGGTACATTTATATAAAGATATAAAGAGGTACATTTATATAAAAATATAAAGAGGTACATTTATATTGCACAGAGTAAATTAAAACATATGTAATGTCCAGAGCACGGACCTGTGTATTTGTGTGAACTCTCTCCGCAGGCAGGGAAAGCGCACTTTGGATATGTGTATGGCATCAGTGCTCTGGGCTGTGTTGGGATGTACACACTGTTGAACCTGATGAGCATTTACAGCATATCCTGTGGATGTGTGGCGAGTGTACTGGGATACTGTCTCCTGCCAATGGTTTCGCTCTCTGCATTTGCTGTTGTTTATTCACTTCAGTGAGTATCCATAACTCTATAGAAGCATTTTCCATTCCATTTTTCTTTGATTGTTTTATAGCCACACCTAATAAAAAGCAGTTTTAGGCCACTAAACTTGTAAAAGTCTATATACATTTTCCATACATTCAATATACATCTTCCCAACATAGGAAGAATCTTTAACGTCCATGGAACCTTTCCATTGCCCAAAAAGGAATAATTATAGTATTAAGATATCTAGTTCAGTCATGAAACTGCTGATTATTCTTGTACATGCAATCTGCAAGCTATCTCACCAGCTTGATTCTCCAGCCAATGAGATTGCTTGCTCAGCTTTTAAATAGTTTAGCAGTAGCAGATCAAGTGTGTCAAGACCAAATACATTAACTGAAAAGATTTTTGGGGAACCAAAAACAGTTCTATTGCATTCAATATGAAAAACCCCATTTGAAACCTTTATTTTTTTTAGGGTATAATTTCAGGTACATTGCATTTGAATAACAACAGGCTTTTATTTTAATGCAGAGGGATCTTGGGAACGCTGTTGGCCTTGTTTGTGGTTGGCTGGTGCAGTCTATCAGCTTCTAAGATCTTCAGTTCCACTCTTAACATGAGTGGTCAGCAGCTGCTGGTGGCATATCCATGTGCTCTTCTGTACGGGGTCTTCGCTCTCCTTACTGTCTTCTGATGATAACTCAGTTAAAATGTGAACTATAAGAAATTATTACTCTAAGATCAGAGGAAAATCCAGTGCACATAATGCGCATTGCTGTCAAAGTGGCAACAAATGTACATTTACTGTAAATCAGGATTATCAGATGAATTAAAACAAAACTATTATAGAACTTCATGAACTAGGTTAGCAGAATCATTTTTTGATATTGGAATGCACACATAATCAGATACTATGAACTCAGCTACACTAATTTAATACCAAGCTTGATCCCAGAGAGTAAGAGAAAGTGCATTTATATCACTCTCTGGGATCAAGCTGAATAATGCAATGGCTGAGCTAAACCATTTTCAAGCCTTATACTATTTTATTCATACAAGATCTTGACCAAAATGTATGCATCTCTTGATGGAAATAAATATTGATGTTTTTTCCAGCACTCTGTAAAGTCTCCTCCAGCACATACTTAAGACTTTCAATTAATTTAAGGCCTGTGAAAATGATTCTTCGTGCTCCCTCCCAACCATACTTTCCATACCTGATGAATCTTGACATTGTCATCCTGGAATATGACCATGATGTGTCTTTCTAGATGGTTGTTTAAGAAATGAAAAGGAATACACTCCATCAATTAGGTTTAAAAGACCTCTTGCCAAACATATAACATGCTAGAAACATAATCACTGCAATAATGATCAATTCATAGACTCATAGCATTTACCTACTTAAATCCAAACAGTGACTTTTTTTCTGGGTCAGGCAGTGTATATAATGTTTATTCTTGTTCATTATTGAATATATTTATGTATGTGGAGGAAGCAGCTTTTTTGTCTGACTTAATTTATAAAGTTCAAGTTAAGTTAATTTCTTATGCATAATTATTCAAAAATTAAAATTCATGTATTAACAAAAATAAAAAGGTTGAATTTTCTGTTTTTATTGCATTAAAACATAACAGAGATATTTATAAAAAATCACAATAATTTAAATCACAAACAATGAAAGATAAAAATAAAGAAAATGCACCCCAAACATAGGCAAAAAGAACATTCCAAGCAACCAGTTGACTTTACATATCCCTTTGGTTCCTTTATTCAAAAATGCTTTTGCAAAAAGTTCATATAAAATATATTTACAGAACTACAATATACACAAATATGGAAAATCACATAAAAGCAAAAACGTTGGCCGCTGTTCATCACTTTCACTCGCTTAAGCCTGCTGCACATCCACCCAGGGTGACGCCCTATTTTGTGACCCAGCATCCTCTGCTGCAAGCAATCTCATGGTCTTTTAGGCCGCTTCAAAATAAGCGAGTCCTTTGAGAGACACATATTTATTAGATATTATAGATCAATGGTGTTACAGTCCTCAATAATATAACAACTGGCAACTAGTAACTTAGTAAGAGTCTTAATTATAAGTAAATCAGAATAAATAAATGTGCTTATGTCATAAGGAGGACAAATAATACAAATTAATTTTATTTTTTAAGAGTAAATAATGTTGGCCTACGGGTTAATTATAATTAACACTGCCAAAACATACCTAACTGAATTTATTTATTTAAAAAATCTTAAAAAGTCTTAAAATTTCTTTAAAGTTCTAAAAATGTATTTTGAACAAAAACCTAAATTGCAACACAAAATAACTTCTTTTGAAAATAATAATAATAAAAATAAGCCTGGACTGGGTAGTGAAGGCAGAGAAGCCAACAAATATCCAGCATACAAGTGAACTGTAGTTTAAAAGCACAGGGTTCAGTTATTTCATAGTTTGTATATTAAGTTGAAATGTTTAAATATAATAAGAAATAATGAGGCATGTCCAAACTTAACTGGTTGTAACAGTTGGAAACTATAATTCTTATAATAGGTCTAATAAACAATCCACTGCTGATTGGGAATAATTAAGCAGGAATTCTATAATTTTCCTCCAAATGTGGCAATAAGACATTTGGGTACATTTCATGAAATCAACCCGAAATCAAAAGGTAAAATTATATATATTGCATAAAAGCATATTCTGTGCGTTTAGTGTTAGTGTTTAACTGTCATCATAACACATTTATTTTTTTTAAAAGAACTTTCTTCTTTTTTCTTGTGATTTTTGGGGTGAAATATAACCTGGACCTTCTTGAAATGTTATTCTGTAAACATAGCCTCTACAGCAATTAGTAAATCATTCATTCTACATGTCTTAATAAGGGATAGGGTTCCTTTTCCCAGGTAGGCTATATAAACTCACCCTTCCGTTTTACAGCTATTTTAAACGTCAATAAATGTAACAAGTATTTATATTGCTCTAAGTAAAACTTACCCCGTACATTTTGGACAGGTCGTTAAACAACACCTGTCCCGCGCTCACTTTGTCTCTCACGCCCCGAACAGTTCCGTTCTTGCTGAAGATGTTCACGCGTTTTCCGGTGAAAAGCTTCTTCTTGGTTGCACTAGCGTACATGAGTAGCTCGTCGGGTTCGCTGCCGCTGTCGTCCGGTTCTGGTCCCGGTCCCGCCAGGCCGCACAGATGGCTGTTTGCCTCCGTGATGACGGGCGAGCTCGCGCGCTCAGGCTCGGGCTCTGGCTCTGGCTCTGAGCTCACTGTGGTGTCCGTGTCCGCGGAGTCTTCGAGCGCGTGCTCTCTGAACACCTCCTGCAGCACGCGACCACTGTGCGCGGACGCCACGCGGAACCGCACTCTCCTCTCTGCTCGGTCCTCCTCAGCCCTGCCTGTGCGTCGCTCCATTCTGCCTTAAAAATCTACATTATACAAATTTTGTTTGCCTGAAATTAGAGTGTGCTACTGGTAAAGTCCACTGCCATGACATTAAAGGTCTACCCTGATCTTCAGATAAAGGGTTCGTGGCACGACGGTGTTAATTCGACACCACATTCTTTAATATTTAATAAACGTTATCCATGGAAACTGTGGAAGCCGCCTTGTGTTCTCTAATGAATAAAATATATCTCACGTGTGGGTCAAAGAACATAGTTTGTATAACTAATAACAAAAGCACCTGAAGTGTGAAATGGGTTTTTCCCAGTTTTGGGGAAATTGTTAGGCTAGAGGCCTCTTGAAATATATATAGCCACAGGTCCTTCTCAAAAAATTAGCATATTGTGATAAAGTTAATTATTTTCCATAATGTAATGATAAAAATTAAACTTTCATATATTTT
This sequence comes from Siphateles boraxobius, assembly GCF_051911475.1. Lineage (NCBI taxonomy): Eukaryota > Metazoa > Chordata > Actinopteri > Cypriniformes > Leuciscidae > Siphateles > Siphateles boraxobius. Next base: position 4,912,768 of record NW_027508997.1, on the reverse strand, counting down.
AGATTCATTGCACACCAACTGAAATATTTCAGGTCTTTTATTGTTTTAATACTGATGATTCTGGCATACAGCTCATGAAAACCCAAAATTCCTATCTCAAAAAATTAGCATATCATGAAAAGGGTCTCTAAACGAGCTATTAACCTAATCATCTGAATCAACTAGTTAACTCTAAACACCTGCAAAAGATTCCTGAGGCTTTTAAAAACTCCCAGCCTGTTTCATTACTCAAAACCGCAATCATGGGTAAGACTGCCGACCTGACTGCTGTCCACAAGGCCATCATTGACACCTTCAAGCAAGAGGGTAAGACACAGAAAGACATTTCTGAACAAATAGGCTGTTCCCAGAGTGCTGTATCAAGGCACCTCAGTGGGAAGTCTGTGGGAAGGAAAAAGTGTGGCAAAAAACGCTGCACAACGAGAAGAGGTGACCGGACCCTGAGGAAGATTGTGGAGAAGGACCGATTCCAGACCTTGGGGGACCTGCAGAAGCAGTGGACTGAGTCTGGAGTAGAAACATCCAGAGCCACCGTACACAGGCGTGTGCAGGAAATGGGCTACAGGTGCCGCATTCCCCAGGTCAAGCCACTTTTGAACCAGAAACAGCGGCAGAAGCGCCTGACCTGGGCTACAGAGAAGCAGCACTGGACTGTTGCTCAGTGGTCCAAAGTACTTTTTTCGGATGAAAGCAAATTTTGCATGTCATTCTGAAATCAAGGTGCCAGAGTCTGGAGGAAGACTGGGGAGAAGGAAATGCCAAAATGCCTGAAGTCCAGTGTCAAGTACCCACAGTCAGTGATGGTCTGGGGTGCCATGTCAGCTGCTGGTGTTGGTCCACTGTGTTTTATCAAGGGCAGGGTCAATGCAGCTAGCTATCAGGAGATTTTGGAGCACTTCATGCTTCCATCTGCTGAAAAGCTTTATGGAGATGAAGATTTCATTTTTCAGCACGACCTGGAACCTGCTCACAGTGCCAAAACCACTGGTAAATGGTTTACTGACCATGGTATTACTGTGCTCAATTGGCCTGCCAAATATTGTGAAGAGAAAGTTGAGAGACGCAAGACCCAACACTCTGGATGAGCTTAAGGCCGCTATCGAAGCATCCTGGGCCTCCAGAACACCTCAGCAGTGCCACAGGCTGATTGCCTCCATGCCACGCCGCATTGAAGCAGTCATTTCTGCAAAAGGATTCCCGACCAAGTATTGAGTGCATAACTGAACATAATTATTTGAAGGTTGACTCTTTTTGTATTAAAAACACTTCTTTTATTGGTCGGATGAAATATGCTAATTTCTTGAGATAGGAATTTTGGGTTTTCATGAGCTGTATGCCAAAATCATCAGTATTAAAACAATAAAAGACCAGAAATATTTCAGTTGGTGTGCAATGAATCTAAAATATATGAAAGTTAAATTTTTATCATTACATTATGGAAAATAATTAACTTTATCACAATATGCTAATTTTTTGAGAAGGACCTGTACATATAAATATATAGATATAGGCTACTTCAGTAATGGGCAGATCCATCTTGAACTATAATACTTTCCATTTTGACATGAAAATATAAATATCCTGTTTAAAAAAAAAAAAAATTGTTAAAAAAACATGTGCCATTTGAAGTGGCCCTAAAAAGTATAGGCATTTTAAAAATATTTTAATTTCATTGCATTATACAAAATATCAAACCATGTGGCAAACAAATTATCGAACTTTTCTCAAAACTAACAACAGCTTTTGTCAATCAGAAAGTGTCCTAGAAACAAATTTCATAATGTGAAATGCTTTTAATACAAGTATATTACTATATTTCCTTAAAATAATTCTATACAATACAAACACATTTATAGACTACTTTTGTGGGTACACACACACTTACAGATATACATTTATGATACACTGTCACAGGCTATATACAGTAGCCTATATATGGGTCACTGACATGCATTTTTTCGCAGGCAAGTGCATTATTTCCTTTTAAAATAGTTTAATAAATTCATGACATGTATCACTTTATTCTATTAAACCTATTTAGTTTGAATTCATTTTAATACATTATGGTTCGTTATTTTAAACCCCCAAAATGTCAGGTGGTGCAACTGTCCAAACAAATTAACAGATTAAGGAAACTATTTAAAATGATTTCTTAAAATATAAATACTATGGCACGATTTTAGGTTTGAAACCTTTGATATAAACAAATTTGATAAATATCAGTAGTTTAAGGCTGTTGAGATAATTGAAAAACTTTTGTCCAGTAATTTATATATTCTCAAATGTCACGGTTGCACAACTGCAAGTATTTCTTATCATATATTGTATTATGAATTGAAAGGTAATAACAGTAAACATGATGCATCAAGAGCCCAACTGATCCGTGTGTTCCTTCCGTGTGAATATCTTTGTAGATCTCTCTCAAATACTGGTAAAAACTGCTAATTTCAAGTATGGGAAGGTTGGTACACTTTCTATGTCATGTGGTTCAACTACAGTATATATACATACAACTATTTGGTTGTAGCCCATACCTGACATAAAATCAGTCAAACAGTGAATTTAAATAGTTTGAAGTGTTACCAACTGAAACTTGTTGAAACACGTTCATGACTCAAAAATATGCATTACATCAGTTTTGAAATTATTTTTAAAAACCTTCTTTGAAGCTTTATTTTATTTGTCAATGACCCTTATACTTTTTGGGGGCCACTAGACCTTATAATGCGATATTGCGACTGCGGGGATGTTACACCATGATGGCGCTAGATGGCGATGTGACTCCGGGGTCCAGTGTTCTGCTCTTTTAATTATTCCATAGAGTGAGACAATCCGGAAAAACAACATTGAGAAATTGGACAGCCTGGAAACTGAACCACAAATTATTCAACGCTTGCACAAACGAAAGGAATTGCATTGAGATCGCATGAACAGGAGGACACTGTGTCTGCGTCTGGTGAACCAGTAGTACGCATATTAATGCAAACTGGTGTGTTAAAGGCATTAATTCACGAAATCGTATTAGACATAATAAAACTGTGCAAAATGTTTCTGTTTTCAGCGCTCAAATTACTAGTCAATCCAGCGAGTAGCATCGTGAATATAGACAAAATTATAACAGATGAAGCTCCCATAAGATACTAACGTTACAGCACTCCCAAAATCTCTTCAATTAAAATCATTTTAAAAGTCTTAATGGGTGTCCTCTGTTATGGTGCTACCTTTAAATAACCCAAACCTGTTATATATGTTCGCATTTTCCACTTATTATTTGTCTGAAATCTCTTAATTTGTTTTAATCAATAGGTAAAGATCTCATTATGGTTGGCACTGCTGTCTATGGGCTCACTGGGGCGAGGTGTGGATTGCCCGCAGTTCTGCTTTGCCTGGCAGCTCTCCTTTGTGCCAATCTGCTGCTGTATTTCTACCTAGATGCCCTGTATCAGGACACTAACCCTCTCTCAACACACACGCAGTGCCCGCTTCGCCATTTTAAAGTGGGCACAATGACCGTCTGTACTCCTTGGCTACAGTGCCCGGAAATTCGCGCTGAGGTCCGCCGTGTGAAGCTCATCGGACAAGGGGCTGTAAAGAAGGTGAGAAGTTGCAAGCAACTAACTATTGTTTTGATCAATTAATCTGTTGATTAATTTCTTGATTAATTGAAAAAAGATATATACATTTAGTTCGATTATCAAGTGGCCTACGTTTGAATCATTTTTTAAAAATGTGCAATTTGAAGGCAATAAAAACAATTATAGGGAATGCTATGTACAATTAAACAATATGGGCAAAATAGGGTTAAAATTTAAACTAATTGCTTAGCATTTGAAAGTAGAAGTTTACTGGTACGAGGAAAACACATTTACTCATAGCAATTAATAATAAGTAATAATTGCCTACTCTACCTTTAACCAAAAGCCCATTCAAAAAACACATTGACTTCAGGACGATGCAATTGGAAGTTCTAAAATGCTAACTTGCTCTTTTCATAAATACATAATCCGAACAGCTCTCTATAGAAATGCGTTGTTCACTGCTAGTGACGTGACTGCGGATTTTACTTCTCACAGTGCGAATTGCTAGTTGTCGATTTTCATTATTGATTTTATCGATTAGTTGTTGCAGCCCTAGTTTAGTTATTTTTCTTAATACATCCTTAGAGACTTAAGGTGATGATACACAGGGCAACTTTTTGGGCAATGTTGCTTGGCGATGTTGCCGTCAACGGGCAACCCAAGCAACAATCGTTCGGCAAGATTGCCAAGCAACATTGCTCAAAAAGTTGCCCTGTGTATTTTACCCTTTACACTAATGCATAATTGTGTTTTCTAGGTTTATCTGTCGGAGTGGCGAGGGCAGAAGGTGGTGCTCTCTGTCTTGTCATCAGAGCAGTATACAGATGATTTCCTCCACGGACTGTCAATGCTACGTGCCTTGCAGAGCACCCACGTCGTCACGCTTGTAGGGGTGTGTGAGGAGGATGGTGTGTTTGTTACGGAGTACCACCCTCTTGGATCAGTGCTAATGCTTGATGCCACCCTTGCGCAAGACCGATATCACTGGCGAAACACTTGGCATACTCGACTACAGCTGGCAATAGACTATGTTGCCTTCCTGGCATACCTGCACAGCAGTCCAGTGGGCATCCGAGTCATGTGTGACTCCAACGACCTGCACAAAACTCTCAGTCAGTTTCTTCTTGCATCAGATATGCGTCTTTTGGCCAACGACCTGGATGCGTTGCCTGAGGTAGAGAGGGGAAGTCAAGGGGTTAAATGCGGTCACCATGAGCTCAACGGGGACTTTGTTGCCCCTGAGCAATTGTGGCCTTATGGCGAGGATGTTCAATTCTCAGATGAAGCAATGCCTGGTTACGATGAAAAGACGGACATCTGGAAGATTCCAGAAGTGACACGTTTCCTTTTGGGGGATGTCCTGGGAAGTGATGTCATTCATTTCCACTTGTTTCAGATCTACACAGAATGCAAGAGGAAGGAGCCTCACATGCGGCCCACGGCACTCGAGATCCTCAGTGTGTATCGCTCAGTTTACGACAGCATGATAGAGAGTCAATCGCAGAGAGTTAGAGATATGTTGTAGAGTTATGGTCATTCAAGGGAGTGTGAACCCAAATATTCTTTCATTAATTACTCAAAACCTGAATGACTTTGTTTCTTCTGTGGAACGTCAAAGAAGATATTTTGAAATGAAGATATGAAATGATCCATATAGTGGAAGTCAATGGTCACCAAAACGGTTTGGCTACCAACATTCTTCTAAATGTTTTATTTTTTTGTTCCACAGAAGAAAGACAGTCATACAGGTTTAGAACAAAATGAAGGTGATTTAAATTATGACAGAATTTTCATTTTTGGGTTAATAAATTATCCCTTTGACTTTAAGAAACTAAAAATACCAATGCAGTACAATGGGTTTTGTCATACTAGTATTATCTGGCACTGAAACGAATATGCAGCAAATGTATGACAACAATATCCAGCAGAGGATGATATGCAGCATCTCAGGGTTTCAGATTTTAATTCAGTTCAATTATGCTGACTAATACGTTTTGCATAACTATACCTCATAAAAGTTCTTTCAGTTAAGTGAATAGAACTTACCTTACTGATGCAGTGATTGAAGTGATCTTATTTGAATTTTAACAAGATTATGATTAGCATTCTAAACACTAACCTGCTTTGTGGATTTTTTTTGTTCTCAGAATTTGGAAGCCTTTAATAAATAATTTTTCAAGAACACACTGTGTTTGTGTTGTCAGTAGTTGCCAGATGCTTTCGAAGCTCTGCTTATTTGAGCTTCGAAGCATTTATGAATATTTTGTTTCGAATCAGTGGTTCGGAGCTTGTTTTAAACCATAGACTGTTTTAAACTCACCAAGTCACGTGATTTCAGAATATACGTCATGTTGTTTTAAAACGTTTCAAATTGTTATTATTTGTAGGTTACATTTAAAACTTTGTACTTTCATGTTTCGAGTAAATCGAGCTTCGTTTCTTCACTTGCTTAGTTGTCAGTCATGGATCAACCATAAATGACTAGATTTTCTGGAAATGGATTTTGTAGCGCTGCTTGATGGCACTTCGCTTTGTCTAATAGAAAATGAAATAGAAGTCTGTGAGTGAATTTTCACTCAGTGAATATTGTAAATTGATAGTCACCGAAAGCACATCTGATATAAAAGTTTAAAAATATATGTTTAGCATATGAACATTTAAAATTAACACAATCCCAAAATTTAAAAGCTTTTTAATTTCTATATCGGAAAACGTGGGGTGTGCACTATTTTTTGTCTAAAAAACTGCCTAAAAATAGAAATCATTAAACGTGGATTTAATTTATTCAGAGAAGGAACCGGAAATACGTAGTCTATTTGATCCGCACACATCCGTATGACTCTAGTGGTGGTTGTATTAATGGATGTTTAAGCAGTATCTGCACACATTGCAAGACAACCTGGCTCGCATATCCAGTGCCTGTCCCCCAACTGCAGGAGGGTGAGTTTGAAAGAGTCTCAAAACGGAGCCGCCAGAATCATTCGTGCAACAATGAGCTCGGAGCAGCCGAGCGACAATGAGGAACCCGAAGAGCCGCGCGCTGATGAGCTGCGCGAGGAGGATGAGGAGGACAGCGATGAAGACAGGGGCTCCACGAGACCATCATCACCCCAAGCGGGCCGTGAGAGTGCCGAAAAGCAAGGCAGCTCAAGGCTCGAGTTGGCCGCAGGCGGCGGGACGGGCTCGGGATGCAGGGGCTCGAGCGACTCTCTGTTCTCGTGGATTTGCAACAGAACAATCCGCAGGGGGCTGTTCGTAGACCCCGCGCGGGATCATTTCCGGACAATGACACGGCTTTATAAGTCCATGAGCCCGGCTACGGATTCGGTGAACCTTAGTACACAAACTCACGGGGCTGTCTTCAACTTGGAGTATTCCCCGGATGGGTAAGCGCAGAGTCTGTGTTGCTCTTGTCATAAGTCCCGCACTCAGTCCAGTTATGTGTGTCTCTTCAATTGGGCACTTTTTATTAAACATTAAAAAAGATCTCTTCATTGTTAAATCAATCGTATGTTATTATATGTGCTTGAATACATGGCCTTGAGCAATTTTAGTGTTTTATTTTTGGTATTGTGATGTAACATTTTACATTTTAAAGTTACTTATACCATTAACTAACAGTCAAGTAATTTTTTATATGGTATAAAAATAAATTTAAACTAAATGTTCAAATGCTGATTGATTTCATTATGACAACTAATATAAGTCCTGGTTTCACAGACAGTGCTTCGATTAAGCCAGGATTAGGCCTTAGTACAGTTTTTATTAACTTTTATAAACATGCTTTAGAAAAAAACATAACTGGTGTGAATCTTGAGACAAAACAATGGCAGTGATATATTTTAAGATCTGTCTGTGCAAGTTGCTTTCAGCTCAAATATGCATTTAGAATTACTTTCATATAGGCTGTTTATTTTCCTGGGCAAATTCACATGTTTTGCTAGAAAAGGGTGCAAGGGAAAAGGTGATAGAGAAACTGTGTAAAAAGAAAGGAATAATAAAAATGATTAATTAAATATATTGAAATAAATAAAAATGAATTAGATAAAAAAATAGATATTAGTCTAGATATTAGACAATTAAATTTAGTCATTTTCAGTGTAGAGAAAGTTGTCTGTTTAAAAATTAAAGCAGTGCAATGCAGATCGCTATCTATTCTGTACATTTAATTTATTATTTTTTAAGCAAAACGTTTTTTTAATAATAAAGTACATGTGGTACAGAAAAGTTCCCCTTATTGACAAACACCCTTATGTTTTTTTTTTTCTAGGTCCGTTTTGACGGTTGCTTGTGAGCAGACAGAAGTGCTTTTGTTTGACCCTGTTTCTTCCAGACATATTAAAACACTGGTGGAGGCTCATGAGGACTGTGTAAATAACATCAGGTACATGTGCACACATCATATAATCGGTGGTAGTGTGTGGGAACCTCAGTTATGTGAGTGAAAGCCCTTTTTAATAAAAGCAGTTTTTAATGTAAGAACTAATTCAAAACCATTTGCATGCTGAACACTAGGATTTGCAAAATATTGTTCCCTATCAAGGCTACGGAACTTCGACATTACGAATGTCGTATATGGGAACTCCTCTCATCCTTCACTTCCGCTGAAATCTTATAGGCTAACGCCAGCAGAGCTGGCAAATTGACGCTAATATGCAAATACTGACACCTCGTAGCAGTATAAAGCAAGTGTAGGGTTAAATTAACTTCAGAATCTCTCTCTTCACGCTCAAATCGTGTGCTAGAAAGCTGATACTACTCTACAAAATTGGATTCTTCGCTGTCGTTGAAGGTGCGCCGTAGATACCTGAACTGTCTCCAGCATCCGATGGCGACCGCTTGCAACCTGTGCTCGGGCCCCATAGTGCCCCCCGACATGCACCTGTTTTGTGTTGCGTGCATGGGGCTGGCCCATGCTGAGCCAGCCCTCACGAATGGAGGGTCCTGCGACTTCTGTGCGGACATGTCCCTCCGAGCCCTCAAGGCCAGGCGGGACGAAGCTCGTGCTGCTGCGGGGATTGGGCCTGCTGCCGCCACCGAGCCGCTGGCAGGCCCCCCCAACTGCGGAGTCGAGGTTCGACCCCCGGTGAGTTTCCCCGACCCCTCCTTTCAACCCCCTCGCGAGGTCGCTGACTTCGTTTCCTTCGGGGCGAGTGAGGAGGAAGACTCTATGTCCTTGTCGGCCTCCGAGAACGACTGGGGTGCGGAGCAGGCCGCTCCACTGGCAACCACGGAGCAAGAGACCCCGGCGGACCTGCAGGAAGAGCTCTTCCGTATCCTCTCGAAGGCCATCGAGGAACTGGATTTATCGTAGAAAGCTCCCGATGAACCACCTCAGAGCAAACTGGATACGTGGTTCTTCTAATCGAGCCGCTGTCAGGCCGCTTCGAAAAGGGGAACACCGTTCTTTCCTGACGTGCATGAGCACGTGGTGAAGTCGTGGGCGGCCCCGCAATCGGCGCGCACCCTCACTTCAACCCAGGCCATGTTTGCACCCATGGACAAGGCGGGGGACCATGGCTACCTCCGCATCCCCCCTGTCGAGGAGACCGTCGCCGCACATCTCTGCCCGTCGGCTCCCGCCCTGGGCTCGGACTGCAGCCTGAGGTCCCGAGCTTGCAGGTTTGCGGCTCACCAGGCTAACAAGGCCTACGGCGCCGCGGGGGAGGCGGTTTCTGCACTACACGCCATGACTGTTCTTCAGGTGCTACAGGCCAAGCAGTTGAAGTCTCTGGATGGTGCCGCCTCTGTCGACGCAGAGCCATCCGGGATCTCCGTTCGGCCACGGACCTCGCGCTCCTGGCTACGAAGCACTCGGCCCAGGCAATTGGCCGTTCGATGGGGTATCTGATGGTCCTCCACAGACACCTGTGGCTCACCATGTCGGACGTTCAGGAGGCGGACAGGAAGACACTGTGAAATGCACCGATCTCCCCTGCAGGCCTGTTCGGAGACGCTGTGGAGAAGGTAACCGAGCGGTACTCCGAGACACAGAAGAAGGCGAAGGCGATGAGCCACGTGATTCCTCGGAGGGCGCCGATGCCGCCGCAGCCCCGCTCTTGCTCGTCTTCTGCCTCGGGTCGTCAAACCCAAGCTGCGGCCAGGCGTCAGTCAGCGCCCCGCCCGGGACCGGATGCCCGTAAGGGCCGAAGCGGACTGTGGCATGGAGCCTAAAACAAGAGGCCGGCTCAGAGGAGCCCGCGCAGGAAGCCCACCGCGTCCCCGGCGAGACCCAAGCAGTCGTCCTGACCGCTCGGGCAAGAGGAGAGGAGAGTGCCAGGATGGCCCCGCGTCCAAGCGACGCGCTCGAGAGCACGTGGTCCCTCAGCGTTCTGCGAGCGAAACGTGCAGTTATGTTGTGAATGTTGTATGTTGTTAAAAAATAAAGCAAATTACTTCACAAACTCTTGCACCACACACTGTGTTACCCGCCCTGCCTTCGAGCAGCGCAGAGTCACGGTCATTAACTACAAAGGCACCTCGCGGGAAGCGCAATGACCTCACATAGCGGCGATGACCGCAGGTTTAGTTCGGCCCACACTCAGTCATTCCCTGACAGCGTGGGAAGCTATTCCGGGCATTTCGCCGTGGGTGTTGAATGTAATTCGGCACGGGTACACACTTCAGTTCAAACGTAGGCAACCCCGCTTTCGCGGCGTAATTCAGTCATTAACTTTGCCCCAAAGCTCTCACGTACTGAGGCAGGAAGTGTGCAGCCTGCTCGAGAAAGAAGCGATAGAACCGGTTCCCCCGAGCTAGCGGGAGGGCGGGTTCTACAGCCGCTACTTCGTAGTGCCGAAGAAAGGAGGGGGTCTCCGCCCTATACTGGATCTGAGACCCGTCAACAGAGCGCTTCACAAGCGCGCCTTCAGGATGACTACTCTGAAGCAAATCCTGGCGCAAATTCGCCCCGGGGATTGGTTCGCTTCGGTGGATTTAAAGGACGCTTACTTTCATATCCAGATAGTAAAGCGTCACAGGCGATGAGGTTTGTGTTCGAGAATTCGGTGTACCAATACACGGTGCTTCCGTTTGGGCTAGCCCTCGCTCCTCGAACGTTTTCAAAATGCATAGACACGGCACTTTCACCCCACAGATCGAGCGGGATGCGCGTTTTGAATTATCTGGACGACTGGCTGGTTCACGCGCAGTCGAAAGAAACGCTGGTCAGCCATGTGGAAGTCCTCCTTTGTCACTTGGAGACGCTCAGTTTGAGGGTGAACTTCCAGAAAAGTGTGCTCACACCGAGGCAGACTTCCACTTTCCTGGGAGTATGCTTTGATTCGGTGGCCTCCTCGTGGGCCTGGACTAAAGGAATGTCTATTCAGGATTTATGTCTTGCGGCTGGCTGGTCTTCTCAGAACACGTTTCCCAGATTTTATAAGTTGGATTTGCCCTCTGTAGCGTCTCGAGTGCTTTCGGTGAGTTGATTGTGTACACAGCATTTAGAGCTGCTCTGCGCTTTGCTCATGAGTTGTTCTGTGCTTTTCTGTGTTTTTACTGTTGCCACCGCTATGCGGCGCAATGCTATCTTACTGTTGTTGTTGCCCTGTTGATCGTCAGTGCAAACTTTCCCCGGTTATACTGCTCGGGATATGCAAATTCTGGCAGTGTTTTGTAAGCTTGTGATTGGTCCCTTTGGGCCTATCAGAGGTTAGAGGTTCGCTATTGGCCAATCTCAGCCTATCAGAGGGTTGCATACTGGGAGGGCGGTCTTGGGTTTTTGGATCTGTGTCAGTGGTTTGTTTTGGCTGCCACGACGGGATTCTATACTGTTCCCATATACGACATTCGTAATGTCGAAGTTCCGTAGCCTTGATAGGGAACGTCTCCGGTTACTTATGTATCCTCGGTTCCCTGAAAGGCAAGGAACGAGACATTACGCTCGCCGCCGTGTTCGCTATCGATTTAGCGTTTCGTTCGATTCTGAAGGAAATTGACGCTACACTTGCTTTATACTGCTACGAAGTGTCAGTATTTGCATATTCGCGTCAATTTGCCAGCTCTGCTGGCGTTAGCCTATAAGATTTCAGCGGAAGTGAAGGATGAGAGGAGTTCCCATATACGACATTCGTAATGTCTCGTTCCTTGCCTTTCAGGGAACCGAGGTTACATAAGTAACTGGAGACGTTTTACAATACATACACACTCTATACTGTCTAGCACCATCATAAAGTTCATGAGGATGAACGCCATGTCGTCTGTGTGCAAAATTGTTTAGTTGATGATGTGTACTATTCAGGTTTCTTGACAACCGGCTGTTTGCGACCTGCTCTGATGACACAACCATTGCATTGTGGGATCTGCGGAAACTCAACTCGAAGGTGTGCACGTTGCATGGCCACGCCAGCTGGGTCAAGAACATTGAGTATGATACACACACCCGCCTGCTTGTGACGTCAGGGTTCGACGGAAATGTCATCACCTGGGATACCAACAGGTACGTGTAGTGATATGTGGTTAGAGGTGTTTCCTAGCTGTTTCCTGTGTGTTCACACTTGGCAGGTTTGGTTCAATAAAACGGACTCTGGTGCGATTGCTCTTTAAGTGCGGTTCTTTTGAATAAGTGTGAACTCTGCCATCCGAACCTTGGTACGCAGCAAACAAGCAGTTAGATGGTCTTGTCGGTCCACTTCAAAACAAACTCTGCTATGGTTTGAATGCATTATGGACAGAACACATCTAAAAAAAAAAAAAACAGGACTTGATGTCACAATATGCAACCCTAAAAGAACAGAATGCTTAGCGATACCTGGTGGTTCTTGTCAAAGGAGTTATGTTGCCCATTGCAGTTCGGTACAGGCGTCCAAACTATTGTCTTTGCTGCATTTTTTCATTTGACACTGTTTTTAATTTCTTTGCACATTTTACAGGTCTTCGTGAGTTTTCAGCTGATAAAAATAACATGATATGAACGTACACACAAGTAGCACATTTAGCCTAGCACACAACACTGCTTTGGATGTTTGGCAAGTTCCGTAGTAAAATGTTATAAAAGCTGTCCAATCAGGTTGCTACCTTATCCTCATGCATTTTGTTTTGTTTCGTTAGATTCAGAGTTAAAAATGGCATTGTGAACGCTAAGTGAACCAGGACTAAATGTATCATTTTCTTTTTTGGTCTGGACCAAGAAAACCGAACTACAAGTGTGAACACGCACCCTAAGATTGTGTGTGTTTCCTAATCCTTAATTAGGATTTCATGTATAAGTATGTGCGTCATTGTACATTCTGTGCGTTTAGGTTCACAGAAGATGGCTGTCCACACAAGAAGTTTTTCCACACACGCTATCTAATGCGGATGCGTCTGACTCCAGACTGCAGTAAGATGTTGATCTCCACGTCCTCTGGTTACCTGCTCATCTTACATGACCTTGACCTCACCCAGAGCCTTGAGGTCGGAAGCTACCGCATCCTACGGGCCCGTAGGGCTCCGCTCAGCACAGGTACATGCATAAAGCATAAACAAATAAGGTATATGTGAGTTGGAAATGAAGAATCCAGAGATCTGAAATCAGGAGATATTGATGCGACATTGAAATGGATTAGTATTCAAAGGTTCATATTTGCTACTGGGAGGGTTGGGCAAAATTCTGAATTGTAAGAATGGTCTTCCTTTCAGTTCATGAGTTGGAATTTAAACAGAATTTTAATTGATACCTGTACTGCGATTCAGTGATATTCAGCCCAAAGTCATTTAAACAGGGATTTCATTAATCCCACACCATTAATACAAATAGTTTCTTAGCCGTTTTATTTTAGGTTTCCATGTTGTAGAATTCTTTGTTGTTAAACTCCATTAAGATAAACTTAAGATAATCATCTTAAGGATCATTTTGGAAATCCTTTTCCGCTGGTCTATAAAACTAAAGTTAATTTATTAAATGTAATGAAATGTATGTAAATGTCAAATATTAATTATTAAAAACATAATAAAAAGTTCAAAAGTTTGAGGTTGGTAAGATTTAAGATTTAAAAATTATTTTTGAAAGAAGTCTCTTATGCTCACCAAAGCTGCATTTATTAGATTAAAAAAAAAGAAGTAAAAACAGAGGCATTACAATTTGAAAGAACTGTTTTCTATTTTAATATATTTTAAAATGTAATTTATTCCTGTGACCGAAGCTAAATTTTCAGCATCATTACTCCAGTCTTCAGTGTCACATGATCAAATCATTCTAATATGCTGATTTGGTGCTCAAGAAACATTTCTTATTATTATCAATGTTGAAGGTTGTGCTGATTAATATTTTTGTTGAAATGTTTTTTTCTTTAATGAATAGAAAGTTCAAAAGAACAGCATTTACTTGAAATAGAAATATTATAGAGGTCTTTGTCACTTCTGATCAATTTATTGCATCCTTGCTGAATAAAAGTATTAATTATTTTTTTTATCTGATCCCAAATTTTTTAACGGGTGTGTATGATAACATGTTCATGGGTCATTCATAAAATATTAAATACTATTAGTTATAAATATTAATTAATATTAAGCATTATTGATTATTTTATTGATCAATTATTTTGTTTGCTACCTCAGGAACTGAATTAGAATTTAAAGACATAATAATTCAGATCTGAATGGTGCAAAAACATATAAAACAGTCTGATATGACAGTGAACTATACAGGTGAAATGTTTGGTGAATCTTGTGCCAGCAGCCATTTCACCCTGTAGCCTAAGACTGGTTGCCACTGAAGCTAAGCAGGGTTGAGCCTGGTCAGTACCTGGATGGGAGTCTCTTTCTGGAAAAACTAGGTTGCTGCTGGAAGAGGTTTTAGTGAGGACAGCAGGGGGTGCTCATCCTGTTGTCTGTGCTGGTCATAATGCCCCAGTATAGTTATGGGCAGGGTTTCCGCGGGGTCTTAAAAAGTCTAAAAAAAGTCTAAAATTTCAAAATCACAATTTAAGGCCTTAAAAAGACAACAGCCAATCAGCTTTGAGCTTTCGTGTTATTGGCGCGAGTCTCTCGGATACCACAGACACACGTAAAACGGATTTTATTCAGTTATGGGGAAGTGCAAGTTTAGCGATACTTGCAAGCCAGTTGCAAACAACGTATTTGAAGCCTACTGCTGCTTATGCAAGAAAGCAATTAAATTGGGAACATTGGGTGTGCTGGCGCTGGAGTCTCATGAAAAAAGTGATAAACATCTAACATTGCTTTTGGATCAGAGGCAACACTAAAAGCGGAGGTGCTCTGGGTTCTCCACACGGTGACTAGACACCAGTCCTACTGTGCGAATGAGGAAATCGGGGAATTGTTTCAAACGATGTTACCGGACTCTGACATTGCTAAATCCTTCAGGTGCGAGAAAGATAAAACGGCCTACATTACACGCTTTAGAATAGCGTTTCCTTTGTAAGTTTTTTATGTCGTTATATAGGTCTTAAATTTCATTCATAATGGTCTTAAAAAGGTCTTAAAAAGTCTTAAATTTGATTTTGTGAACCTGAAGAAACCCTGGATGGGGAGACTATACTGCTTTAAACCGAGGTCCACTCTCTGTGGTCATTAAAAATCCCAGGATATCCTTCATAATTGAGTTGGGGTTTAACCCCGGCATCCTGGCCAAATTTGCTTATTGGCCTCTTCCCATCATCTTTGCCTCCTAATCATCCCTATATACTGATTGGCTTCATCACTCTGTCTCCTCTCCACCAGTAAGCTGGTGTGTGGTGGGGGTTCTGGTGCAGAATGTCTGCCGTCGAATCTTCCAGGTGGATGCTGCACATTGGTGGTGGTTGAGGAGATTCCCCCTTAGGCGATTTGAGTGTCGAGAAAAGCGCTATATAAATATTAACAAACAAATGATTATTGTGCCTATTATTATTATCATCTCCTCTTTCTTTCAGAAGGTTCATCAGCAGGTTCCAGGTCAGGTGGTTCTCGTCACACCATTGACAGCAAAACCCATCCACACAGAGAGGGTAAAGCTTTAGAATGATTTATGAAATTTGTACATGCATAAGTAGTTTGGTCTTGTTTTTTTATGATTGTACACTTTTCTTTTAACCAACTACTGGTTTTACTCCAGGTTTTTTTTTTTTTTTTACTCCAGTGTTCACATTTTGTCTTTGCCCAGGTTTGTCACCCAGAAACAGTCTTGAGGTTTTAACCCCAGAGATCCCAGGTGAGAGGGACCGTGGGAACTGCATCACCTCATTGCAACTGCATCCTAAGGGCTGGGCCACACTGTTACGCTGCTCCAGCAACATGGACGACCAGGAGGTTAGTGATGGAATCTAAACCAAGTGTGGAACAAACAGTCCGACAGCAGAATGAATTTCAGCTTATTTCTGTTTATTTCTGTTTCTCAGTGGACGTGTGTGTACGAGTTTCAAGAGGGAGCTCCACCTCGACCACCAGTGTCTCCTCGCTGCTCTCTGCGTCTCACGCACTACATCGAGGAGGCTAACGTAGGCCGCGGCTACATTAAAGAGCTGTGCTTCAGTCCTGACGGCCGCCTCATTTGCTCGCCGTACGGTTACGGCGTGCGTTTGCTGGCGTTCGATGAGCACTGCGCTGAGCTGACGGACTGCATGCCTGTGAGGACGGCTCTGCTGCGGGAGGTCCGCTCCATCTACTCTCACAGCGACGTGGTGCTCACCTCAAAGTTCTCACCCACTCACTGTCAGTTTGCATCAGGCTGCCTTAGCGGACGCGTAGCTCTTTATCAACCACACTTTTAACACATACACTGATCGCTGAACTATATCCTGCAAATGGCAGAAGCTTTTGATGTTTATGGCGGACGATGGGAGAACGAAACTACCTTAAATGGAGTATTTGTGTGTGTGTGTGTGTGTGTGTTTGAGTGTGTGAGTGTGAGAGGGAGAGAGGTCACGCTGCATGTGAATGACCTTGTATGTTTTTGTCATTTTTAGATGTAATTTACACTGTGTAAACTCTGAACTTATCAGTCTGTGCGAGAATGAAAGCAAAGAGCATTAGTTTTTCTCCGTGATGGAGGATGAATGCATCACGTGAGCGTTAAGAGAATTGTGGAATGTTTTTTTGGTTTGCTCATCCATGCAGCACTGTAGTAAATGCTTAAGCAAATCATTTTTATGGAACTGTACACAGTTTAAGGCAATTTTTGCATTTTGCCAAACATTTTAGACTGACAATGCCATATTCATATTCAGAAAGAAAAAAATTCTGAAAGTAAGTCACTTTTACTAATTGTTTGTATTTACTTTTGGACTGCTTGTCCTTAACACTAACTGAGGTCTGAGTTGTGGATTGTCAATGCAGTATGTACCATGTACGTGTGACTATTGGGATTAATAAGACTTCTGTCGATGGTTGATTTTTGAAATCTACAATGGGATGGAGCAGTTTTAATGCAGGTTTAGCTGATGGATGAGTGTTATATGGCTGGACATGATGAGATTAGCCAACTCAAGACTACATAGAGGACACAATCTGAATGTTCAGCTTTTCTGGGACTAGTATCAGTTGTTCCTCCTCCTCCTTAGCAGTTATTTAAATGGAGTGACTGTTCTTAAATTAAATTTAAAAGCAGAGTAACAGTAAAAGTTACCATAACTTTATTCATCCTTGATTCTCATTTGATTCACTCTATTTATGTTGACATTACTAAGGATGCAGTGCTACAGGTTTATTAAATAAAGAAAGTTTTTCATAGCTTGTGTTTGGCTTTCGGGAAGAAAAATGCTGTAAACTAAAGAGCTGTTAAGATTTTTAAGAAGAACTAAGACTTTTATTAGCATTCCTTAGACTGATGGAGTGTAGACTATTGGCGTCTGACTCGCCTAAACAGATCAGGGATGACACTCCTTTTAAGTCAAGAGCTGCATTGTTGGAAAAAATAGTCAACTTGTGTGGGCTGAAATTTTGTGAAACTCTGGTGTAGATCATACATATAAAATAGAAAATATATGGAGTTCATTAGTTTCATATACCAGATGGTTTTATGCTACCGTTCAAAAGTTTGGGGTCTGTACATTTTTTGTAATGTGAAAGAGTCTCTTCTGCTCACCAACCCTGCATTTATTTAATCAAAAATACAGTAAAACCAATATTGTGAAATATTATTACAATTTAAAATAACTGTTTTATATCTGAGTACATTTTCAAATGTAATTTATTCCTGTGATCGAAGCTGAATTTTCAACATCATTACTCCAGTCTTCAGTGTCACATGATCCTTCAGAAATCATTCTAATATGCTGATTTGCTGCTCAAGAAACATTTCTTATTATTATCAATGTTGAAAATAGTTGTGCTGCTTAATATTTTTGTGTAAACATTGATGTATTTTTTCGCCAGGATTCTTTAATGGATTGAAAGTTCAAAGAACAATGTTTATTTAAAACAAATTTTATATTAATATTTTGTAACATTATTTACAAAATGTCTTTACTGTAACTTTTGATCAATTTAATACATTCTTGCTGAATAAAAGTAAACAATGTTTTACAAAAAAATCTTGCTGAACCCAAACTTTTGAAAAGTAGTGTATATAACTAATTGAAAGTATAAGGTGTGGAAAATAAACTGGTTTGAATTGTGTAACCCACATTAAATCTTAAAAATGACCAAGCATAAATGCAACATTTTGAATCAAGATATCCAAGATATCGCATTGGGTACCCTTTCTTCTTCATGAACTTCATTACACATTTCCGTGTGTAATTGAAAGAAATGCTCTGATACTGGAACAAAGCTAGTTAAAAGGTTTAACATAATGGACATAAATGTATTGAAGCATATTTCACTAATGAATAAAAAGGTAATGGTGACTTTTTATCTCACAATTCTGACATTTTTCCTTGGAAATTGTGATATATAAACTCTTAATTCTGAGAAATAAACTCATAAATCTGAGAAATAAAGTCAGAGCAAGATAGCAAGATATAATCTCACAATTGAGAGAAAATGTAAAAATCCTGAGTTGACCTTTTTCATAGGATTGGACTTGCAATTGCAAGTTTATGGGTTGGTTACCGGGGCAGAGATTAAGCCTAGTCCTAGACTAAAATGTCTCTTTAAACTAGATTAACAGAAATCTTCTTTCGCTGCCATGGCTTTAAATAGTCCTAGATTTAGTTTAGTCCAGAGTTTAATAAACTGATTTCTTGGAGGAAGATTAGAGTTACTCCAGGACTAAATTGAGTCTTAAATTAAACCTGCCTGGAGGCCGGTTTAACTTCAGATTAATATTGTGTTTCAAAGAAGACACATGTATTACTTCGATATATATATATATATAAATACATCTATATCTTTTTATGCTGTTCACGTTATTTAAACATTTCATTTTGTTTATTTTTCACACCATTTTATCAGGTTTCTAGTTCAAATATGATTGGTTTTATTTATTTATTTGTTTATTTATTTACCAGGGACAATGCAGTCAAACAGTTACAATACAAATCCTGGAACTGATGCACAGCATAGAATTTATAGCTATTGCTAATGCAAATTTTCAACTCCTGTTCCTGGTTGGGCTTTTCTAAGTACATTATAAAACAGATACATACAAATATAAAACATTGACATTTCTTCAAACATACACTTCTTCCTCACTCACTCACTCACTCACTCACTAACACAAAGAGAAAAATGACCAAATTTAAAAATGGCTACAGTTTTGGTTTGTCTTTAACCACAACTTAAGCCTGGATGTGAACTTTTTTTTAAGTCAGATGGTCTTAATGTCAGATGCTAATGAATTCCAGTGCTTACAGCTCTTAACAGAAAAGGCTGCCAGTATGGTGTTGTACAGTTATGATTTGTGGTAATTATGGTAACTCTTTTGCTGTTCTGAAGTGGCTCGGGTGCTAAATTATGAATAGGCCTACACTTAAAAATGAATTTAAGAAACCATAAATTACTTAAGCTTTCAAAGCTTAATAAATTGTATTTCTTGAGAATGTGACAGTGAAGGTAGCAAATTGGCTTTTTATCCATACTTTTTATTGCTTGATTGTAAGTGAACCAAAGTGTTTTGATGCTGATGGAGCTGCTTGCACCTGTCATATGAAATATGTGAAAAGGCCGTAGCATCCATGTACAGCAGGGCTGCCTTGGTATATAGTTTCTTATTAGTTTAAAACAGTTACGATTACTTTGTATTGTTTTAGAGATTTTTTTTAACATGTTTAGTAAATTTAAGTTGAGGATCTAGGACCAATCCAAGATATTTCAATTCTGTAATAGAGTGAACTTTTTCATTTTGTAAGTTAATTTTAAATCTTTCGTTTAGATAAAGTTTCTTAATAGAAAAAAGAGACTTTCTTTGTAAGATTTAGCAACAACTGATTTTGATTGAGCCACTGTGTGATATCAGCCATTCATGTAGACAGTACATCAGAAGCAAGCTCTGGTGACTTGGCGGGTGCATAAAGAACTGCATCATCTGCATAGAGGTGGAAGCTGGAACCTCAACAGTTTAATGGTAAGCCATTTATAAAAAAGACTGAACAGCAAAGGACCAAGTATAGAGCCCTGTGGTATGCCCATTTTGATGTTCAAGAGCGAAGATTTTTCCTTAGACATTAACACACTGTACTCTAACCTGAAGATAGGACGCAAACCAATGTACTGCCTCGGTAGAGAAATTAAAAGATGACATTTTAGTTAAAAGCAAGCGGTTGATTGTATCAAAACCCTTTTTAAGATCAAGGAATACAGCTCCCACGTCCCACCACATCAACCCTATCCAGGGATTTTTTCACATTTTCAATAAAACAGCAGTTTGCAATTTCGGTTCTATCTATCAGTTTCGAACTAAAGCCAAACTGCTGTGGGTGGAGGAGCTGACTGGCTTCTAAGTGGTCAACCAGTTGTGCTGCTACAACTTTCTCAATTACTTTGGATAAAATAGGTAAAATAGATATGGGACAATAGTTACACATAGAGTCCTGACTACCTGATTTAAATACAGTCACAATGACTGTTTTTTTCCATCCTAAAGGAAATGTACAAGGTCTTATGGAAAGATTGACAAGATGTGTCAGTGGTTTAACTAACACAGTTCTAAATTTTGTAAATAATCTTTTATAGATATCATTTGATTTGGAATTTGACAATTTATTAATAATGTCTGCAACTTTTGTCTCCTGAACCTCTTTAATATAAAAGGAATCTGTTGAAGTCATTCCACTCGGATAATTGAATGGACTCAAAATCTTTTGTTATTCTTCTATGACTGCACAAAATATTAATTAAATTCATTAGCCATAGTGGCACTATTATTTATATTCTTTCCATTTATGGTAAGTTCCTTTATCCCTTTGTGTTTATTTGTTTTATTAGTCAGATTGTTTACATGTGTCACGAGGGAATTATTGTTGCCCTTAGCATTGTCTATAAGTTGAGTTTAAGAGGAAGCCTTTGCTTTCATGTTAACTTACATGTTTCATGTTCATGTTAAACTGACTTGAAATGGTCACTCTTTGACTTCACTTGATGTTTTCATTTTGAAATATGTTTCAATCTAGTAACCCAGTCATACAGGACTTTTACTTCTCATCATGCTTTGCACAGGGCTGAATTGGGAGAGTACATTTTGAAAAAAAGTTATATTTTATGCATTTTCTTTTAGCAAGATAAGAGAATGGATAGACTTGTTAATGTTTAATGTTCTGTTATGTTTATATTTTTTAAAAAAGTTACTGTAATGTTAGTATTTTTGGGGGGTTACCATTGTGGTGAAGTGTTGAGCCTGTGCTTGGACTACCAAATTTTCTAAAGGAAATAATATTAAATTATTCAATATTATAGTGTTATGTTAAGGTTTAATAATATTGTTTAGACCACAAAGATAGAACACATCATGTGTGAAGTAAGGCTAAGTTAGTTCGTTATGTAAATAAACAAGAAGCAATTATTGTACGATTATATGAATAATTCATTTTAACCGAAAACCATTCATTGATAATGAACACTATTGATTCTAGTTAGTTGTACATGGATGATTATGTATACACGCAAACACTTTCATATATTTGTTGCTGGGATCCTCTTCCACTCCTCCATAATGACATCACGGAGCTGCACATGTTAGACACATGGCGCTTCTCCACCTTCCGCATGAGGATTGTTGTGGCAAAAAATTATTATCAAACCATCATCACTGCGTATAGAGACACTCTGAATCAAATTGTCTTTTAAAAAGGTATTTATTTTTGCAAGAATACCCAGTCACAACACAGAAGTTACGCTGTACAGTGAGTGAGACAACACCAGGAAGCCTTTATACTGTTTTTCAAGCCCCCTAAAGACTAGATGACCTCTGACCTCAAAGGACAGAGGTCCTTACCCAGCCGTACCCGAAGCGTCTCACTCCTGCATTTCAGATGTAAAAACATACATAAATTTCCCATTCACATACACATTTCTTCCTGGTCCCCCTCACACTACAAAATGAGAAAAAACATGTTGCATTCCTTTGCAATATCTACTATGAAAATCAGATTTTCCACTACAGGATGCCCCACAGGTGCTCAATAGGGTTCAGGTCTGGAGACATACTTGGCCACCCCATTACCTTCACCTTCAGCTTCCTCAGCAAGGCAGTTGTCATCTTAGCGGTGTGTTTGGGGTCGTTATCATGCCGTTCGGCCCAGTTTCTGAAGGGAGCGCATCATGTTCTGCTTCAGAATGTCACAGTATGTGTTGGAATCCATGTTTCCCTCAATGAAGCTCAGCTCCCCTGTAACAGCAGCACTCATGCAGTCCCAGACCATGATGCTACCACCACAATGCTTGACTGTAGGCAAGACACAATGTTCTTGGTACTCCTTACCAGGGCATCGCCACACGTGCTGGACACCATCTGAGCCAAACAAGTTTATCTTAGTCTCATCAGACCACAGGACATGGTTCCAGTAATTCATGCTCTTGTTTGCGGGCTTTCTTGTGAGCCAGCTTAAGAGGCTTCCTTCTGGGATGACGGCCATGCAAACCGACTTGTTGCAGTGTTCAGCGTATGGTCTGAGCACTGAAAAGCTGACCTTCCGCTTCTGCAACCTCTAAAGCAATGCTGGCAGCACTCATGCGTCTGTTTTTGAAGCCAGCTTTTGCACCTGATGCACAGCACGAGGACTCAACTTCTTTGATTGACCCTTGCGAGGCCTGATCCGAGTGGAACCCGTCTTGGAAAACCTCTGTATGACCCTGGCCTGTACTGTTACTCAGTTTCAAGGTGTTACCAATCTTCTTATAGCCTAGGTCAACTTTGTGGAGAGCAACAATTCTAATTCTCACATCCTTAGAGAGTTCTTTACCATGAGGTGCCATGTTGAACATTCAGTGGCCAGATTTATAAATAAAAAAATAACATCTCTATTTAAAATCCTTTGTTTTATATTTCAGTATAGATTGTGTCTAAGAAGCCATTAAACCTTTCTGTGCATTGCATGATGATCTCTGTTCTTTCAACAGGACGATAAAGGTGTGGTTCAGCCACCTCTGCAAAAGAATGTGTGGGGGAAAAAACAGAGCCTCCCCAGAACTCGCAGAACACTCGGAAGAGGTGGTACCTAAAGAGCCCACAAGCAAAGGTTAGTTGCTCCTGTCTCTCATTTTTATTTCAGATTTATTAAAAACAAACAAACACTGTCTTTCACTAAGCTACATGTTATCCTCTATTTAGAATACTTTGTAAATGTCAGTAAAATTCATAGACTCCTCATGGTAAAACAAGTAAAATGATTGTCTTTTTTTACTTCCTTCCAGCTTATTAAACCTGATTTTGTTAAATTTTACATTTAAAGCCAGAATAGCGAATTTTCATCTATAAATATACAATATTCTCTGTATTAAAAATATAA
Organism: Siphateles boraxobius; assembly: GCF_051911475.1. Classification (NCBI taxonomy): domain Eukaryota; kingdom Metazoa; phylum Chordata; class Actinopteri; order Cypriniformes; family Leuciscidae; genus Siphateles; species Siphateles boraxobius. The sequence continues at coordinate 4,889,385 of NW_027508997.1, read as the reverse complement.
ATTGAAGATAAACAGAGTATGCACGTGTTTGCTGATTCAAATACGAATATTTTTAAAATGAAAACGGGATGTGATTTATATAATATTTTGTTTAATTATAAATATGCATAAAGTGAAGATAATCATAGAATGCACATGTTGCCTGAACAACATATTAAAGTCACAGTGAAATGGACAATTGGAAAATTCTTGTTTTTATTGAATATTGCATTAAAGAAATAATAATTTATTATAAATTATTTATACATGCACATCATATATATATTAATTCATGTCCCCTCTGAGAACCGCCTAGAGAAAAAATGTTTGTGTAAGGATGATTTTGTTCCCAAAATAATAAAGGCTAGAAATTATGAGAAAAAAGTCAGGATATAAGGAGTTTATAAATGTGATGTGTGAGATAAAAAGTCGCAATTACCTTTTGTATGTTTTATTCTGTGGCAGAAACAAGCTTCTATACTGTATATCACTGAATTAAGACAGCTGAAGAAACTAACAGGTGGATTCTGTAAAATCTTTTATTAGCTTTATTATAATATCATCATCAACATCATCATATTTTGAGAGTAGAAAACCAGCTACAATCTCAGAGTCTTGCTCACATGAGGCATTCTTAAAAATGTATTAGTGGTTAAAAAAAAACATTAAAATCAGACAATCTCAATGTCCCTTAAATCGCAATGTCCTTCAACCTGTGACAGACCGGCTTACTGTTTTAAAATTGAGCTCCTAAATCCCGTTTAACTTTGTTAAGGCGTTGCTGTTGTTCTCGACGGCGATTAAGAATCTTGGTGCTGATGCGGAGTTTGCGCATTCTCATGGCTCGGATCCGTACCTGATCATCCCGGGGAATTTTTCCACCTCTTGCCAGGATGTGTTTTAGCCGATCCTGTGACGTCTTGGTGAGGGTGAAGTCACAGATGGTTGCGCGGGGCTCTGACCCTACAGAGCAGTGGCGGATGCGAGGGAAGTAGCCTTCAGCCCACACCGTTATCTTGTACTCACCTGGGTTCAGCAGACGCCAGTAATCACCATCTAAGGCTACAAACATGTCACTCAAACATTATTATATCCTGTATTGATGAAATTTTGTATTGTTTTAAATAGGACCTATTAAGCCCTTTTACAAAGTTTTATTTTTGGGGTCTGCTAAAATCAGTTTTCACGCTGATTGGTCAGCTGGACAACTGTGTTGTGATTGGTCAGCCGCTTCGAGCATGTTTCTGAAATGTCACATCCTTTGCCATAACTGCAAATTTCACCTTGAGTGGGAATTATTTAAATGAGGACGAAAAACTCAAGACAACGAACGAGGCGTTTCAAAAATAGTGCTTACTGATACAGAGAATAACTCCCTTCCCTTTGGAGCGTCTTTGTGCTTTGTAACTTCACAGACCTTTTTCATGCTCAAACAGCAACATTACACACTAAAGAATGTTGAAAATGAAAAAAAAAAGCATAATAGGTCCTCTTTAATGCAGTTTATTTGGTAAAGTGATTTTAGAGGTATACCAGATCTTATGTCATGGTCCAGGCCGTCCACCTTAATGATAGCATTTGCAATGCCAGCTTTAGTGTCCTTATCCCTGATGACGCCCTTTATACCTCTGTGCACCTGCAGAAGAGCGAGAGATCAGATGAAAATGGAAAAGGTTAGGATCCTAGTAGGATCCGTTGGGATCATGTTTCCATAAAGGACAGAGGGGAAATGAACTGACCTGCTCCATGTACAGCAGGAGGGACTCTTTGTTGTTCTCCCACTCGATAGGAAGCTCACTGGCATGTGGGAATTTATCACAGGACAGTTCTACAGTTATTTCGAAACAATTTGTGTGGAGATAACTAAAGTCATTCATGCCTATAAAGCAAAAACAAAATATAAGAAAAAGATATATGACATTGAAACTCATCAGTACATAAAGCCTTTTATATAATGAGCATGCAACTAGGATTGCCACTTAAAAACAAATTGAAGAATTATCAGTATTAATAATTAATAATAATAATTCAGTAATGTGCATTTTAAAATGAGTTATTACTTCATTATTTAGTATAGTATCACTTAACATTTTAATTCATAATTATTACATTAATAAACAATTTCTTAATTTTATTTTTCAATGGCATTTTTAGTCCTCCATATGGAACACAACTAATATCTGAATATCTTCAGTCTACATGCTCCTGAATATATTCTACAAGACTGTTGACTGTGGACCTCTATTTGAATTACACCTGTGTCATCTCTTAAAATTTACTTTTAGGAAAGTACTTTTGCAAATGAATATTGAATGTGTTCTCACTCCCTGGAACAGTGTGCCAGTCAGCTCCATTGATGATGTTGTTGTGCTGTAGGAAGTCTTCTGAGTGACAGATCCTCCGATCTGGGTTTGCCATCACCAGGTTGGTCGAGGCATAGACGGTAGCCAACCAACGGAAGAAATCGTTGTCTGTGGTGGGAGTGTCCTGGCGAGGGATCCAGTCACGTGTGCAGTCGAAAGGGTAAGTGACCACCAGCTCTCCCCCGTGCAGATTAGCACTCAGTACAAAAGGAATATCTTGCATCCAGCTGATTACAGCACGTGTCTCCGGGGCAACCTAAAAACATGAACGTGTGAATATCATAAAATATATAAAATAATATACACTAGCAGTCAAAAGTTTGGAAAATGTATGATTTTTTAAAATGTTTTTTTGTCTGTTATGCTCACCAAGGCTGCATTTATTCGATCAATTACAGTGAAAACAGTAATATTGTAAAATACAATTACAATTTAAAAGAACTGTTTTAATATATGTGACCCATGCTGGCAAAAATTAGTTATTGTTATTTTCATATTTCTCTATTTTTATATTGTCTATGAAAAAAACAATCTAAAGATGTATAATTTGTTTGAATCGGAAAAAAAATGACTGAGCTACACCTGTTTGAAGTTGATAAAGTCAGCAAAGTCGATCTTGAGAAAAATCGAGTTAAAGTTTTCTGAAGGTTCCAAAACATAATCACAGCAAAATCCCTGGTAATAACACCAAATTTGGCACACACCAAGTCAAAACCAAATAGGCTATAAGAATAGGGTCAAGGTCAAGGTGAACTTTACTATCCCACAAGGGGAAATTCATGTATTCATTCATTGCGCGCAAACATAGACACCAGTCAAACCAGTAAACCTAGCCTATATAAAAAAATAACAATACTGCAGAAATGACAATCACAATCCAACATGTAACGTTAAAAATGACTAATATTATCTAAAAATTTGATATTGCAATGTACTTGATCATTATACAATCTGATCGCGGTAGGTTTATTTTACAAATGATTTATTGTACCTTTCTGTTTTCTCTGTTGTAAAATTCTACCAGTTGACCTATTACTTCTCATAAATTTATGATGGAGAGGGTGAGTGGGGTCATTGAGAATTTGGTCAGTCTTTTTTAAGATTGCCGACACCTGGTCAAGTCTGATGATCTTCCTGGCCATCTTGATCATGCGCTGCAGTCTCTTTTGGTCCTTAACACACATGTTGCCAAACACGCAGATAAGGCCAAAGGACAGAACACTCTCGAGGACACTTTTATAAAACATTACAAGAATGTGTCTGTCTATTCTAAAATGATATAGTTTCCTAAGGAAGTACATCTGCTGATGCATTTTCTTAGTTTTGTTCAGTGCACATTCATTAAAAGTTAGTTTAGAATCGGGTCGCGCGCTGTCTGAGGCGTCTTTGTGCGCAGACTGCGCATGCTCCAGATCTGTCAGTCAGCGCAGGTAAGATCGTTTTTAATGGACAAAGGAAAGGTACTCCTCCCAGAAAGCATACAAGTAAAGATACTTTTAAATGTTTAATTGCTTTTTTAGCCCTGGGATCGCTAGATGAGGACTTAATTAACCCATTTTTGTGAAAACATCCACATGTCCCCGTAGCTCGAAATTATCCCGTGCGCATTTCGACCTCTTTTGCCAGCACCCAGCAAACACAGAACGTTCCCCTAACGTTCCCGAATGGTCCCATGAGGTTATTTTTTTGGGAACCAAACAAGAACGTTATAGGAACGTTCCATGTAGGTTATTTTTAGGTTCCATTTTTATAACGTAAGGAAAACGTTCCGGGAACGTTCCCCTAACGTTAAGGGAAAGTTCTAGGAACGTTCTGGGAACCAAAAACTAACGTTCCCAGAACCTAAATTTGTTTGCTGGGGGGTCACATATTTTGAAATCATTCTAATATGCTGATTTGGTGCTCAAGAAACATTTCTTATTATCAATGTTGAAAACAGCTGAAAACATGCAGCTTCATATTTTTGTCGACAACGTGTACACTACCATTAGAAAGTTTGGAATAAGTAAGATTTTGTTTTGCATATTATTGTTTAAATTTTATTATTAAAATGAATAACATATTATTAATTTAATTAATACTTTTATTGCGCAAGGACGCATTAAATTGATCAAAGTGACAGTATAGACAATTAAAATGTTACAAAAGATTTCTGTTAGAAAGACTTTCTATTCATCAAAGCATCCTGATTTTTTTAACTTAATTATTCCTAACATCTGATAGTGTATAAAAAATACATTTATATAATATATAATTTGTAGCCTACTATACAAAAAGACAGAACTTTATGGACACAACTGCTATCTCATTCTCTCCCTGTGTGGCGGTGTGTGACCGTCCTTGTGGGCGTGTCTGAAAAGCTCATTAGCGCTGTGGCTCGCTATAGAATGTCTGTGTATTCCGTCCTGTGTTGTCAGGTCGATTGGTTTCTCTTGTGGTTGAGTCCTGGTCCTGTTCGTGTTGTCTTGTTTCTCGTCTTTGTTTCCCGTTTGGAGCTATGTCGCTGGCTGCCTGGTCGTCCCTGCGGTGTCCGACGGAGGATCGAGTTTTCCCATTGCGTCCCTGCACTGCCTTGTGCCTCTGTTACCTGCCATTTCCTCGGATTCTTACCCATTCTATCGCTACTGTTGTTTTTACTCAAGAAACAGTCTTTTCACTCGCTACTGAATCCGCTTCTACTTCCTGACAGTAATAAGAGGGCCTGGGTCTAGTTTCTGCCCGCAGTCATTGCCCCTCCCCCCCAGACACAAAAGTAAATCTTTGCCTATAATAATAATCTCATAATCCACAGAAAAGATGATAATTTTATGTTCTTTTATTGTTTCTTCACTTTTGAGTCTCCCTCTATCATCTTTCGTGATGCAGAGTGAATTTCATTTCTAATCTGTGTATTGCAGTGTGTTTTCCTATCGGAGGCCCAGCACAGGGAGCTTCTGCTGAGAGGAAGTGCTCACATTCTTCACAGATCTCCTTGACCCTGATTCCCCTGTGCACAATGTGTCCTGCTCTGTAAGTCAAACACTAAAGTCTATTGAAAGGTTTAAAGTCACCATCAAATCTAAATGGATTTTGGTTTTTAACCGAATATTGAGGTAGTTATTATAAATGATTTATCCGTGCAAATCTTAATTTTTTTTATTCATGCCCTCATAATCTAAAACCAAAGTATCTTCCCCTCCCTCTTACAGCGGATAACCTGTCACTCATATGACATCACAGCAATAGCAAAGCTGCTGTCGGTTAATTTAATGGATGAACATGCGTCTCTACATTTGTCGTTTAAAATGTGATAAGACATTTAATTTACGTCGCCATCTTTGATCTGACTTTAGTCACTCTCACTATGGTTACAGTTGACAGATCCCGTTGCATATACAATTATGTTATCATCTTTATTTTTAATAGCGCTTAGACCAGTTCAAATTCTGCTGTAAAGCAGCTGTAGCAAGATAATAGTGTCATGATTCTATACAGACAGTATTCAGATGCTGTGTAAACAGGATATTTCAACTCTGCTTATCTTAAGGCGTCCCTGGAGACAACAGTACCAAAAGTTTATTCATTATAAGTAGGCTACACATATACCAAAAAGAGCATGATAATGCTTACGTACTAATGCTTCGGTTGAGGTGTAGTACTCTGGCATGGGAATGTAGTGGTTGCTCACTCTCCTCTTGTCCGTGGCCAACTCCTGAGCATCCCACATGATGTTGTTGAGGTCAGGGAAGTTATGGTTCATGTCAATGCCCTCAAAGCTGTAGCGCCCAAGAGCCCAGCCAGAGAGTTCTGAGCCCTGTAGAAACAAACACATGTACGATTTAACAATCTAGAGAAGCTTTTTTCAATATAAATAATCTTTTGTACAATGGAAAGGTTCCATTGATGCTAAAGGTTCTTTGTGGAACATAGATGCCAATAAAGAACCTTTATTTATGAGTGTAATGTTCTTCTACATCAGTTTTTCTGTTTTGGACTACCTTCTCATAGGCTGTTTCATATCCGTCTGGGTTCATAGATGGCAACAGATGGATGCGTGTGTCCTTTACCAGTTGTATGACACGCTGATTGCCTTGGTTGTATTCACGGCAGATGTACTGCATAAAATTTAGCAAGAGCTCCCGGCCCAAAACTTCATTACCATGCATCCCGGCAACATAGCGAAACTCTGGCTCATCTATAAGCAAACAGTGAAATCATAAACAGTAAAATGTGTACAATTTGGAACAGGAATTATTTTAAAATCACACATTTACACCATTTTACCTCCATGATGTATTTCAGAGTGAAACAGCGTACAAGAAAAAAATAAGATCAGGACTAGATTTTTTATCACTTGAGAATTGTGTCATGAAAAAAATGATAGAGAGATTAAACAAGTCAAATTGCTGACAACATATTTAGTAAAAGCTTAACAGCATCTGATCAATGATGGAATGTTTATTCTGGCCAAATGAATAATGAAAAGCAGATGTGTGACAACAATGTCTTACATAAAAGTATGATGAATGAACAAAATAAAGCCTAAAAGCAAAGAAAACATCATCTTCTATCTGTGCCAAAGGGAAAATATTGCATGAACAATGAATTCTCTGCAAAAACATAATTGGTTATTGCACCAGAACATATGTGTGTGGTCTATTAGGTTCAGGGATCTAAATAACAAGCACCAGGGTCTTAAAGTGAACACTTACAAAGCTCATGTTTTCCTGGGTTATCGGATATTTCCATAACATAAAGCTTCAGTCCGGTATAGCTCCTCCCAATAGTGTAGATCCGTGTGATATTTGGACACTCGTCATTCACAGACTTCATTAACTAGAGGGAGAGTGACTTGTGTCAGTTTGGTTTCACAAATAAGCAGGAAAAATAAGAAGGTCTAAAATCACTCTAACCTTCCTCATCTCATTGTAATTATGGTGTCTGAAGTCAAGGTCATCTGTGGATCTACTCTCAGTTTCAGAAAATTGTGGGCTGTCAGGATCTATACATACAGACAGGGTTAGTCAAACTTCACTTTTAACTGAATGACTATTCAATAATTGAATACTACAACATACAAACTACCAATAATGCTCTGTCTCTATGTTGCAAGACCTACAGTGGCGGTTCCCTGTCTTGTGAAGGTTTGTGGCTGACAATAACTGTAAAGCCTTGTAAATAAAATAAAATGAAAGAAATACACTACCGTTTAAAAGTTTAGGGACAGTAAAAAAGTCATACTTATTCAGTAAGGACAGTAAGGACATTTATAAATATAAGGAGCGTTATATTTTAAATAAATACTGTTTCCACAAAAATATTAAGCAGCATAACTGTTTTCAACATTGATAATAATAATAATAAAAGTTTCTTCAGCACCAAATCAGCATATTAGAATGATTTCTGAAGGATCATGTGACACTGAAGACTGGAGTTATAATGCAGAAAATTCAGAATAAATTAAATGTAAATACATTAAAATGGATAAAAGTCATTTTATATTGTAATAATTCTACAATATTACTGTTTTTACTGTATTTTGCAGCCTTGGTAAGCACGAGACTTCTTTCAAAATCATTAAAAAGTATTCACACCCCTCCAAACGTATAAATTGGAGTGAATGCAAGGAAATAGTTTTATAAAGTAAATAATATATATATATATATATATATATATATATATACATATTGGCAAAACCTAGTTTTTATATGCCATGGTCTTGACCCAAATATTTCAAAGTACAGTAGTGTAATGTAGAACCTGGCATTGGGCAACCCAGCACTTCAGCCCGGAGACAAATGGTCCCATTGCTAAACCAGGTCTGTGGGTTAATGCGAATGAACTGGGCCACTGAAGGCTCAGGAAACAGAGCCAAAACCGGCGTCTCCAAATCTTCATTCCCGACAAACACCTGCACAGAGATTCTGAGATGAGGAGAGACAATATAGCACACATACAGAAAAGAAAAAAAATATGGCACATGCGGAAAATTCACTTTACAGACTATATGCTTTAAATATTTATATACTCCTCGACTTCTTAGCCCTATCTTACAGGGAAGCTCAATGGTGCAGATTTAACAAATGTAGGTTGGCAGCACTTATAAAACTCATAAACTTACGGCCTCCTCTGATCCATTCATGCAGGGCTGCCAGACCGATGAGTCATTACTGAACTGCACCTTATACGTGCGGACCCAGTTCAAGCTACACACACAAATAAAGATTTTTGGTAAGACAAATATAATGAAACTAATAGGTTTGATTTGCAAACATCCTGTAAAAGCTGACTCGAGTGAAAAAGAAGTACACTTTAGCATACTTTTGAAAAGAGTACTTATTGTGGAAATAATATACTTTAAAATAATAAACTAAAATGTGAACTGAATGCAATGTAGGACTTATATTTAATTTCAGAATTACTTCTATTGTCTTTGTAGATGTGTACTGCCATATGTACTGACAACCATTTATGATAAATTAAAATATACTTTAATGTCATTTCTATTGAAAATTCTATGTCATGTATTTGAGTATATTTGCAATTACACATTTACACATTAGTTCAATTAGGACAATTAAGTAGCTTTAAACGTGCCTTAAATAAAACATTACTAGTGTGTATATTGAGTCAAAACATTGGCACTGACAATATTTTCAAATAAGAACACCTCAATTATGCATTTTAGTTTAAGACTTGGCTCAAGTAATAATTATAGTAATTTCAACAGAGTGCCACTATTTTGAAAATACTAATAAAAAATGTGTGTAATATGAATGATGACAACGATAATGACAATAATGATCAAAGACACACAATGACCTCCAGATAGAGTTTCGGCCCTGGAGGATGACGCCAGTAAAGAGTGTCGGTCTGAGAGCATCCAACTGCAACCACTGTTCCTGATCCTTCACCCCAGCACACCACGCTCCATCATACTCATTATCATCCTCCAGACCGGACTACAAATACACGTATGCAAATACATAACTTGTTACTTCAAATCTACCTTCAAAATCTTCTTAAACAAGCACACACAGTGGGCTGACCTGTATATTAAGGCGTCCTCTGTGAGCACCGAGCCCGAAGCTCAAATCTGAGGAAGACTGCAGCTGATCATCAGAGACTTTCAGAGACTCCAAACCCAGTGGTGGACAACCTGATTGAGATTCAGACAAACACATTTAAAGCTGATGATGAAGAGTTGCTTATTAAGCCAGAGAGGAGCTTAAGAATGTTTGAATGAAATATGACAGTAAATGTGCTGTAAAGAATCCCATGGCAGTACACTCTTAAAAAATGTGTTTTCACAGCAAACCATTATAAGTTCTGAAAAATAACATTTCAGTGATCAGGTCCTAAAATAAATAAAAAATTAAAAAGTGAAGAACATTTTATCAATCTAAAGAACCTTATTCCACTATATAGAAACTGTTGTGCAGTGGAAAATTTCCATGAATGTTTTTCATGGAACCATCAACGCCAATAAAGAACCTTTTATTTTTAAGAGTGTATCTGTATGCAACAATTTCTCTCTCTTCTCCAAGGGGTTTCATTTGGAGCACTTGAAATGACTTCAAGAAGTGGTGGGAATACAGGAATGCAGAGCAAACAAATATCACACTGACTCACTATTGTTGCTTAAAACAAAGCCTGGTGAATCAACATTATGTTTGTTGCTTAAGCATTCCCGTATTCCCACTAAATCTTGAACTAATTTCCCCTTAAGTATATAGCCTGATGAGACCAGATAATAAATGTTAATTTTTTTAACACATTGCAAAACGTTAAGCACTGTGCATAGTGACTATCAATAAAGGAATATGTGCTGAATAAACACTAACGACTATTGGAATAAGTAGTAGGGTCGACAGCATACAGTTGGAACAGAGGGACAGTTGAAACACCTTAAATAACTTGCATGCGCATCACTCCTTACCTGTGAGTTTTATTTTACACATGCATAGTAGTTTTCCAATTGGATACAAGTAAGTGTGAACTCAGGGTGATTAGGACAATTTTTGTCATTGAGATAACTTGGAAAAAGCGTCCCACAATCAATATGAATTCACCCTATAATTTGAGTGTGATGTTCTTCTACATCAGTTTTTCTGTTTTGTCTTATATAAGTTTCACTAGTCACTGTTCATTATAGGGAAGACCGTTTATAGTTGAACAGAGGGACAGTTGAAACATCTTAACCCTTACTGTCACTATCCCGTATACGGGATATCTAACTTTACTTCGCTATATTACTATTAAATCCTAATCTAATTATGACAAACTATATATCGTTGGAAAGGTCTAAGACTCCTTAATAGATATTTAGCGCAGTCTTTTTCTAACAAATTATGTATGAACAGTAATATATGAATTTATGAAAAGAGTGCGCCTCAAAAACGACGCACACACTTTTAATAATTGAAACATTGTTTTTTAATGCTAAAAGTTCATAATAAAACATAATCTAGTATTTGTCAATAAAAAAAGATAAAATTTTATTTTAAAAAGTAAAGTAAGAAGTCCTCTCGAAAGTATAATATATATATATATCATTTTTTTATTATTATTATATTACATATTTTAGTAGTTATCATAAATTAGGTATCATTTGAAAGCTTACGAACTCAGAATTCATCCTATGAAAACCGTTTTGAAATTGGACGTTGCGTTACCATAGAAACGGTATTTTTTATTAGGCCCCTCCCCTTTTGGGCATCATCTTTCATAATTTATTATCAAAACCTTTTCTAATCTTGACAAAACACATATTGTCAGAAAGGTCTGAGTCTCAAGGTTCCATATTTAGTGACAGAAGTGATATTTGGATAGAAATGTATTAATTTGTTATGGCAGAATGCATGCAATTAAATCCAATGGAATTCAATGGCACCCGGTGGCTATTTTTGGTACTACGCCTAAACAAAATCTCATGGGAACTTCAACTTTAAATTTGGAACACAAATTGGTTAGATATATAGCTTTCATTTTATAGTAATTTTATAGTAAAAAATATTTTGTAAAATATTTATTTTATATTAAAAAATATATATTAATAAAGTATATTTGATTTACTGTAAATTATAACTTCCATAACTTTTTCATACTTTAATTTTTTGAAGTGCTTTCACTTCAGTAATAATCCGCTGATTGTTTTCTTTAGAACAAGACCAAACTTAGGTCTATATTCCAAAGCATTCTTGAATTACAACCATTTAAGTTTGTAAAGAGCATTTTAATGTCAATTATCAAGGGGGGGGGGGGGGGGGGTTGACAGTTAAAGGGTTAAAGGCATCATTTAATTTCATCATCATTTAATTTGAAGAATGTTTGTAACCAACAAACCAGTTTTGTTTACTACCATTGACTTCCATTGCATCGAAAATAAAATAAAATACAAATGACACATTTCTTTAAATATCGTCTATGTTCCACAGAAGAAGAAGAAAAGTGAAAAATTTACCCACCCAAACGAAATTTAACAAGTGTTATAACGCCGTACATAACAGGACATTTAAAGAAAACTGGTTTTAATCTAGGCTACTTCCCTCAACTCTCCAAATAATAATAAACTCGCCTGGTTTTACTCCATAGGTCTCTTTGTTCATCTGTTCTCCATCTTCACTGGTATTCCTCTGCGCTTTGTGGTCTTGAGCAGGGGTTGCTTTGTCCAAACTTTTAGTAACATTTCCAGCCAGATCAAATATTAACTTTAAATCGTTCGATTCAGATTTAACATTATTACTGACAGTCTGATTTTCGGATGAAAGACAGTGGTGTGTAATGCAAAGTGATATTGCAGCACAAATGTGTACGCTTTGCATAAGCATATTCCTCCTTCAATATATGTGTGACTCTAAGCAGAATTTAAAAGTTGCTTCGTAACATAATACCAGACTGCCGCCACAATACCGTATATTGTAGAATAGACGCCGCGCGGATCGTGATTGTGCTGTCAAGAAAAGTTTTAACCCTGTAAAACCTGTCATATTTGATAGGCCCTACATGGATTTCTAAGACCTGTAAATGATCAACATGATCAAAACTTTGTTGCACACAATCTTCTACATGCCTTCCGTTCGACTTAGTAGCCTAGCCTACTAATTTATTATAACGCAAAAATTTTTTGATTGTAATAGCTATTTATTTATTTTTTAAATCATGTTAAAATGTATGTCAAATATAATACAACAGGGCTTTTGAGGGATGCTAATCTCAAGCATCATTGTTTTGCATCGCATTGTGTTTTGCCACCACAGTAGCCTGCTTTGATCATAAAACTAAGCAATGAAATATCATTATGATGATTATTGAAAGATATAGAGGTAAAACTTACAATTACATGCATGCATTTTGTGCAAGTAGCCTGCTAAACTGTTATAAAATTCTCATTTTACATTAATACAAGCTACCAGAATTTCATCCTTATTTTTAGGCCAATTAAATAAATAACATCTGCACTAAATTTTGCTCAGTTTGCATCTCTGAATAAAATGTATAGGTGTTTTTCGTCCTCCAATGTGAGGTCCATTTCCTCACCGTAACATATGACGTGCCAGAAAAACCTGATAAACATAAACATAAAATACATAGGCTTTTATAATGTTTGTCCAAAGATTCAAGTTCCATTTAAACTTTTTTCTTGACTATTATTTATAGGCCTATGTCACGCTTTACAGGGTTGACAGAAGACTCATGTTTGTATTTATGTTTAGGCTATGCTACTAGTGAGGTGTTAAATGACTCCATGAAGCTATATGTCACATGATTTCTGCTATATTCACATCTCTTGTTTAGGCATGTTTAATAGTAACACTTTCTGGGAACAGCTGGTTTTGCATTTACTCAGTGTTTTTGCATACCATCACTTTTCTAGTGTAGGCTACATACCAGTAAAATGTGCTGCAAAAAAAAGAAGAAAAGGAAATAGCCTAATAGGCTAAATAAAGGCTAGCCTATATTATATAATTTCCGGTGGTATTTTGAAGCATTCTAAGAATGTTTTCTAAGAATTTGACTCTTTAATATATATATATATATATATATATATATATATTTTTTTTTTTTTTTTCTGAAATAAAGGAAGCTTTACTGTCTGCTGCTCGTTTTTTAATTTTGGCGCTGGATCTTAGCGCCCTCTAGTGATCGTTTCCGTGAACTACATCATCAATTGCTCCTCCTACCTACAGATGGCGGCTCCCGACAAACGCAACAGACCTTTCATCATGGTTATGGAGTTTATCAAATAGACTTCCTCAAGGGCTGGTACGCATCGCATACAATTTATTTTGTACGGTTTTACATACATTTTATTCTTTTTCAGAACTGAACTGCCGTGTAAGGTCAGCGTCACTCTCTGTTTGACATCTAACGTTAGTACGGTGTGGTTTACAAGTGTACGTTACTAGCAAAATGTGTATACATAACATTTAGTTAGAATTGACCAACTAGACGCTTTTTTTTTATAAAGTTAGTGTTGTATCAGACAATTGTTTTTGTTTGCCTGTGTGTCACTCTTCGTGCTGGAGCATAATGGTAAGTGGCGTCTTCCAACTTACGGTTGCATTTTTGTGAAATTGTTTGTTTATGTTTTTTTCATAAAACATCAAACCCTTCGGTTAAAACAAACTAGGTCTAACACTAACAGACGCCGAACTGTTGCCAATACTTTCGTTTCTCAAGAGTTGACTAGCATATTAGCTTTTCTGTTCCCGCCCATTCACGTTACAAAGTACAAATAGTGAAAGTCAACACAAATGAGTCATGCGCTGAAAGTATTTCCTTTCCCCCACTACCACCGGCTAAAGTTTCCTCATTTGCCTTTCTGTTTGCAGGCTCACGCCCACCTGATAGAAAACTGGAAGCATGTAGCACAGGTCTGTTAAATCTAAACTCTTTCATCTATTACTGTAGAGATGCTGTATTATCCACTGTGGTGTAATGGCACAGACTTCACTAAACAGGATTTGGTTGTCTAAACAAATGATAGATTTGCATGCACGCATATAAACTTGTTTTAACACTTGATGCATGCTTCTTACTTTGTACAGATCACTCAGAAGACTTTTAAAGACACCTGTCTGTTTTTCATCAGTATAAAATGTCAAGTTTCCTCAAGAAGCACATTACCTCTATGGGTGAGATGTAGATCACGAGTGTGGTATATATTGTACAGGGATGCTAGGTGTGTTGAGATGCTGTTGATCTGCGTTGTTGCTCTGCTTGTGGGCTTACTGCTGTGGTGGCTACAATGGTAATGTTAAATGGATTGGCTTGCAGAATTTTTCCACTATTTTGTTTACATAACCCTGGAATGCACTACATGATTATTGGAACTGATTTTAAAATGACCCTATATGCTATTTTAAATGTTCCTAATTTATTTTTGGAGGTCTCCTGCAATAGATTTACATGCATCCAAAGTCAATTTTCTCATCATATACATCGCAGCATCACCTCTTATCTCTCAGTGTCTGAAATGGTTCAATCAAGGATACAGTCTCTCTAAAGTTAGTCTCGCTTAGCCACCCCAGAAATCTGCAGACCTTTTAGATTCACAAATGGTCATATTACCTACTACATGCTAGGTAATGTCGAAAAGGCATAATAGGCACTTTCTTTGTAAAAGGAAAAACTGGGCATCATACACTGAACAAAGGGGAATCACACACTACCAGACATTCAAGACATTCTGAACGCAACAAATTTACACAGAAACATGTGACAAATTGAAACAAAATAAGTTCTTTAATCAGCTCAAAATTTTAAACATGTTTGATATCCTTCGACTGGATAGAATCTTATTCTGAATAAAATAAAAATTTGAGTCTGTGCCCACGATACCCTTCATGATTTTGGACTCTGATTACCCAAAATCTGCAGACTTTGTATCTATCGCCGACTCCTCCAGACTGCAAATCAGGAGAAACATTTGTAGAAAAAATTGTGTAGTGTATTCCAGACAACTTTCATGATGTTAATGCTCTTTCTGATTTGTGGCAGCTAGCAATCTAAAGGCTCTGTTATTTAATACAGGTTTGTGAGGTGATTCATCTTCCATGTTGCTTTTGCACTTTTTTGTCTGAATGTCTGACAGTGTGTTTTTTTTATTTTATAGTAAAAGAAATTATTCCACTTGGTATACCACGACCCAACAGTTTAGATGCCACGTCTCATCCTGTGTCAGGAAGTCCACGTCTTGAAACTTCTGAGAAGACTCCAAAACTTCTGAGCTCACTGCCTAAATGCATCCCACCCATCAAAAACCCTGAGCTGGAGCAGAGGAACAAGTCCACTTCAGCTGCACTCAAAGCCTCCAACAAGCGAACAGAACAGAATGGTATTCTGAATTGCAAAGTTGTTCTAAAAAAACTGCAACCGAACCATGGCAACAGTAAGAACGACTCTCTTAATCCCACGGTTAAAAAGGACAATCTGCAAAGGAACAGTACTTACAACAGAGACAGAGAACTTTCTTTTGCTCTCAGTAAAAAGCTGAATGAAAACTTGAGGGTAAATGTAACTATTAATTTCTTCTTAATGCATTTTGAAGTTTATCTATATTTCTAACAATGTTTTTTATGCAGGGATTCCCAAACATTTGTCTGCTGAACACTTTTGACCTAATTGGATCCTTTGACAAATTTGAAAGGTTTTATTCTACAGAATCGCAAGCTATAGCTAATGAAATATTTTAGAAATGAGCATAAATCATAATAATAATACATTTTAAAAAATCACTGCAGATTTTTTTTTAAATTAATTTCCATCACTTTTACATCCTGGAAAATCAAATAATATTAAAAAAATAAACAATTGAAGTATCCTCGGTAGAATTTAAGTTAATATTTAAATAATTTAAAAACACATTTGCATGTTCATGGTTCTCTACACTATTGAATACTCTTGAAATATATTTGAGGGGGAAGTCATGGCAATTTTTTTTGCAGTGAATATTTTATCGTATTTATGATCAGATCTAAAATATTTAATTGGCTATTTATCTTGCCATTATGTAGAGTAAAAATTGTCCAATTTGCTCACAAATTGTTCTTTTAAGATGTTTTTATTTTGTGAATCGGTCAAAATGTTCTCAAGTCAATCCGAATGATTCATTAGTGCATCCGTCATGAATCAGAATGATTATTTTAATTTTAAAATATCTTTTCTAGTCATCAACAATTGACTGGAAAGGCCAATGTACTGGAAATTAATTTGTCAAAAAAATTGGATTTGGTTATTGTAGTCATAATTGTTATAGCTTGTCTGCTTACTGGATTCTAACTTCATGAACATGAATGCTCTGATGTTTTGTGTTCAGGTTGGAGGAGGTTTGTTTCAGTCAGCTGTGAAGGATCGGAGACATACTCTTCCTCAGCCACCTCACTACAGGCGTAATCCTGAGAGCCATAATTCCTGCTCATTCCAGCAGAGACCTAAAACCTCCGATCACCATCCTGATCGGAAAAAAGATAGATTGGAGAAAAGAGAACACAAAACCTCCCATTGTAGCAACATGTCCTTACAGAAGGTACAGTTCATGAAGATAGCCACAGATGCTGAAATGGGATTAAATGAAACTATACTGATACTGTTTTCCCATGTTTGGTTGTGTTACAGGAGTTAAGCACCTCTCAACAGAAGACTAGTCCAGGTAAGGATTATTACCCTTTGTTATATTACTGATAATGCCCAGCTGTTTATTTGATAACTTTTCAAACTAAACTGGTTCACTTTCTATGTCAATTACCCCATTTTGCCAACAGAGCACAGGCTGTCCTTAACTGCAAAGAGAAAAAGAGAGGGTAGTACAGACAGTGAGAAGGAAATTAAACGGCCATGTGCTGATTTCCAACCCACCCCCAGCTCTTCCATTATAACCTCACCTTTAAAGTTTGTTAGACGTGCTTTTGTGAAGTCCAGCAATGACTCTGTGATAACTATAAATGAGAAACAGTCCCCTACAAAGCTGCCTTCCGCATCAAACACCAACAACAAACCAAGACCTTCATCCTCCATCTCCAAGCAGCTTTTTAAACCATGTAAGGACTCAAACACGGGAAGTGACAAACTTCACTCATTTCAACTCACTAAATCACCCACAACTGCAGAGCCTAAAGATGTTATGCCTAAAAATTCCAAAACTCCACCCAGCCAACCGCATTTGCGCAAAGTCTCTCCAAAGTCAAGCGCAGCGTTCGATAGCATCGAGAACCTCTTTACTCCAGACTGTTGCTTATCATCGCCCAAAACTCATAACAAAAAAACAAATGGTGAGAGAGAAATTTGTACTGTCTCCACACACACAATCCCCTCATCCAGCCAAATTCGCTCATCCCCCCATCAGACTGATCTAAGATCACCCAACTTTACAGGGCAAGCCAGTTCATGTAAGATGGAACCGGATGAAAGAACACTGTTGAAAGTGGAGCAGTCACGCAGCCCCAAGGCTATCATGCCTGGCCCAGCTGCGTCGGTGAAAGTAGAAGGATCAAGAGAACAGAAGTGCTGCCCCCAGTGGAAAGATCCCTTAGATATTGAGCTGGAAGACGACTCGGGCAATGAGTTGAGAGAACACTGTGCTATCAGCCTGAGCAGCAGTAGCAGTAGTCATGAAGATGAGCAGCTGCCATCCCTGCGGGACATCCTGGATTGGAGTGTCCGTGTGCCGGTAACTCCCGAAAAAAATGCTTTCTCAGAGCCCAACACACCGGTCAAAAAAGCAGCAGTAAGTCTAAGAATATTCAGAAAAACACATAATGACCTCATGTGCCATAAATCAATTTTTGACATGGCTGATCTTCTAAAAAAATCAACAACAAAAAAATATTTTTTCTCCCTCCATCTATATTAGCCTGAGGCAGTGAAAGCCAAAGCCGTTAGTTATATAAATACACTGGAGCAGATGCTGCAAGAGAAGGAACAATATCAGAGGTTGGTTTGAAAACCTGATTTGTTTTTTGTTTTTCCCCCAACTTAATTCCCAGCGTGTCTTATTTTGTGCTTGGCAGCCCTTGGATTGCTGTAGTGCTTTGAATTTCAATGATTGAGAGATCAAACTATCAATGTTGATGCCAGTGGTGTTTACTACTTGCATTGCTATTAAAAGGATAGTTCACCTAAAAATGTGAAATGTAGGATCACAAGTAGACGAGGGAGACACATACCCGTTTACTCCTGGTGTTTTAATCCTTCTCTTTTGTCCCATTTCGACCACATCTGTCCTGATTTCTTTGAGGGGAGGGTCTATGGGTGGGTAAATGTATGTGCCTTTTCAGATCTTTCGATCTAATGGACAAATAAGCTTGCATAATTTAAAGATAAACATGGCAGAAAAACACCCGGAAGAACAGAAAAATTAACATTTTTGAAAAATTAGAAAACATGAATGCTGAGAGAACATTGTGCTTGGTACGTTTTTCGTCTTATAACCAAACTTAGGTCTTCAGCTGACAAAGTTTAAATCCTGTTTGGCTAGCGCACTTCCCATAATGTTTACGTATTAGGTCAGTAGGCAGTCCTGTGGTTGTTCGAACGCATTTAACCACATGAGGGTTTACACTACGAAAGCAATCCGGTCAAATGCGTTTTTCGACTACATCTGGAAGTGGTCGAAAGTGGACGAGCTCAAAATGTTTTAGACCCCGTTTACACATGTATTTAGCATCGCCCACTTGTGATCCGATTGACAAAAACGCTTCTTAATACCAGGTGTAAGCAAGGCCTTAATAGAGCACATCACATTTGGTAAACTGAAGCTAGAACCTACTTGCATGACACACAAGAACAAACCTTATCAAGTAAGCATGTTTTCCAAATTTGATCTGCTCTACATGAATGTGTGTTGGTTTAAACAACGTGGATTTATTTTACAAACTCTATAAACATTTTGAAGTGTCAGTTTTTGTGGAGTTGATTTTTAATGGAGGGACTAAAATCCCAGGTTTTGTTAAAAATATCTTAATTTATGTTCTGAAGATGATTTTAAAGTCTCATTGGTTGGAACGACATGAGGGTCAGTAAATGATGAATGAATTTTCATTTTTGACGACTATCTTTTCATGTCTTTACATTGCTAGTATTTAGAATTAGGGACTTTTCAAAACTCATAAGTCGGCATAACTTGACATGAATTATACCTCGAATGAACAATGCAGTCATCAAACTTATGATTTTTGCCTTGTAGACAATAAGACCACAGAAAAATCTCATTACCGGTAGTTTACATTAAAGTTGATACTCAAATCTTGTCTAGGGACCATACTATTATAGAGACTTAGGTGGGTTCTTTTGAGTTTGAACCGTTTAAGCAGCTGCCCAGACAAGGCTCTCCTGTGAGTGACAGAGACAATATAAAAAGCAATCGTAGAAACACCAGTAATGTGCTGAAAACTACCCAAAACACCAGTCACAACATTTGTTTTCTTCTGAAAATGTAATAGTATAGTCCTAATTCACTTATTCTTCCGAGTACTCTTGCTGTATTGATGTTAGGCATTCCGGCTGACAGTAACACTTTGGGTCTGTAAAATCGACAGATGTTGTTCATTCATTCCATCAGTCTCACAGACCTGTGATTATGCCATGACAGAATTTGTCAAGATGAAGCACGCTGCATTTAGCCTACTGTCTCACCCTAATAAATGTCTAATTACTTGACTCACTTTTTTATTTTTTTATTTTAATACACAGGTCAAAAGAGTTGGAGAGACAGTTACTTGAGTCATGTGAAGAGGATCTGCTGAATTTATTTGAGGATGAGAACATTGAAAATAAAGAGGAAGACATCTCACTTGAGCAAAGGTATTTAGTTAATGCCTGGCTGGCTTCATTCACACCATTTGCTTTTCAAATCCAGTGTTTAGTAATGAGTCAACCCCCCATTTTTATATATATATGTGTGTGTATATGTGTAAATGTGCATGTATATAGTTTAAATATGTATGCTCTACATAGTGTTATGTAGAATCAGCCTCTTGGATATTTATCATAAATCTGTGAATCATTTTTGTTAAATTTTTAGGGAATTTTTGCAAAAGTTCTCGGTCGCCTCATGTGCCATCAGGGACATCCACCCAGGAGAGGAAGTATTCATACCTGCTAAGTTTGGTCGACTCTTCAACCACAAGACGCTGGATCTGAGGAAGATTAGCGTGACTCCGCACAACAGATCACAACAAATCCTCCTTCAGTAAGACTGGCAACAATTTGACACTGTACCCGAACACAAGTCATATCCAGTTTTCTCTTGATTGTATGATACCATTTAAAAAGATGTTAACAATATCAAAATGTGCTAATTTTTGAAATGTGAAAAATTAACAAATTGATTGATTCCTTCTGTTGAGATCTGTAATTTGCCATTGTTACTAATCAGACATCGTAAACTCAATGTCAGTTTGTCAGTGTGTTCACTTCTTAAAGAATGAGTATTTGTGTGAAAAGGGAATAAAATGAAAGAGAGGCATAAGTTCTGCTTGCTATATGAATGTTTTGATTCTTTTTCTATAGGGCCCGTACTGAACATGTGTTGTCTCTGATCAGTGCTGGCTTGTTGAAGAAAGCCTATTTTTCTTTCCCTTGTCAGCCTGAGGTTACACGGTGGCTTTTCCAGGTAAAATCATCCTCTTTCCTCATATTTTCTGTCCTACAAAACACTGTATGCTTAGTAAGTAACAACTGGAAGTATGTATAGTGGCTCAAAAAAACTTAAACTACATTTAAAAATGCTAATTAATATTTTGTA
The DNA here is from genome assembly GCF_051911475.1 of Siphateles boraxobius. NCBI lineage: Eukaryota > Metazoa > Chordata > Actinopteri > Cypriniformes > Leuciscidae > Siphateles > Siphateles boraxobius. Next base: position 4,868,319 of record NW_027508997.1, on the reverse strand, counting down.
ATCTAATAGGATGCTCTTTTTGGGGACACTGTATGTTTTGTCTCATGCATAATGTGTAAATGTTTTTGATCTGTTGATCTGTTTTTTTTATAAGCTGTATTAAGTAACATATTTTATTTTCAGCTTTCATTTTGTATTGTTTTATGAAGTTATTGCAGTTTTAGGGCCCACTGTTCCCATGATATACATCTGACTTGAGTTATAAAATGTGCCTTGTTTCATTTTGTTTGGTCAATGTCTGCTTCTATTCTCTCATGGGAATCCTGCATAACCTAAGGACATTTACGTTTAATCGTATACATTATAGTCAGGTTACTTTCCTGAGAGCTTATGCTTGTAGCACTCCAAATTGCATACAAATTTGCAGATTCAACTTGCATCTTACAAAAGATACAAATTCAATAAATACAATCTAATTGAATTCAGATAATTTTAGATTAGGGTCCAATTCTCACTATTAACTACAACTTTTGCCTTAATGAACTCCTAATTACTGCTTATTAATTGTTAATAACGTAGTTGTTAAGTTTAGGTATTGGGTGGATTAAGGGATGTAGATATGATCATGCAAAGTAAGGCATTAATATGTGCTAAGTACTAATAAACAGCCAATATCCTAGTAATATGCATGCTCATAAGCAACTAGTTAATAGTGAGAATTGGACCCTAAACTAAAGTGTTATCATATAATTTTCATAATTATAAACAACTGGCACTTTAACAGGCAATGATCTGCCGGAAATGTATGTACAGAATTATGGGGTTTTTTTTCAGATGATGTCAGTTCACCCAAACCCCGTCATTTCCTCACTGATCCTGCAGTCCCTACAAACCATCGCTCTGTCAGCTGCTCAACACATCGGTATGCTCAAAATACCTCATAATGGCCAACTGTGCTATACCTGTACAAGTTATAAAGTAGTAAAATTGACTGTCGTGTTGTAGTTGAAAACCACAACCAAAGTTTCAAAGTGTGGGAACCCTCTCTACGGGACATCACTCTGGTTTTCCTGAATATGGGGGCGTCGTTCATCAGTCTCTTCCCTCTGGAGGTCCTCCAACCCCCTTTTAATGAGGGAGACCTTTTGTGAGTTTTTTTTTATACCCTTCTATCTGCAGTATTATAACTTTTGTAGTACTATTATGTTTTGGTCTTTCAAATATTAGACATAAGTCATGATTAGCAAAAGCTTTATAATAATGCTAAGTCTGCATTTTTAATGGACTTGTATGTTTTGGCAGAGAGGCCTTTCAGCCGGAAGACACCAGCCAAGACAGAGTGATATCTGACAGTGCCACTTTACCAATGCATAATTTAGAGAGTGTTCTCAAGGTAAGCTGAATATTTGAAGAAATGTTTTATCATCAGTTTGTCTAATGCTAAAAAAGCTTTAAATGTAATGTCATTATCAATATTGTTTGTATTATTTTTATTTTTTTCATTCAGTACCTCTCTCTGTGCACTGCGCTGTGTCCGAGAGCGTACACTGACGAGGAGCTGCTGTTGCTTCTGGCGGTGGTGTGTAGAATTGGTCTGGAGACTCATTTTCAGCTGCTACCAACTGGAAATTTCAGCCTCCTGCTTCAGAATCTGCTCAAAAACACCACAAACTGGGATGTACAGGTCAGAAACAGTGTTAAATATTCACCATAGTTATCCCAAAAATAAACATTCTGTCATCATTTACTCTCCCTCATGCCATTCCAAGCTATTTTAATTTTGGAGCCTGAAATGCAGTCATTATATAATGAATAAAAGTCAGTACATACTTATTTTGTGTTCCGAATATTAAAAGTTAAAACAGAAAATGATGACAGATTTTTAAATGTGTCAGTTCATTTTCTCACATTTAGCTTTCTCTCCTTTTTTAAACGTGTAGATAACTAAAGCTTGCCAGATTCTGACTGATTTGTCAGAAGATCATCACAACCTCAGGAGACTCGTTTATCTTCTGCCAGATAGCACTCGTGGAAAGTGAGTGAAAACCTGTAATGCAAATGAATATTTATTCTACTTGTAGACTTTTTAATGTAGACCATAGAGATAATTAAGTGAATCAGCAGCATTTACTGTAAGAGCTTTCTGTAATTATTCATCATCTGTTTCATCAACAGGCAATTAAAACGGCACCTAAGTGTGTCTATCATCTCAAAGCTTTTGAATCACACCTGCACTTACAAACTCTCAGGCACAGAGTTTACGGTGAGAATAATCCATAGAATATTAGCAGCTTTTCAATGTTCAGACAATTTAGCTCTATAGACCCAAACACCCAAATGGTCTATAGATGCTTTATGATTTTTGATGGGTGGAATTATGCAGATGTATCATTCACCAACTACACTTGGCAGGCCATGCTTTTGTCAAACTTCTTTCATTTTTGAAGTTATGAGATTGTAGTAATGAGATTTGAAGTAATGAGATTGACTCATCTTTGTTTCTTACAATGTATTTATTTTTCCAGCTATCTGAGCTGAAACCTTTCCTACCTGAAATGCGTCCCTCATCCCTGCTGAAAGTCCTCAGGTCTGCAAGGAGAGCAGAGGATTGTGATGCCACTCTAGACCAACAAGTGAGCAGAAAGTCATCTAAAGGCTGAGAGCTATTGTATCATTACTTTTTTAATATCCAAGAGTGATATAGCGAAACGACTTCGTTGAATAAGCTGATAAATTATCTTTCATACAGGCATATTACCTCTGCTACAGCCTTTTGACTTTGACAAATGAAGCCTCCAATTTTGAGTTTTTACCCTCAACCCAGAGAGTAAGTGTCCAATTTCTGTTTTTATACCATTTTATAGTAAGGGATGCAATCTGCACAATTTTATTCGATTTCAGGGAGATAAAATCCAATTCCGAAACAGTTCTCTATGTATCCTAATTTTCATTGATGTGCCGCTTTCATGTTTGGTTCTAAATGTACTTTTCCATCCATCAGAATTATTAATAAGGGGTTTAGAAATCAGATTCAGATTTTTTTTGTGGATCGATCCAGAAGAATCGTGATGCATCTGTGAATAGATTTTTCCCCCCAACCTTATTTTATAGTGCACTCATAAAGGAGCAGTGTTAATGAATCAGTCACAGAAAGACCCTCTCAGTGGACACAGCCCTACTCTGTCTTCTGGTACCACTCTCACCCTCAGGGACCAATTATGAATATAACTTATTTTACTCTCGAAAGAGAAAGGAGTTGTGTGAATTGAAGTGAGGGATGATTTTACTGACTGAATGGTGATGTTTGGAGGGGTGTGGTTCAGCATGCATGAGTGTATTTACTGCTGTTCTTTCCAGGTCTCTATTTTTTAAGCATTTCTCATTACATCTTGAATAAGATCGGTCTCAATTTTCAGACTTTTGACAATAATCAATACAGTATGTCAATATTTGCATGATTTCTCTGAAATGGCTATAGATGACAAATAAAACGGAGGAACCAACATTTCAAAAGTAATTGTTGCTAATTAGAGAGAACTTTTTGCACTTTTTGTTTTTACAGTACTCACTACAGTGTACTTGTGTTAAAAAACAGGATGATTAAAATCCTGTTCTTTTAATGTTTAAAACCAGTAATAGTCAAATTTTTTAAATAATATCAAGGTTGTATTTCACTACATGAAGATAAGGAATAATGATGTATTATAATTTTAATGAATAAATGCACTAACGTTATTAAATGAGAGACAATGTATAATTCGATGGTCATTATGGTGAAATAAACCCGACAGGGTGAGCAGAACTTGTTTGATCTTGTATCATCCTTAAGGGGCTGACTGTCCATTTTCTTATTACAAAACTGCTTAATAAATAATATAGTATATTGATTTAGTTTGAAGCTGTTTGATTTTGTAAGATGAGAGTGCTACGGGAGACATGGAACTGAAAGTGTAGGAAAGTGGTTGTCACTGTTATTACACAAATGTCATTATACAAAAATATTTGACAATAGAATGTCAAGAGTTGAATATTTAGGAGTCTTGTAATAGCCAGCAATATTATCACCACATTTAGAGTTTTGACTCAAACTCACCAATTCCTAATGGTGTTTTTTTCTTCTTAAAATTGAATCCAAGTGCAAAAGCTTAATGGATCAGGGGTCTAATTTATTCTCAATATTGTTTAAATGAAGTAAAGCACATCTGACTGTGCCTTAGTCTTAGTCCTGTCTGTTTTCTTAACTGGACTAACTTTATCCCTCTTTCACTGCCAGAATGATCTGCGGAGTCTTTCTTCTCAGCTGGAGAAGCACATTAAGTGTGACATAAGGGAGAGCGAGAAAATGCTGTACAGAAGCAAGGTGAAGAGCAGCTTTATTCTGTTCTCGGAGAATCCCACATTCTGCTGATATCAAAGGGATTCAAATTTTTATTGGCAGTGTTATTTTTTGTCTTTTCTTCTGTAGGTGAAAGACTTTGTGGCAAGAATATACACAAAGTGGCAGGTGCTTCTCAGACGAACAAGGCCTCAAGAGGTAATGTGAAAGAATACAGGCAACTGATTCAGATGAAAGCTGTTATTACTTTTAGCTGACTGTGAAGGCAACATTTTGCTCACATGTGTTTTCATAATTCAAGCAGCAGGAGACTTTAGTTAAAATGTCGGTCTGGAAGAATTAGTGACATTGTTTGAAGATTGAAGAATTTGTTGTCAGTGTTGTCTTTTTAACAGTCATGCATAATCAAGAATAGTTCACTTAAATAGAAGTCCTGTTATTGACTCACCCGTATGTTTTTCCTAAACCTAATCACTAATTTTTTTCTGTAACACAAAAGGAGATTTTTTTTAAAAATGTCCTGGTCGCTCTTCAAGCTTGAAAAAAATAACTAGCAAAAGCACCATAGAATGATCTCAAAAATGATCCAAATGACTTTTCTATTTTCTTACAATATGATGGCTTTGTGTGAGGAACAGAATTAGCTGAAAATCTGTGTGTTCAATAAATCAGTTGATCGCAAACCTGTTACAAGCTATTTATAAATTGAATTTGGTTGATGTTGGAGCTAATGTCAAGATATTCAGTGAAAATCATACAAAGCTATTGTATGACTTTGAAAGAGTTGGAGGCCGTACACACTTTGACTGTTGTGTTGGTGTCTTTTACAGCATCCTGTTCATGACACTGCATCCTAAAAATGTAGTATTCAATTAACGGGATAGTTCACCCAAAAATGAAAATTCTGTCAGTATTTGCTCACCCTCATGTTGATCCAACGCCGTAAGATCTTTGTTCATTTTTGATGAAATCTGAGAGCTGGATAATTACTCCATACTAGTCCATAGGCTTCTTGAGGGATTGAACTTGCCGGCCTCGAAAAGTTATTAAAGACATCGTTAAAATGGTCCAAGTGAATACAGTGGCTCAATCCTAAGTTTATCAAACGACAAGAACACTTTTTGTGCGCAAAAAACAAACAAAAATAACAACTTTATTTCAATTATTCATTTCCATCTCTCTGGGCCTCGAGTCAGGTTACTAGTTTAACAGCGTATGATCTGTTGTTGTACGTCACACGCATCACCCACATGACCAGCGTCAGCCAATAGTGAGCCTACGTGTGACGTAGCTCTACGCAATTACACTACGTTAACTGACTCGAGGCCCACAGAGAAGGAAATTAATAGTTGAAATAAAGTCGTTATTTATGTTTGTTTTTGCGCACAAAAAGTATTCTCGTCGCTTGATAAACTTAATATTGAGCCACTGTAGTCACTTGAACTATTTTAACGATGTCTTTAATAACTTTTCGAGGCCGGCAAGTTTCAATCCCTCAAGAAGCCTATGGATTAGTATGGAGGAGTGATCCAGCTCTCAGATTTCATCAAAAACATCTTAATTCGTGTTCCGAAGATGAACGAAGGTCTTACGGGGTTGGAACAACATGAGGATGAGTAAATACTGACAGAATTTTGATTTTTGGGTGATCTATCCCTTTAAAAAGTAGCTTTTAAAAACTCGTCTCTAAACTTTGCATCTCGCTTTTTAAACGCAAAAAATGCTTTCTGTATGAATGGCCACTAAGAATATAGTTTTCATATGCACTAATTTTATCATACTGTTAATTGAATGGGAAAAAATGAAGCCAGAATGTTCTGCCAATTTTTTCCTTTCGTGTTGCATAGAAGAAAGAAAGTCATACAGGTTTGGCACGACAGTTGAGGGAGAGTAAATAATGCCCGCATTTTCATTTTTGTGTGAGTTATCTCTTCAGTTGGCCTCTTGTGTAATTCACAGGGAAAGCTGTATGATTATTGGAAGCCCCCACCAGAGGATGAGGTGCCCAGCAGTCCTCAGGGCCAGTCCTGCATCAAAGCTCAAGACACTTCAGTAAATACAGAAGAAACTCTGGCCGTGGAGTGGAGCGGTACAGAGTCAGACGAAGATGCTGAGAGCAAAAAGGAAGATGAGGACTTGCCAAAAGAGTGTGAGGAGACGATAGAACAAAGCAATGAAAATTGTGTGGAGGACATCAGCGATGTAGAGGAGAAAAGTGAAGAGCCAGAGCAACAGCTGATGGAGCTAGGTGATGATGCAATGTTGGAAGAAATATCTGATGAAAAGCTGTTTGAAAGTCACGAAGACTTAGAGAATGACGATGATCTCATGAACCGAGAGGAGGAGCTTCTTAAAGATGAAGAGCCTCATGAAGAAAACAGAAAAAACACACCTGTAGAAGAAAACACGGAGGCATTAAAGGAGCTTGAGGACTTGTTAGAGAAAGAGAAGCTGTTAGAGATGAAAGAGGGAATGGAGGAAGGGATTTGATAGGGGATGTATTTGGATTCGGAGGAGTCTTGAGAAAGAATAGTTGAAACATTCTCAGGTCATGTTAGAATTTTACACCACACCTTTGTTGCCCTCCATTCATATGCACATTATTTAGGGATTTTTCCATTAATAAATAGTTATAGTCTTTAAGTGACACATGTGATGCTTGTAGTTGTTTACATCTTGTTTATAATGTATATATTCGGAGTATATTGTTTTTACAAGTTTCATCTCTTTTAAGAAATAATGTCTATTATTAAATGTTTGGCCCTGGTTTCTCTGAAAACGAGACCTTAAACATTTTTTTATGTACATATATTTCATTTGTTAAAACGTAACATCTATTAGGTTAATGTGCACACTGGTAGTTTTCAGGATCTGCTATTTATGCTGCTGTGTAATCAGTTCTGTAAAATTTTTTAGTTTGCCAAAAACATGGGATATCTTTATCCAGAAAATATAACAGCAAAAGCAAGGGCTTAAATCGTTGTCAACCTTTTCTGTAGGTTTCCGTATATTTAAGCATCACATTAGGTATAGTGGATATAGTGTATTTATATTATTACTTTGTTGTTGGCAATCCAGTCTTCCTCAAAAAAGAAAAAATTCACAGTGATGTTTATCATAAGAATTAATTATTTAAAAAGGCTGTATTTCTTAAAAAGATATAAAATCCTTTGGTTATTTTTATGAAAATAAATACTTGTTCTGATAAAAAAAAAGAAAAAAAAAGAGGGTCTGTGTTTCTCCACTCACACTCAAGACTAGGCTGGTCTTACAAGTGTTTACATCATAGCCGTGCATTGTTCATCTCTTCCAAATGGTGGTGTTCACGGAGCAACACGTATGATTTAAAAAAAAGAAGGCATGCTTCTTTCATGGATATTCACAATTGTGTGTTCTGTGGTGAGCATCAGTCTATCATATTCTTTGATCTGTTTTGCAACAACATATTCAACACATTGAACAGACTGCATGTTTTAACAGTGTTTTTTGTTTATTATTATAATTGTGTAAGCGTGCTTTGTCCAATAGACAGCGAAGGAATGCGGTAGCCCAAATGTTTTTTTCTCCAATATGTTTGTTGTTCGAGAGTATTGTGAGATTGTGTCGCAGGAGGGCGTACAGTATCTACCTGTGACGAGTGACGAGGCTCGCGCGCGGGCACGCTCAGCACAGAGACTATCACAGCTGAGTTCATTCTGCGCCTCTGCTCTTTCTCACGTTACTCGGCTTCGTCTTTACAGTAACTACTAGCCGACTTTCCTGCGTTTTTGGACGGTTTGTGACGAAAGGCATTTCAGTAAGTCGACCACTTTGATACTATACACTTTTTCTTTTTGTGATATTTGTTGTCGATAATGCACGTCCGTACCTTAATGGTGAGCTTCGCACGAAAGGGAAGTTCTTTCCGACAGGTCAGTATTAAGTCTCTTACATATTGTGGAGTGAAGACAATATCATACAGACGACACGAAAAAGCTGAAAATCATCATTTCACAGACAAAATACCAACGTATATGGCAAGCCGCTTTAGTATTCCTTAAAAATAATTGTTTTACTAGTTCTTAATTATTATGAAGAAATCCAATTGCACCCTTTCTGTTTTGCTAATATTAAATGAGTCACTAATGCTTATTTTTTCGTACCAGTCACTAATCCCAGTAGTCACAAGTAACTACTTTCAATTTTTTTGTAACTACTCAAATTTTGTAGTATTATAGTCTTCCTAATATGTGGATAGACACTAATAACTATTTATTAGACAATACTGGGTATTCAAATTGTTAATAATATTTTATTCTTGCTATAGTTAGGTTTGAACTACGAGTCTGACTAGTCATTTCATACAACTCAACTAAATTCAAACTTTATTTATAAAGCACTTTCAACACCACAATGTGGAAACCAAAGTGCTGTACAGAAAGAATAAATAAAAGAATAAAGAACTTGGAACCAATAAAACATATACCATCCGACAACAAACAGCAAATTCCTAAACATTTTCAAATACTAATAAAAACAAAAGAGGTAACAGTCAGGATATATAGCCTACTAATTTCTCATAAAATAAAATTCTAATACACTAGAAACTATTGGGATATATGTATATATATATATATGTATATGTATGTATATATATATGTATATATATATATAGTATATATATATATATGTACCTGTAAGAAATAAGTAATGGTAAAATAAAAAAAATGGTAAAACATACAAAACTAAAATATGTGCCAAGAGCAATTAGAATAGTCAATATCTGAACCATATCTCCACCGGATTTGCTATTTGTTACAAATAAAAATGTAATACTCACTTGTAAGGCTATTGGTAATGTGATAGTGGTAAAGTATTAAGAGCAAACAAATGGTTGCAAGTAAACGTACTACATGAGGAAGCAGAATAGGAAAAAGCTACATTTGTAAAACGTACTAGTAGCAACGTGAATAGTTACACTAGTAACATAAAAATAGATTTATGTATCGCTTTTAGGGGTAAACAGTTTATTTATGGGAATAAATGTGAGTGTAGCTTGCCATACAATGTAAAATATTTCTGGCAAAGAGCAGTTCATTAAAAGTTAACCATTAAACTGTGTTAAAGGGCATATGACTGAGAGATAGGCTACTTCAGGCTACTGGTACTTGATGTGAAAGCATGCCAGAAAGATGTGGACATGTCTGCGCTTATTCAGATTAATGCATAAAGTATTACTCACCTGACAGTGAGAATTTGGGCAGTTTTCCTGGCACAAACACATTTAATTGTCCAATTTAAATGGCATCTGGGAGAAGAAAGTATTTTAGGGACACACCAGTAGCAGAATGTACTTGTCAAGAATACAACCTAATTGAAATATCTAATAATTGCTTCATAAATATAAAAACGCATAATTGACACATAATTCAGAAAAGTCTTTAGCGTTTAATGCTGAATCTTATACTGATGCATTGCTGATCTTATGCTGTCTACATATTACGATTTTAAATAACAAAATACATGACAAATACTCTCTCATGGCATCAACAAAGTTTAAAACTTCATCATTTTACACGCCTGCAAAGCAGCATCAGAGGCGTCACTGATACTATAGGGGCTGATGTGGGTCAAAGCTGCATTTTTACTATGACATTTATGTAGTATTGTTTCTTTAATACAGAGCTGCTCAGATCAGCTATAACTCAGCTGTGCAAAGAAGCCTTTAGAGACGGATTTGTTGCATACTGCCATATGATTTTTCTTCTCTTATTAACTGCTTATTATAGTTCAACAGAATATCTTTTTTATTCTCAACTGAAAAAGAGACAGTCCCTCATGCGATTCAGCATCCGGTCAATGACCCAGTGTACAATCAGGCACTGTCATTGCTTATCCTCATGGTCTTTTGCATGCAAGAATAGCATTTTTGTAAAAGACGGCTTTCATAATTATGCAATTCTCATTCATAAGCCAAACATTGATTTAGTTACTAATATCTTAGGCTAGCTTCATTGGTCTGCCATCCTCTATGAAATGTTTATTTATTTATTTACTTTCTTCGTTCATTGCCTTGTGCTAGAATATTGATGGATCATATTTCAGTGATGATGAACTAGATGGCGGATGTGCTGTTGAATTTCTGTGGAAGATTATTAGGCAGATTTGTAGACACTCAAAAGGCCTTCAACCGGTCTGCTGTTTTAGACTGCTATTTAATTCAAGGGGCTGTAAATTAAGAAATGCACTGTTTAAATTCATTCACTCACAAAGACCCTGCAGGCCATTAACGCATGGAATATAGCATGTTCTTGTCATTCGATAAGATTCATGAAATCATGATATGAAGTTAGTGTGTTTGTCGGTGACTGTCTCTTTTTAGAGGGGACTCGGATGTAAATGTGCTCCGAGTGATTGACAGCTGTTTAAAGACGCATGAAGGGTCTCATCCAGGCACTATTGAGCTGAGCTGCTTGCAGAAACAGAGCTATCGTTTTCTCTCTGCAGCTGCTCAATTCTTTTCACTTGATTCGGTCCATCCTACTGCCTGATACCATGTACCCTGTTGTACAACTCAACACTTTATTTTTAAATTAACTTGCAGCTGATCTTAGATTGTTTCAAATTGGCTTTGGCCCATCTCTGCTGCTCTGTAGAAGAATAAGAAATAGCAGTGTGTGTTTGACTGATCTCTTTCTGTCTGATGTGACCACACCACACTGTGCTGAGCTGTGGGCTACAGTGGACTCCAATTCATTTGCTTTTTTATGGCGTTAGTGCTAAGAGATTTTCCACTGGGAAGATCTTGCTCCTCGTGTGCCTGACCTATTCTGTCTTTCTTTTTTCTTTAGAGTTCTCATTCTCTCTAGGACATCTGAATTGGCAGAATAATAATACTGCTGATGGTTGTAATCCTGTAATGGATTTCATTCATAAACCTCTTACACTTTTTGGACCAAACTATTTTTCAATCCACACTGTTCTCTGGGCACTTCAGCAGAAAAGTTATTTGATTCCGGAAACATTCAGTGATATTTATTACCACATTCTGTTATACAGTATCTGCTAATGTTTGTAATCTTTGTTGACATAAATCAGACCCTGAAGGAATTTTTCCACAGACCTTTCAAAGCATATTTTTGTGTTCAAAAAACATTTCCTCATTAAAATCAATAATTTGTGATTATTATTATTAAATTAAAAAAATATGGATATAGCCTAAACTGTACCAATTATGCCTTTTTATTGAATTTATAAATTATATTGCAACATTTAAACTATTAAAATGTTACTCCAGCACCAAATCAGCATATTAGAATGATTTCTGAACGATCATATGACATTGAAAACTGGAGTAATGATGCTGAAAATTCAGCTTTGCAATCAGGAATAAGTTACATTTGGAAATATAATTAAAAGCGGACTGTTATTTTAAATTATATTAATATTTCACATTATTGAATGTATTTTTTGATCAAATAAATGCAGCTTTGGTGAGCATAAAAGACTTCTTTTAATGACGCATAAAAGACTTCTTGTAATGACATTAAAAACTAAGAAGTCAAAGCATCTTTTTCATTGTGCGTGTTTCTTCTCAGCTTTTTCAGCTCTTTGACATTGTTTCTGTTGTCGGTAGATTGCAGAACGAGGGATGCTGATCCGATGAACTTCTCTGGCACAGTGCTGCTGATTCCTGTGCTATAGCAGGTGTGAATTCAAGCACATCTGTGCAGTTATGATTGAGAGAGTTTGTTTTGTGTGTTTCATTTTAAACAGAGAGGAAAGGAGTGAAACAGTTTTGAATGAACAAGAATACGGAGGCCTTAGAAAGCCTCTGGGAATGTTCTCTCTGAAGTGGAGATAGAGGGAAAAGAAAACAGTGCTCATCTGGTGCGTAAGCTTGTTTAATGGAATGAGGGAGAGAGAGTGTGTTTATCTGAGAGAGGGGGAGAAGTCTGGAGTGTTTACAGAAGAGAGGGATTGAGTGTGTTAGAGTAGTGGGCGAAGGGAGGCGAACAGTCGGATGCTCAGGCCACTGTCCTCCTAAATCACATCAGACTGAGTGTGTGTTTGTGTGTCTGTGACACAATGACTATGCCTTTTTAAGTAACAACCATGCCCTTACAGGTCACTAACAACCTAATAAGCCAACAGTATAGTAAGGATAGTTAACAGTGCCAATATGGAGAAAAATGTTTTAGAACTAAAGAGGTTAATAGTAGTTTCGATAGATATGTGTATTAAATTATATCGATGAAACTATGGCTTACACTTCACTTTTTGAATCTGAATGAAAAAAAGACTGACATTATCCTGTTTGGATATGTCCAAACATATCCAATGTTGTGCACATTGGATATGTGCACAAGCACATGCTTGTGACCTTCAAATGTTGTCACCTTATAGTACCACCTGTATTCGGAATCTGGGGGTTTGGATTGATAGCAACATTAACTTTGAAAAGCAGATAAGTGCTGTTTTAAAATCCTGCTTCTTTCATCTTCGATTCTTAGCCAAGGTTAAGCCATTTTTGTCTGGTAAACACTTTGAGATAGCAATGCATGCATTTGTAACATCCAGATTGGAATATTGTAATTCTTTATATATTAGAGTTTCTCAGAAACATATCACCCGTCTACAATTAGTCCAAAATGCAGCTCCACGCCTCCTCAAAGGAATTTGTAAATTTTAACATATTACTCCGGTTCTGATCTCGCTTCACTGGCTACCGATTAAATTTCGAATAGATTTTAAAGTTTTGCTTTTTGTTTTTAAATCTCTACAGAATCTAGCTCCCCAGTACCTATCTGAACTGCTTCACCCAGAATTTAAGTCAAGATCCCTAAGATCGGGGGATTCGAACTTACTTTCGGTCCCCAGGACCAGATTAAAAAATAGGGGTGACCGTGCTTTCGCAGTTTATGGACCCAAGCTATGGAATAGCCTACCCTCAAATATCAGATCTGCCCAAACTCTGACACTTTTTAAAACTTCTCTGAAAACGCACCTTTTTTCATTAGCTTTTAATGTACCTTGATGTGTCCATCTTTTCTATTTGTTGGTTTCGTGCATGTATTGTCTACCTTTTTATTGCTTTGTTAACCACTTTGGTCAACGTCAGTTGTTTTTAAATGTGCTATACAAATAAAATTGTATTGTATTGTAATTGATGTTCGTACGTTAGATCCAGTGATCCATTAACTCCAGTGGTATAAGTGGCTTTCAAAAAGTCGTTTTATTCCATTCTAAGTTGAGCAACATTTAGTACTACTCACGTCATCCTGATGACCCCTATTAGTGGGTGCATACGGCACTTCATAATTTACTGTCGTTAACTTGGATCATTCCTTGTTTAAAAAAAAAAAAGGTAATGGTCAGATATGATCTAAAGTAAACCATCTTAATGACTGTCCCTGAATACCAGTGTAATTTTGTAATCCATCTGAGAGTATGTCATGATCTAGTGTTGATCAAGTAAAACTAGTATTGAGATGCAGCCTTGGTCAGAAGCTAGAAGTAAGACATTTGTAATTTTAACGAGCGCAGTTTCTGTGCTATATTCTGTGCCTGAATCCTGACTGAAATTTTTCATAAATATATTTTTTTTGCAAGAAGGAGCACAGTTGAGCAGACACATCTTTTTCTAGTATTTTAAATATAAATGGAAGATTTGAAATGGGTATTTAATTTGACAATTAATTTGGATTTAGTTGAGGTTTCTTAATGAGAGACTTAATAATTGCCAGGTTGAAGGGTCTTGGGACATGACCTAGAGATAAAAACGTATTAATAATATTGAGAGACGGCTCTTCTGCTGTAGCTAAGAACTCTTAAAGTAATTTAGTCGGTATTTGATCTTATAAACATGTTGGTTTAGATGCAATGATAAGTTTATTTAGCTCTTCCTGTCTGAAGCGCTGTAATTGTTCTTAAGGGGCAATAATGAGGCTGAATCATAAAACGCTGCCAAAAGATTGTAAAAAAAAAAAATTCTGATGCTTTCGATTTTCTCATTGAATAAATTCACAAAGTCATTATTACCAAAGTCCCTTTAAAGGTGCTCTAAGCGATGTCGGGTGACGACAATTCTTGTGGACGTTTAAAGTATTGTCAAACAAAACGGAGGCTAGCTAGACCCTCCCTCCTCCTCATCCGTGTACTAACCCCCCAAACCCCAACCACAAATCCTTCTTGTCGTTATTGGCTGGAACAGTTTGTTATGTTTCGTGGTGTGGTTAGCCAAGTTTGTTTTTGTTGCCGTTTCTGGAGCCTGGGGTGTCTGCAGAGACCGCGTTTCTTTTACAGTGTGTTCAGGGGACAAGCAGCAAGCGGTTAGTGAGGAGATGTTTGCTGTATGTGACAAAATGTTTTGGCCTAAAAAGCGCGACATCGCTTAGACCACCTTTAAGACAACTCATTTTGGCGGCCATCTTTGAAACGCCTTTCGGGCATGCAAGTGCAGCTCCTATCTCTTAAAATGGGCTAACATCAAATTCTCCAAAACTGTTCCACAAGCTTACGAATAAATTTCATATTTGAAACGACCAATGAAATCTGACAACAACTATCTCATAAATTTTGTTTATACACGCTCGATTCATGAACAAAATTTATAAGGCTGGATTAACGTAATGCGCATGCACAGTGGAAACTCGTGACTGACTGTTTCTATAGGAACCGGAGCCTCTAACGGCAGCTGCAGTTACACGATGACTTTACCAATCGGCGATTGGCTCTTATTTAGAAGACGGGACTTATTCCGCCATATTGAGCATTGCACTTTTTCCCATTCAAAACAATACGGGTAGCTAGTCTTTTGTTATTCTATAGTCTTTGTTATTACTAAACTAAACTGTGTTGGAATATACAGTTCAGGTGACGTTAACATATGTAGTTAGCTCCTCATTTCTCCCGCACACACAGTTTATTGCAGTATTCTCATGAACTCTGAACATGAAAACTCTTGAGCATTTCTGTACTGAGCCACTCTTCTTTTGATGCAAGGAGAGAGAAGTCAGAGATGAGCTCTGGTTGAGTTTGTGATATTTGGATTAAGTCATGGCTCTTTTGGATTAGGACTCACACTATTCAGTTGTCATACTTTAATCACTGGCTTATTATTCTACACAGTCACCTCAGACCGAGCTCAGGATTAAAGGCCTGAAAGGTCGGTGTCATTGGACGCGATGATGCATCCAATAAAGCCTTTGATCTTCGCTTGACGTGTCTCTGGGTGTCCATGTGCTTTGTGCATGTGTCACTCAGGCTTTTTTATGTCTGAAAAGAAGAGTTCATTTCTATTAAGGTAACCTTTTAGTGCCACAGGGTGCACTGGTTTCCTTTTAACATGCCCACGTTCCTTTGTTCCATGCAAACATGAGAATCTTGATAGTAAGTTGTCCTTAGGCTATATGGGCAGGGAACCACAGTTGAATTGTGTTATTTGAGAAACCTAATTTAACTACAGCGTCAGTGCACACGCTGCACCTGATCATCTGTCAGCTTAACTATGACATCAGCACTGACTAGACATTTTAACCATCTTGTTTTTTCTTGTTTTGCAGAGTGAAGCGCTTGAGGGAAGGACAGCTGTTCTACTTTTTAGATAAGAGTAAAACAACTGCATTTGTGCACACCTGAGGAAAGGGTCTTCAGAGACGGCGTGAGTGACTTCCTGCTCCCTTCTAAGGGGGTGGGCGGTGGTCTTGTGGTACTGCCCCCTCCTGGTCAGACTGAAGATGATGACCCATAGTGCATGGCTGCTGTTCCTGCTGTTGCTGTGTATTGTGTCCACTCTATGGGGTTACCCCTTCAGACCCCCGCTAGACCTGGATGTGACCCCCAGAACTACAGTCTTCTCCAACGGTATGATACGAATGGTGTTTTCTATTAAAAAAAAATGCTTAACGAGAAACTGCTCGTTGCATTTATATTCTGAGTTTATCTGCTTGTCTCTACATAGTATGCATCATCAATAATGCGTGCATTGAATTTGGTTTTTTAATTCACTGTCTTACTACATTAGTACTTTTATATTAGTAAAATGACTGGCAGGCAATGGAGGAAAGCCTTGTTTTAGCCCTCCAGCTGGGTTTTCCTATACATCTGTCATGTCATGTGAAAACTATTAGTTAAATATGTCAATCATTCATTACCATGGTAAATATCAAAGTGTAATCATTTAGTGTCCATTAGAATCACTGTAACATGGTACTACTGTGGCACTACAGTACTTTTCAGCAGAGTTAATTTTCAAGTAAATAAAAATGGGTGCTTAGGCAGATGTAGAGAATCGGCTGTGTGGTTACATGAGGGGGAGTGGGTTCAGGGACTGTTTACAACTATGCACTTAATCATTCAGATGTAAGCAAGAGCTCTATCACAGCCGTTTAGATGACTCGCTGCTTGCCAGCTTGAATTTTGTATCTCTCTTCGCTGTTGAACAATAAAACCGCTTTCTCTCACATCTGTGAAGCAGAAATGCAGGAGAGAAGGCACAATAAGTCAACCTAAGGTTTCCTTTATCGCCTGTGTTTAGTTACACAATCGCAGAGATGTCAGAGGACTGAGAGACTTGAGGCCTGTGTTGAGTGTAAAAACATTGAGAGAGCAGCAGGTTCACTCTCCAAGACTCATCCTACCTTTTCCTGGCAAGTCAATGACCTAGAAAAGGAGCGTTGCAGCAGATTTTCAGTGCAAAGGATGATTACAAATAGTGTTGGAGAATTATATTTGCATTAAGTCACAAATTACGTTAAACATGTGGAAAGTAACATATTATTTACTATTTTATAACCATTTCTCACATTCAGTTGATTGAAACTCTCTTCCAGTACAATAATTCTATGCTTTGTCGAAGTTGAGTTATGTGTTTTGAACAAGTTGATTGCTTAAAAAATCAAAAGTTCAAAACATATCATGTTAGACATTTATTACTTCCAAACTAATCAATTATGCATTCATAATCAGTTGCTCATTGATGCTACACTGTTATTTTAGTATCATTAAGATACTATAGTTTTTATTTATATTTTGAATTAGTTTTTATTTTTAAAACTAATTAAAGTTTTAGAAATTTTGTTGTGTGTTTCAGATATTATTTCTTTGAATTTTTTATAAAAATCTCTATTTAGTTTATATAAATTTGTATCTGTTTTACTTCTTTTAGTCCATCGACTAAATGGAAATGAGCAATGTTGCTTTCAAAACCTGCTTGAAATAAACCGTTTTTTAATATATTAATAATATATTTTGTTTAACTATAATTTAACCCTGATTTGTACTTTTGTGCCATTAAGGTGTGTAGCCCTGCCCACAGTAAAATTGAATTGGTCCAAAGTCTTACTCCGTATAACTGTATAAAAACAGACTAAAGTTTTGATTGGTTGCAGTTGTGCAACTTCAGTGTTTACATATTTATTATATTTTTATTGAAATACATTTTTAGGGTACCTATAAACATGACGCATTACTTTGCGTAGTGCACAAGCTGAGAGGGAAGTGCACTAAGAAAAAAGCAGGCTGGAGTGGCTTGAGCCTCGAATGACCATAATCCATCCCTGTATACATCAGTCTGACAGATCTTTTCATCAAAGTACTTAGCAGCTTCTACTGCATTTACAAAAACCAATGGGCTCATCTCTCCTCATTTCATCAAGCCTCCCTTTGCAGGCATAAACTCAGATTATCACTGTGAATGGAAAATGAGATATCAATTAATCTGAGTTCATATCAAACCCCTGCTTAGCAACAGGCAAGAGATGAAAGTGTGTTAGAAGGAATAGACAACACTTTAGTTGGCCCTCGGCATAAGTGAGATAAGACATGACCAAATGAAAAAAATTTACCTTTCAAAAATCTAGATTGCATAAAGCGGGTCAAATTGACCCGGAAGGCTATGTTTTAGAAAATATTTATTTCAGATTTCGTGTATTCCTTAAGAAACTTGTTTCTGACATATATGATAAAATGTCATTTTCATATTTTTTGGTCATAGGATGGAAAGAAATTCAATTTGTGTATCACTACCCCAAGACTGTGTAAAGGAGGTCAAAATTACCGGTATTCATATCCTAGTCTTTTTTTTATACATTTTTGTCAACAATAATAATTAACAAAAAACTCCATGGATTACTCAAAAATCGCGTGTGTGTGTGTGTGTGTGTGTGTGTGTGTTGTGAGACATGAATTGCCTAAAATCTTCTTTTTTTTTTTCAATCAAAAATCTCAAAATAATCTTTGTCAAATATTTGTATATAATGAACATTAAAGTGTATAATTCGTATATAAAAGTTTAATACATAGCCGTGTGTCTCAAACATAACAAGCTGTGCTCTCTTTCTTCTAGCATATATCCATTTAATGTTTTTATTTAGGAATTACATTAATGGACATTTTTACTATTGTTTATCCTGGGAAAATATAGGAATTTATCAAATATCAAATTGAAATATTTCTATGACTGTTTATTGTAAAATTTTGTTATTGTTATATTTATTTATGTATTGTTTTTTTTGTAAAGATAATATTGTTAAATTATTGTATACTATACTATTTTTATGATTATTTAAAATTGTATTACTTTTGAGTTTACAATGAATATTCTGTTTATGCTAATATGGTATAAATAAATATAACATACCTTTTTTTTGTAAGCACTATGTACAACTAGTCTGTCATTATTGCAAATTAAACCTTGATGTTGATGCAAGATCATTAAATTTAACATAAACATTTAATTTGGACTGTATGTCTCAGGAACCCCAAAGCAGATACAGTATCCTGCACCTCTTAAAACCAACTCTCTGAGGCTGCTTAATCATTAATGAGTTCAGAGAGCTCCGTACTTTAGTTTATACCCTAGTAACCCTCAGAGACATGAGAGAGAGATAGTGACAGGCTACCTGAGGGAGGACAGTGTAAATTATATTTACACTGTATGTATTGTAGCCTACTCCTTAAAGACATACTGAGCACACTCATTATGCTTCTGTTAAATATCAAAGCTCACACTGCTGTGAAACTGCATGATGTGACTGGTTGAAACATGATGGTGAACGCCGTGTTCCTCGCTGGTTCTCGGGAGACCTTCATTTGTTTATTTAGCAAATACACACGTCTCTCTCTCTCACAACACATGTACAAGGCCTCTGGGACGACAGTCTGAATCATGTTGTGGATGTCATATTGATTTGTTAATTAGTTAACCTTTACAGTTGTGTGTGTGTGTGTGTGGGTGGGTAGAGCGCAGACTGGATGGGAGTGTCTTGAGTAAATGTACTACTGTAATGTCAGTTGTTAAGGTCTGATGTTATTCATTGTATATTCACCACATGGCTAGCTGAAACATTCCCTTCTAACTGACAGGTTTGGTTAGGCCCTTAATTCTAGTGAAGACAGATTTTAATGTTACAGCTTAGAGTGATATTCTAGAGAATTTTTGAGTGGCCAGAGTTTGGTGAGGGCCTGTTTCTCTTTTCATTATAACAACATTTACTGGAAAAGAAGAGTGATTGTAGAGTGGATCAACCCTCTATTCATGCTAATGGTTGATCAGAACGTTCAAAAGAACAGCATTAATGAATACTTGCTGAATAAAAGTATTCATTTTTTTTTTTATCTTACTGACCCCAAACTTTTGAACACTAGTGTATATCGTGAGTTTCTTGTTAGCAGTGTTGTGTACTGCAGTGGATGACAAATAAAACATGCTACAGTCAGATGGTGTTTCTTATAGTGAGTGAGTCATTTTGGTCGGCTGCTGCCTCACCTTACCTGTCACAATGGATTATACTTCATCCAGAGAACAGGAAATGCTAGTATTGTTCTCTGTTACTTCATCGTTACACCACAGTGGATCTTATACTAGACTGAAATACATCTGGTAAAAGCTGGAGAGTGTATCAGTTGTCTTAGTTCTGAGATATTGTTTTTAGAGTCATCACTATTTGTTTGAATAAAAATTAAATGCCTGTTTATTTCCCGGAATATTTACATAGAACATTCTTAAAAATATTTGCTATTGTGGTTGGATTGAACAATAACATCAGAGGGTTATACCATGGTATTGAATCATTTCATATACCTGTGTATATAAATGTAGGTTTCACCACATCAAACAGACTCTTTTATGTTTTTAGAGTTGTTAGTCTGTATTATGTATTTAGTCTTCATTTGGTCTATTTATTTAGAATTTCTTATAAGTGTATAATTTTATGAAAATAGGGGAGGGGGGGCTACTTCTACGACTACTATCTACTGTGTAAACATTGTTAAAGCTAGCATTTTCTATTAGCGAACAACAGCACTCGGTTACACTTTATTTTAAGGTGTCATTGTTATAGTGTAATATATATTTATACATAGTACTTAAATATATATTTTTTTTTATAATACGAGTAATCTTAATTAACAAGATATACTTTAGGGTTAGGATAGGATTAGGGTTTGGTTGAGGGCAGGTTGCATGTAATTGTGCATAATTTACTGTTATTACTAGTAAGTACATCATGTAACATATGTAACAAGGACACAGTAAAATAAAGTATTACGCAGTATTCTTTGTACTTGGCATTCAGTTACGCAATTTAGCGATAAATTGTAGATTTTTGAACAAAGTTGTTGAACAATATGGGAATTTTTATGGGTTTAAGATCCAAAACATTACCATTCTATTTCTATATAAAACAATAATAAAAGCATGATATCATGTCCAAAAATATATGGTAAAAACTGGTTTATAAGCAGTGTTAGGTAAGTTACTCTAAAAAGGTAATTAATTAATAGCTACATAATACATATTCAACAGTGTAATTAGGTTGCTGTACTAATTACTCTCTCTAAAAAGTATTGCATTACTTATTTCTAATTACTTTCCAAGTTCCACATCAACCTCCACCAGTTGAACAATGCATGAAACCACTCTTTTAATTCTTTCAAAAAGTAATATAAAATTGAAGGTTACATTAAAAACGTAAAATTTTGATGTTAAATCCACTATAGTTTTAAATAGAATTGTTCTATACAGTATTTAAAGAAAGGTTGAGTAATCCCTTACTTTCCTTTTTCAAAGGAAACACTGTTTATAAGTAGAGCTACGCTGATAATCCCAAACTTTATGTTGGTAGAACTTTATGGAGGTTGAAGCCAAAACTTATTCCCGCTGAATAAACTCATTGTTTCTGTTTAATTTGCCAATGTTTCAATTATCTCCATCACGTCCTTGTAAGATCTCATGACCATGTTGAACTGACAACCATTTGTACAGCTTCAAAATCTTGAGATGATCTATTCAAGCATTTAGGAAAACAAGTAATTCCGGTTTGGGGAAATAATAGCGTTCTTCCACTCTGCACTACCATGTGCCTGAAAATGACAAGCACTTGTGTGGTTTGTGTCTACGTAATAGCAGGCCTGTAGACTGCTGTCAGTCAGGTTGCTGGTTTGGCTAGGAAAGGCTTTGCTTTATGCTGGGCCGGTGCCATTTTTACACATCTCTTGACATTTGTTTGAAGTTCAAAGCTGCTCTGCTCACCCCAGCACGGGAATATTGTGGAGGTCTCGGTGCTGTGCTCACGTAAACCTTGGTTGTGTTTGAATAACCTTGGCTTGTAATTTGTAAAACTGTTTGTGTTGAATCTGGTGGCTAGTGGCAAAGTACAACCTACATGTGATGTGTCTGTCAGTATCACAACGTTCAATATGTGTAATGTGTTTTATGACCAGACATCTTTTACATTGCTACACTTGCTAAGCAAGTCTCAGCCCAGTTGGGCTCCGTGGGTTTGAGGTTGCCATTATGCTTCTCCAGGCTAACACTGCCCACTGAAGAGTGGCTATATAATATCCTGGAGGACTGTGGGAAACACATTTTGTGATCTGATAGTGAATGTCTGAGTGAATCAATCTGTTCTATTAACATCGCTGGCTCTCTTATGGGAGGTGGAGGGTGAAGATATTAAAAGGAGAGATGACAGTAATTGGAAAAGACCACAAAGTGGATCATTCTGATATTTAACTTTGAGCCAGCGGATTAGACTCATAGCTTTTCTTAAGTTTCAAGAAATTGGTTTGATAAATTAAATCTTCCAGTCTCATGACCTCTTGCCCACTAATTATTATTTGATCATTCAATGACTGTTCGGCAGAAGCAGAGTTTTGAAGCAAGACCATAAGCACTATAGACATTGAAGGGAACAATATTATATTCAGAGTAATGCTTGAGTTATGTTTTTTTTTTTTTTTGTCATTCACCCCAAGAGGTCAAATTGTGTCTGGTTGGTATTGTCAAAATCCCTGCAAGGGAAGTCATTTGGTGGCTATATTCATAATGCTATTTATGAATCGAAGTACAGCCCTTGAATTAGGAAAACCTGACATTTATAGAGTGTGAAATTAATCTGAGGGAGCATTGAGCCAAGGCGGAGCCGTTGGGTCGGTGGACTGAGGTGGAGTCCGGGGCTCTGTGGTTGGAAACAGAGACGGGATCCTAACGAGGCGGAGCTGGGGACTGGAAGAGCAGAGACGGATCCGCCGCACTGCAGGGGACCAACTGAGGAAGGGCTGATGAATTGGCTGGATTTGGTAGAGGAGTTGGAAGAGGGAGGCTGGGTGGGCACGCAGGAAACTTTGAAGCTCTGGGCTGGGCGGAACCAGCAGTAATGGGAGGTACAAGGGTATCACTTCCTCAAATAAATCCAAAACATTACCTCTAGGCTGGGTGGGGCTTCCATTCATCCATTCAAGTCCACAAGCTCCACTAGTACTGCCTCGGGGACAGGCGTTCTTGCAGTCTCACGCACCTGGTCAGACGTGTCGATGGGCACAGGCTCCGGGGCGGTGGAGTTTTGCTGTAGCTGACTGGCCTCTGGGTCTGGAGTGGGACTTGTGTCCTCCGCCGGGCCGATGGTGAATGCCGAAGTAATGTTCACCAGTACCCACTTCACACATGCGGCGAAGTTCTCACTGGGACCGCTACCTGGAAGAGAGGTAAAACACGCAGAGCAAGCGGTCCGGATAGTGCGTTTGGCACGCCAACTTCAAAAAGTCCCTGGTATGTGGTTCCAGGGAGGGGTCTTTCTGCTCCAGGAATAAAAGCTGGACAGCGGGGAGGCCTGTGGTGACAAGAGGTAGAAAAGAAAAGATGCTGCAAAAATGATCACTATATTGGTCCTGTCTTCTGTCACGTGTAGATGTATAAAGCGGATGAAGACAAAGGAGATCAGCAGTTTTTAATCCAACAGGCAAGGAAAGTTCAGGAAACGGTAATAATATTTTTTTTTTTAAATAATACAACCACGTAACACACTGACAAGACAGAACAAAGAAGTGAAAAAACGGAATATATATATACAGTATATGGATATATAAATAGATATGAAATATGAGACTAAACAAGGGAACTAATGAGGTGATTAACGAACACCAGGTGAACAGAATAAGCTGACACAGACTTGGAAACCATAGGTCACACAGGAAAGCAGGGATAACCAAACCACAATGAAACATAGCAGGCATGTTACATTGATTACAATATTTTTTTTCTCAACCCATGCAAATAAGCAAACAAAATCTGTATTTTTTTGGGCGGTTTCAGATAATGCTAATGTGCATTCAAAAGTAAACAAAATAAACATTCTGTTTATTATAAGTGCATTCTGCAGTTATGTTGTCTGCCACTTTAAATGCTCAAACGCTTCAAAATCAGGTGGAATCTGATTGGCTGTCAGTGTCAATGTTTTTTATCATTCATCAGCTGAAAAAATATAGCTCTGAATGTGATTCCTATAAAATCCTACAAAAAGTAATTATTGCTGTGGTGTGGACTTCCCTATTCTCACAGAATTAGAGTGATTATTAATATTATAGAATAGTTATCATTACCCTTGGTGGGAAGATGTTTGTCAAGAATTGAGTTGCTGATGGTTTGAATGTATTTGATGGAAGTTTTGGTCGTTAATATTATAATTTGTTTGTTTGATGTTAATAGACGTAAAATCTAAGAGTAGGTTATCATTTCTACCACAATCAGCCTACACAGTCAGACACAAAAATAGGAGAGTGAATGAATGGTACAGCGTAAGCATTAGAGAGAAGTTTAATTAAGTGTTTTGAGCATGTGTGTGTGAGCAGGAAGCATTGAGAAAATGCAGACGATTCTGCATGTTAGCGAAACACAGCAGTGCTACGTCAGCAGGGAGTCACAGGGCACCTTAATTAGCCTCTCTTTTTCTGTGCATCTCTACTTCCGTCTGTCTCTCTTACGCTGTGCCTGTGGCTGGCACCCATCTTTCTCCCATTGCTGTGTTTGTCAGCTCTGCTGTCATTGTAATGCTCTGGGTCGTCAGCCAAATCTGGCTGCGCTGCATAACCTGTCCTGTCCCTGCATGCAGTGCTGCTACCTACACATGAATGAGATGTGTGTCCTGTGTGTTGATGCTCTACAGCGCATGGTGTTATTTTTGCAGTGCACAAATCGAACACAACGTGTCGTGAACACATCATCACAGTAGTGCGATACACAACAAGCAGTTGTGCAAACAAGGAACCAGGAGTGTGTGTGTGTGTGTGTGTGTGTGTGTGTGTGTGTGTGTGTGTGTGTGTGTGTGTGTGTGTTTATTACATCACCTTTATGTTGAAAGGGCGTTCTGCCACCTACACTTATGGAATGAGTGATTGTCTTTTACTAATATTGGTGTCTTAACTGATGTTATGCATGTTCATTTGTGAATGATGGGGACACACACAGTATCTACAGCATGAATCCCTCAAGATTAATTAAAGATTTGGAAAAGCAAAGCTGAATTTGAATGCCAATAAGTCAAACATGGACTCACTGACACAGGAAACATCTCGTCTTCTCAGCACCAAGCACCCACAGATCTTACTGAAGTGTTTACAGATCCCTTTTATGGATAAAATATTTCTTTAACTGGTATGTCCTGTGTGTTTCAGGGCTGTTGGGCTGCAGGCGTTTCAGAGGCTTGACACTGAACTACAGTTTATTGCTGCTGGAGGAGGAGACAGGCATGTTGTACGTGGGAGCTAGAGGAGCTTTATATGCCCTGCAGGCTAGTGACATCTCCAGCAGCTCTCCGCAGACCGTATGTAAACACATCAGCACTTCATTACAGAGCTTGCCAACCAGAACTGTATTGATATTCCTGAAATATCCTATTTTTATTCCTCTCTTCCCCTCTAAAATATTCTGTAATTAATTCATCAAAAACTGATTAAGATGCAGACTGCATTCAAACATTGTGAATAATTTCAGTGTTGCAATCTAATTTTGGTTTATGCAAACTTTATACTTTTTGAGAAATATAGAAATTTGAAAATCTCTTGGGAATGTACATTGCTAGAGGCCTTTCACACATGATATGGAACAAAATGCACATCTTGAGCTGTATTTTAAAAGTATATTAAGTTGATGCTTTGTCAAAAAACATCTTCTAGAGCAGTGGTTCTCAACCAGGGGGCCTTAAGATTACTTAAATGATTTACAGTAATAGAAGACAAAACAAGCATTAAAATAAGCTAAAACAACTAAAAATCAAGATGCTTCTTATTTTATTTCAACCCCTCAAAAAAAATAAAAAAATGGATATGTCTTGACCTTCTAGACATGGACAAGTAATGAGTATTATTCAAATCAAACTCCATAGACCTTTGGGGTGCATTTCTGAGTGGAAAATACAGAACATTGAGTTTGTATCTCACAATTCAGTTTTTTTTTCTTGCAAGTCCTTGCAAATATATATCTTATAGTTCTGAGAAGAAAAATCAGAATTGCAAGATATAAACTCAATACTCTGCTTCTCCTATTAGAATTGCGAGTTTATATCCCACAATTCTAATTATTTCCTTCTCAGACACTCGCAATTGCAAGACAAAAGTCAGAATCATGAAATAAAAATGTGATAGGTTTAAATATTTAATGAACTATAGGGCTAATATTATGTACTGCATATGTGAATATAATGTAGATGAAGTAAAGTGAAGTGAAGTAAGGTAACCCATACCCGGAATTTGTCCTCTGCATTTAACCCATCCAAGTTAGTGCATACACATTAGGAGCAGTGATTAGTGAACACTTCCTTGTTCAAGGGCACCTCAAGTCATTTCCTGCCGGTACTGAGATTCAAACCCGCGAGTCTGACTCTCTAACCAATAGGCCCAAACTGCAAAAACTATTGTGTACTGTGTTTTTGAAAATAAGAATTCTAAAAAAAATCCTTAATCAGCTCCTTGACATCACAGCCACTATGACATCACTGTAATATTTGAACGCTGATTTGTGATTGGTCTTCTTTTTTTTATTTATCGGCATACGGAATTGTTGTTGTTTTTACATAATGTTTACATAATATTGGTGCATGAGCACAGCAAAGGAGAACAGAAGACAAATTATGTGTTGCAGTATCCTAAACTTAAAGGGATAGTTACTTACCCTCTTGTTGTTCCTAACCTGTATAACTTTATTTCTTTTTTGGAACACAAAAGAAGATATTTTGAAGAATGTTGATGACCAAACAGTTTTGGTGACCATGGACTTCCATTGCATTTTTTGTCCACACAATGGATATCAATGGGAACCAAAACTGTTTAGTTACTAACATTCTCATTTTTTGGTGGACTATCTCTTTAAAATTACAAATGGTTTTAATACAAATGGTTTTAAAGATCACCAAAGACCACTTTTTATAATTTGTAAATTCTTTCCTCCTGAGAATTCATTAGAATTTTGTTTCACTGTGTTCCACTTGCACCTAATGCACAGTAGGTTAATGTGAGAGTTGTTTGCAAACACCAGTTAGTACAATTTGGCACTGCAACCTTGAGCAGGAAGTTGTGTTGCCAGGAAAACATTTTTACAAGTCTTGACATTTAAAGAATTCTTGTTAATCTTTTACTTGGACAGATTGACTGGGAGGCATCAGACGAGCAGAAGCAACAATGCTTGAACAAAGGGAAAGATAACAAGGTTAGTCAAGATCTTCATCTATTGTGTTCTCATCTCTAGTACACATACTGATGTAGACTTCCTCATCCTAACAGACGGAGTGTTACAACCACATACGATTCCTGCAGAGGTTCAACAGCACACACTTGTACACTTGTGGTACACATGCTTTCAGCCCTCTTTGTGCATACATCGTAAGTAACTGTAATGGCTACTTTTTAAGCCTCTTAACACCAATAACTCTTACTTTAAGATGAGAACCTTCACATTTAGGATTGTCTAAATCATTTTGTTGTGTTTCTCAGGATGTGAGGGAGTTTAAAATCTCGTCAGCCTTCGAGGAAGGTCGAGAGAAATGTCCATATGACCCCACCAAAGGCTACACTGGCCTGCTAATTGGTATGGCATTGATAAATAAATTAGCAATATACATTTCATCCTTGGTTCATTTTTATTAAAAGCAATGTATGATATTAATAATATTAAAATCTTAAAAATGTTAAGCTGATTCTTGAACTATATTTTGGCCCTCTGATTCCCTTAGATCAGCAGATGTACACAGCATCTCAGTATGAGTTCCGGAGCTTTCCAGATATCCGACGCAACTCTCCGAATCCCACATTGAAAACAGAAGAGGCTCCAACTCAATGGCTACAGGGTGGGTCTACTGAAGCATTTTATTAGTAAAATATTTCATCCCTCACCATCAACATTACTGTATGTTTGGATATCTCAAGTCATAGTAGGTTAATAATATTTGGACATTTAACAGTACAGTGGCGTCCACAAGTCTGAGACCACCATTTAAACTGGGAAATAAACAAAGTTGTTGGATGATTTTAAAAATTTAAAACAAAGAAAAATTGGAAAATATTTAACGTTCTGGATTATATTAGGTCACTAATCAAATTGTTCTCCACTATATGTCTACAAGTCAAAAATGTAATTTTAAATGCAAATATAATATAATCATATATTATATAGGCTACCATTCAAAAGTTTTTATTTGAAAGGAATTAATACTTATATTCAGCAAGGATGCATTAAATTGATCATAAGTGACAGTAAAGACAATTATAAAGTTCTAAAAGATTTCTATTTCAAATAAATGTTGGTTCTCAGAAAAATATTAAGCAGTACAACTGTTTTCAATATTGATAATAATTTAAAAAAAAATTCTTTACCATCAAATCAACATGATTTCTGAAGGATCATGTGACACTGAAGATGGGAGTAATGATGCTAAAAAAATTCAGCTTGGCATCACAGGAATAAATGAAATTTGAAAATACATTGGAATAGAAAACTCTCTTAATAATATTTCACAATACTACTTTTTGTACTGTATTTTTGTACATCATATTAATGCAACCTTTGTGACCATAAGAGACTTCTTTGAATACATTAAAAAGAAGTTGAACGGTGGTGTAGTTAATTTAGTATAATAATAAAAAAGATATTTACTTTTAACTTTTCATTTTAATGTGCACCATTGCATTGCATTATATTTTTATTTCACTTGTCAGTATTGTGGAGTGATGTACTAACAGAAATCTACTGTCATGTCCCACACAGAAGCTGATTTTGTGGGCTCAGCGCTGGTGAATGAGAGCGTGAGCAGCTCAGTGGGAGACGATGATAAGATTTACTTCTTCTTCACCGAGAAGAGCCAAGAGCTCAGTCCATACTTCAGCCACAGCAGAGTAGCACGGGTCGCACGTGTGTGCAAGGTACGAAACTACAGCGGATCTCTTCACTCCACCTGTCACTGTACCTTTTCTTTTTCATGTGACTCTAAATTAAATCATTTAATTGAATTCTTAAAATTAGTGGGTGTAAATTCAGAGTGTGGTAAATATGCTTTGCATAGTAAAGTGGAACAAAAATGGTTGAGAGTTTAATCTCTTCCACAGGGGATGGAACAAATGTTTTATTCTCTCCACAAAATAATGATACAGATGGCAAGACATGGTCCTCGCATTTAATTTGTTCAGAGACATCCATTGCCCTGCCCAGAAAAATTACACACATACACAAAAGTTCTTCACAAATGTGTTTTTAAGCGCTAAACGGTTTCGTTTCGTTCACAGCATTGTAAGGGTTCTGTCTTCAAAATGCTCCTTTATTTGAAGTGTGGTTTTCTAATAGGGTTTTACAGCAGTGTGGTTGCCAGGCATATCTTTCTCTATCTCTCTCCGATGACTCCCTTCCCACAAGACTCGCCTCTCTGTCTCGCTTCTCAACCCATCAGTCTAGCTCTACACATTCAGATCAAAGTGCCAATTGAACATGTCTGCAATATCACCTCTTTTCAAGACTGCTACTCTACAGTGTTTATTTACCATCCGATCTAGCTGTTTAACATCTAGCTGTTAGCATAGGAAATTTAAATTGTGAGTGTATTTGGATTCAACTGACATTATTGTGAAATTAGAATTTACCACACAGAATTAAGTTGCATTTTTCTAAATGGGGATGCACGTGAATTCAACTTTTCTTTAAAATGGGTTAAATCCTTTTTATGATAATATAGGCTACTACATATCATATAGAGTACACTAAATATACAACAAAAGTCTATAATTTGATACTTTAATGAAATAATCTATTTGATTTTTAGTTTTTAAATCAGTCGTACAGTTTTTATTTTACAATTGCCCCTGACCTCCCAGCTGTGATACATTTTTGTAAAGTAGCCACCAGCAAACTGTTAGCAGCTGTCATTAATATCAACTTTTACCCAAATAACATGCACTGTCATTTAAATGTTTGAGGATTGTTTATGAAAAAAAGTCCCATATGCTAATCAAGGCTACATTTATTTGATGAAAAAAAACAGTAATATTTTAAATATAATTAATCATCAAGATTGAAAACAGTTCATATTTTGTGGAAAAATGTTTTCAGGATTTTTTGATGAACAGAAAGTTCAAAAGAACAGTAATTTATTTAAAATAAAAATCTTTTTTAACATCATAAATATCACATACTGTCACTTTTGACCAATTTAGTGTCCTTGCTGAATAAAACTATTAATTTATTTCAAAATGAATAAACGAAATCGTATTGACTTTTGAACAATAGTGTACATAATAGTAGCTTAGATAACATAGACTGAATTACACTGTATTCAAATGGATGGAGGCCGGGGCTGGTGAAGTGTGTTAAGCAGGCTGAGGATTGAGGGTAAAAGCAGTTCTCTGTGGCAGTTCACACAGCAGGGTCACATTAATGAGTAGTTTATTGTTCATTATCTACATGCTAGTGGGGCTGAGTGCTGTTAATACACACTAACTGACATAACTGTCTAACTGTCTGTAAAAAGTCTCAATAAAAGATTTCAGTTTCTTTATACTGGTGTAGGCTAGGCACATCCTTATTTTGAGTTCCTGGGTCAACATACTCCTGTTTGAAAATGTAGTCCTAACCCTATCCATAACTTATCCCTAAAATCTGAGGGAAATTATTGGTAAATAACACTGATGTAGAAGCACCTAAGCCTGATTGCAAGCCTCAACTTTACATAAATTGTAAACTTTTCCCTCAAATCTGATTTGGTTGAATGGACTGTTTTCCCAGGATCAACTAAGACGTTGATCCATGAATATGGTGTACTTGGCAAAATCAGGTTCTGCATAGGCTAGAAATGTTTAAATTTCCAAAAAGATCTGCAGTGGATTATCACCATACATCTGCTTCTGAATTTCACCAGTTGAGATTGCATCATGAATCAACAGTCAAAAGCCTTTTTTCCCCACAGTGAATTAAAGGTCATTACATTATAATGTTATTGTTATTACTGAAAACTAAGTACTGGAGAAACCAAGAATTGCTAAGAAGCTTTGGGTCCCGTCAAAGTCATTCCTCCATGAAGATTTATTTTCCTCTTTGGAGGCAGCATTGAAAATTGACATTATCCCCTTGACATGATGGGGGATTCCTTTACATGCAAAACCCCCATCCAATTTAGTGCATTTCCTTTTCCCACAGTCACACTGACAATAATGTTTGCTTCCAACAGCCATGCCAATAACCAGTGATCCATGTTAAAAATAAGTTATAGGCTTTCTGCAACTGTTTGCGCAACACACTTGAATAGTGTTAAATTATATTAAAACATTTTTATAATATTTCTGTCACTAGGTGTGCCTAATGAAAATTATTTTCATTGTGTTTACATTTACTTTTACTGTTTACTTTTATTTGTAAGTGGCTTCATATGCTTAATGAATACATGTTAAATGTAGACCCTCTTTCAAAAGTTTTGTTTTGTTTTTGAAAGAAGTCACCAAGGCTTCATTTATTTGATAAAAAAAAAAAAACATTTAAACAGTAATATTTTAAATGAGTGTTTTCTATTTTAATATATTTTATAATGTAATTTATTTCTGTGATGGCAAAGTTGAATTTTCAGCAGCCATTCTTCAGTGTCGGAATTTTGAATGGTAGTGTTAGCATACCTTCTGGAATCTGCTGTTGCGCCTGATTTCTTTCAGCTGTTTTCTGTTCTTCATCTTGTAGAGAGACAGAGGAGGTCTTCTCACTCTACAGAAGAAGTGGACCTCCTTCCTGAAGGCACGTCTGGCGTGTTCTTTACCGGACTATGAATTTCACTTCAACATGTTGCGGAGTGTGTTTTTTCTGGAGGGCTCCAGCTCTCAGGACTCTGTTTTCTATGGCATCTTTGGCCTGGAATGGTAAGATCACTTTTATAGAATCCTTTAATATTCGTTTTTCGCATAATGGACTATTTATTTACTCGCAATTGTGTTTTGATGTCCATTACATATGTTATCTGTCATGATGAACGCCACTTCTTCTGGTTCTCCTTCTCAGAAAGACTGGATCTTAGTGATCTGCAGTGGGTTCAAGCTCTTAAACTCTTAAATGAAAGCAAACCATCTTTCTTAAATGATCCTAGCAGTTGTGTATGGAAGCTTAAAGTGTTTTGCCGTACATGCAGGGTAACATGCAAATGACACCTCAGTCGATAATGATTAAAGGATTCTGCGAGGTAGCATCGTGTCATTTTGCTGTGACTGTTGAGTTTGTTGAAATAGATTTAGTCTGTTAGTAAGTTCATCTGTCAGCCTGGACAAACTCTTTGCTTTGGCTCATTCTGGCCGTATACATCAAGTGAGCCGACAGCATTTACAGTCCACCAGGATCATCAGAATGAAAATCGCTGATGCGTCCTCTGGCTTCCTGCTGCACAAAGCATGTTTTATTCATAAGCAGGTCACAATCTCTCAGGAGATCAGAAAATTTGCTCTGGACACGTATAGCCAGGCTTTGACTCATCATTGATAAAACTGTAAAATTCTAAAAGTTGTTCTTTGAAGCTTGAGGGCCGCATTTCTATTTTTGTCAGCATGAGAGTAAAGAATTTTCTTTTTATTCAATCGCTTCCTTTTACACATATTTTCAGCGGTAAACTGGTTATAGCACATAGGTTACACACGCGTTACGTCTGCTGTTGTGACTGACGTGACAATTTTGACACCCTGCTGAAACCAGAGGGGAGGTTCTGATGAGCTGCAAGGCAATCAATCTGTGGGTTGCGGCTGCCTGAGGTGCAAACCGCAAACGCACGAGTAACAGTGATGAATGACAGGACTGGATGAACCATAATGTTTGCTACTGCTACACTAGAAAATAATTAGGAAGCAGAAGAAGAGCGAGCAAAACCAGGACAGATAAATAAAATGAGTGTGAGTGCGTCAGCTGAGCTCTGATGACCTGATCACACTGACCCTGGCAGGGTAAGGTTGAACGACTGTTGTGTCACCATGTCATCAGTTTGGGTGTAAAGTTTACATTGACGTGGGTGTTTGTTTTCCTGAGCATTAGGGCAAGTCTGAATCAGACTTGGAATCTCCAGTAAAAGACCTTTTCTCTTAAAGGGATAGTTCACCCATAAATGAAAAATTTTCATTGTTTACATAATGGGTTCCCAGTCCTGTTCCTGGAGATCTACCTACCTGCAGAGTTTAGATCCAACCCTGACACAACACAGCTGTCTGTAATTATCAAGTCATCTTAATTAGCTGGTTCAGTTGTGTTTGCTCAGGGTGGGATCTGAACTTTGCAGGAAGGTAGATCTCCAGGAAAAGGATTGGGCACCCTTGAATTACATCATTTGATCATGTTGATGATTTTTTTTGTGGACTCCACAATGTTAGATTTAATGTGCTATATACAGTTTTATAGACATTAAATCTTATAAATCATATATCAAATAAACCCATTGATCTATCAAGACAATCTTGAAATTTCGCTAATAATCGCAAAGTAGCGTTACCCTGATGATACATTCAAATCATGTATCACATGATTGTATGGCATAATGTCACATGTACTTTCCACTATATCCAACATTCGCGTACGATTGTCCCATTTTTTTAAACCTACAGTCACTTCTAATAAGTGCTCCTTCCTCTTTTTCTCAATAGGTTTGCACTGATCACTTGAGGAGCTTTGTCTATGTTCCTATCTAGCCCCCTTCACCCACTCACTGTCATCCCTCACCTCTCTCACACGCTTTTTAATAAATTTGTAATCTATTTTTCTTGTTTCCATGGTTACACAGTGGGCTTATGAGGGTTCTATGCTGACATGCCAAGACCTTGAGAAACAATGAGCGCAGCACAAGCTGAGAGGTTCTTTGGTTAATGAACCCAAGTGTACCAACTGGAAACTGGATCAGCTACAAAGCGCTCACACCTAGGCTGATTCACCACTTTCATGAATGCACCTTCTATTCACTAATTTTCTTTGTGCTCCCTTGAAATATATCCTAAAGAAATGGCTGAGTGTGGGTGTTCATAGTCCCAGCGTTGGTTCAGGGTTTTACCTGACATCATGTAGTGTTGGATTTCTCTCCTTTGTACTGCATTGAAAGAATACTCACCAGAGCTTCTTTTTCAGGAAAAATGTAAAAGCATCTGCTATCTGCCAGTACTCCATTTCGGATATCCAATGGGCCTTTGACGGACCTTACATGGAGAGCAAAGAAGACTCCAGCTCTAAATGGGCACAGTACACAGGGAAAGTGCCAGAACCTCGACCCGGCTCGGTAAGGCCTATACAGGATTACAGCTATACTGATCCCCCGTTTCATCTTACACTGGCCTGATTATCCTCATCCCTGAAACTCTGCCTGCCTGCTGACTCTGATGGGGAAGCACAAGTCAGAACTTCACAGGTGGAGCTACCAAAGCTCTCTAACCGCTGTGCGAGGTACAGGTTGAGCGTTGATCTAGTTTCATCCAGAAATCAGACGCTGATGAGCAATTTTATAGAGTGCACATGGAGAAAAGGGGTTTATTTCATCAAAGCTTTTGCCATGGAGATTAGCAGCAGGCAGAAAATCATTGCTGATCGGCTGCATTATGAATTTTGAATCCGTAATAACCTATTTCTAATGAGTGAGTCTGAATGCGAGTGAGGGTTGATATTGCACCTTTAATTGATGTATGTAAGTTTTCAGAAATGTAAAGGAAAGAAGAATTTTGGTTTTCCCTGGCCTATTTTAGGTTTTTGAAAAAGAAGCCTTTCCTGTAAGTTGTTCTTTGTGAACGCTTAGCAATTTCTGGCAGATAATTAAAATAACTGTTAAATTGTCAATTTTCAGTCAAGAAACTGAGAATAGCTGAATGTCCTACATTCTCGATGGGTTCTTGGAAATTAGTTGGTAATCCCACTGAGCAAGAAGAAGGGATCATTTCAGACCCTGCATTGTTTGTGTCTGCTAGCCTTTCAAGGATGTGAAAATATGGCTGCATACAGTAATGGCCAAAAGTGATGTCTGTTGGGGGATATTTGTTTTTAACTCTTTTCCCGCGTTTTTGAAAAAAATTGCCTGTCATCGCCAGCATTTTTTATCATTTTCATAAAAGTTTCTTGGCCCACAGAATATTTTGTTGTAAGAATATCTGAACATGCAATACATAAAAACAAAGAACAGACCCCTCTGCTTTTAAACATAAAACCCTGTTTTATTCTAGCTTCATGTATTCTTTTTTTATTATCAACATTTGAATGTGGGTGTTTAATAAAAAAGCAACATTTTGAGCAAAAAGGCTGAGAAAATCACATTTTTGTCAGACTATGTCTGGATCGGATTCAGAATGATTATCAAAATATAAATGGAGTAGATAAGTCCATCAACAGCCCCAAAGCTTGCTCAGTCCTATAGCTTGTCCTGGGTCGACATTTCATTCAGTAACGTTATAGGCATATGCTTACATATGCTATCGCTTGTTTCTGCTTTTTCTTCACCTGTGTTTTGATCAGGTGATCAGTCTTTCGGAAGATGCATAATAGCACCCCCTACCAAATAACAGTGAAAACAGGGAAAACTGGAAAATACCTTTAAATCATCACAATATAAGGAAAATATTATATATGTTTTTAAATATAAGGGCATTATTGTGTTATCACAATTAAAACAATTTACTTGACTCCAAGCACACTGACTATGCTTACTAAATCATTAAAAAAAAAAAAAAATATTTGAATAAAGGGTAAAGAATTAAATTTTCATAGGACGGACATCACTTTTGGCCACTACTGTGCATGTATTGTTGGAAGGTGACTTTACCTTGCTTGTGCTTTACATTTCTCTTCAGTGCATCACAGATCAACTTAGAGCGAGAGGCATTAACTCATCCACCAACCTGCCAGATGACGTACTTCATTTTGTCCGTCGCCATCCGCTCATGTACAGGCAGATCCTTCCTCAAGGACAGCGCCCCCTGCTGTTTAGGAGGAATGTGGACTACACTAAAATTGCCGTACACAAAGTGACTGCTCTAGATGGTCAGATATACCACATGCTCTTCATTGGGACAGGTACTGCAGTGACCTCCCTTTAGCTCTTATCTATCAAAAACCTGGCAGTTTTTTTGAGTTTTTTTGATCAGCAGGGTTGTGAAGGTCCAAATGAAACATAATCTGTAGTGGTAATTTACACAATATATTCAGTGAAGCCCAAAAAAAAAAAATGAACTACTTTGCTTTCTATAACAATTTTTATTAAAGTATTAAATCATTTATCTGAAATAAAAGTGGTGTGACACTGGAATGTCTTTCATCTGGTTTCGATGTTCCTCCAGATGAAGGTTGGCTACAGCGGGCTGTGATGGTTAATGGTCAGCTGCACATCATTGAGGAGCTGCAGCTGTTCGAGGAGCCCCAGCCAGTGGACAGTATAGTCATCTCTGAGAAACAGGTGAGAAAGAAGTGTCTACATTCTAGAAGTTGTGAATACATTATTACAACAGATTGTTCCCATTGTAAATTTTGCAAGTCCATTACATCCTGTTTAAATTTATATGGGTGTAATTTGATTTTATGCACAGCCCACACAATGTGAATCTTACTACCCACTTGAACCTTTCTTTGTCAGAGAAGTGTGTATGTGGGTTCGCCCAGCTCAGTGGTGCAGTTGCCCTTGTCCACATGCAGCAGATACTCCTCGTGCTTCGACTGCGTGATGGCACGCGATCCCTTCTGTGGCTGGGATGGACTGGAGTGTGTGGACATTACATCACACAACAGCAGGTACGAATGCATGGTCATAAATACTAGTACCTTTGCTGTCCTTATTAACTGAATGAAACTGTGCGATTGTGATTGACGTCAAATCTCAATGCAAGTACACTGTTAATAAGGACAGCTTGATTTTTTTATGCATGTCATGGAACAGGGAATGCGTATTTGAAAAGTTGGTGTACTTTGATCAATTAAACATTAGTAATGCACAATATGTACCATATTAGTTGTCTGACAATTTATTATTTTCTGCATCAGAATATTTAATTATATTTTATATTTAAATATTTCATTGAGCATGCTCCTTTCCCATATTTTTACATTTAGATTACCTTTGCTGTCTTCTAATGCTCATTTATCTGAAATAAATCAAGTACTTAAATATCCATTTTTTTCATTCTGTACATTATATTGATGTGATACCTAGATTCACTTGTATCATTTAAAATCTCTGTTTATAGTTTTTAATGTTGTTTTTTCGTTTAGATAATCACTCATTTATCAGTGACCAGCCTTTATATGAAAATAATTCGTATCGGTCAGAATTCTATTGTTGGTGTGTCCCAAATAATAACCTCTCACTATCTACAGAGCTAATCTGACCCAGGATATTCTGAATGGAAACCAGGGCTGTGAGGAATCCACAGCAGATGGTATGAAAAACATTTGTTGTATTAGTCAGTGTAACGGTGGTTATTCAGTGTTATTTTAGTATTATGTATATACTATTATGGTATTTATTAATATTTTGAATGAGCATTCATTTTTATATTCTCAGTTTTCATTTTAATTGTGCTATTGTCTTTGTTATTGGTTTTTGTTTTCTTAAACAAAAAGTGAAATAAAAATCATTTAAAACTAATTATACTTTTTTGAGTAATTTAGTACAACTTATTTTAGTTCAGTCAGCAACATTTGAAATTTTTTATTTAGGTTTTTTTCAGGTTTATTTCAGTTAATGAAAACTATTTTAATAGTTTTAGTCAACAATAACAACACTGTGAATGTTGCTTTCCAAATCAATGTAGTCAATTTGTCTCCTTATTCCTCAGTTAGTCATAGCAAATGGTATATGTCAGATAAGGTGGGATGGGATGAAGTGGATATTAGCCAAAATCTAAGGTTACAGGTTATTCCTAATTAGAAGTGTCCAATGAATTACCATTACTGCAGTGATATAATCAAGCCAAGTAACCCTGAATGACTAATATCCCTGTAACTGCTGTTTGTGTGTCATAGACCAAGTGTTACACCGCTCTCGCTCTGTGATGGCGGGCGATGACGTGCTGCTACAGTGTGAGCTCAGCTCCAATCTGGCAACCCCTGAGTGGACGCTGGATGGAAAGAAACTGCAGGGATACGGGCTGGACTCTGGCTACCGCGTCGGCACTGACGGTCTCCTGGTCATCGAGGCACGGTCTTACCAGAGCGGCCACTACTGCTGCTTCTCCCTGGAAAATGGTGTCCATGTACCAGTGGTGATCTACAGCTTAACAGTTCGCCAGGAGCTTCCTGCACCTCCTCCTGTGGAGCCAACGCAGCCACACTTGACCACAGCGATCTACTGGACCTTTCAGACTTCCCAAAGTGAATCCCCGGAGGACTTCAATCCAACCCCAATGTCCCCTCGCTTCGAGTTTCTGTCCATGAGGAACATGGAGGCCATGTACCTATCCCTAATCACAATCCTAGGAGGCCTTTGTTTTGTTCTAACAGTCGTCTTGCTGTACGTGGGATTCTGTTTGCAAGGGCAGAGAGGTAAATACTCTTTGCGGGCCGCTGCTCATGCCGAAAAGAAACGGGGTGCTCACATGGAGCTCAAGACCATCTCCAGCCACTGCAACGGGAAAGCCGACGCTCACGACGGCCTGCTGCAGATTGTTCCCGGAGAAGCAGCAACGTCACCCAACAAAGAGCTTCCTCCTGCTCCACCTCTCCCACCGCCTTCAGAATCAGAGTACGTCAATGGACTCTCTGCCACCTTACCCAGCGTCTTACGCAAGATGAATGGCAACAGCTATGTGTTACTGAGACAGACGGATGGAGATACCACATCTCCGCTCTATTACTCCTTCACGGAGGAGCTCAACAGGATCCTGGAGAAGAGGAAGCACACGCAACTGTGTAGTAAACCTGACGAGAGCTCGGTGTGAACCATACCTACCCTGTGGAGATGTTTTTGAACTGCTGGTGTCCTCCAAAATTTTCAAGGGATGTATCATTGTCTAATACCCCTTTTTTACTTCAACGGGATGCTAATAAGTATCTGCAGCAGCAGCTTTTATTGGAAGATAAACAAAACATTGGTGTTTTTTTTAAAAGGACAAACTGCCTCTCCGTTTACATTTCAAAAGTAGAGCTTTTGACTTTCAGCAGACTGAGGAATGCCCATCGGTTATAAAATAGCAAAGAACGAACACATGGAAA
Source organism: Siphateles boraxobius (assembly GCF_051911475.1). NCBI lineage: Eukaryota > Metazoa > Chordata > Actinopteri > Cypriniformes > Leuciscidae > Siphateles > Siphateles boraxobius. The sequence continues at coordinate 4,829,122 of NW_027508997.1, read as the reverse complement.
TTCTACCTCAGCAACTTATATCACACAGCTCTCGGATTATTTCAGCGGGCTTGTGTTCAAATCGGGGTTGGAGTTGGGGATGTATAGTTAGGGACACGCAGCAAGGGAATCTTCAAAGCAAAAGAGCCCATCTTGGGGAATCAAGTAAATGGTTCCGTTACAAACTGGTTAGAAGAGACGTTTACAAGGCAGAATTGTAAAAAGCTACGGGATGAACTCAGATAGAGGTGTTGTGCCTGGACGGAGCAAGTCCTCTGGAAACTCTAGTGCTGTTAAGCACTGAATGTCTCTGATATGTCCTTTATTTTAATAGTTTCTAATTTATGCCAACACTGACCATATCAGTAACAGCTTGTAATAATAATCATAATTAAGAAGAGCAGGGATAACAGACTTTAAATACAATGAGAAATGCACTTGATGGTACTAATTGTGTAAATAAGGCTTTTATTAATGGGGTGGGAACCAGGGAAGATGACAGTATTAACCACTGAGATGCACTTTATGTACCGGTAGCATTTGTTTTCCCTGAGGTGCTGCTTATTCTGACAGATCTGGAGAGGATGGAATGGATTACAAGGACGGGAACATTGCGAATTATGTGAAAGTGACAGTACGATAAAACTGTGTTGCTCTCTGAATTGAAAATGCTGCGAGGGAAGACTACAGTATGTGGACAGAATGAGTACCTGTATGACCCTGAAAAATGGACCACTAAACATGCTAAGTCTGGATTTGTCTGATTCGGATCTGTACGTCTCTAATAACTCAACATGCACAAGAACTGACATGATTCCTTATTGGATTCTTTAATCAGAATTCCAGTCATTAGCTGCGAGGTTTCCATGGCAACCACAGAGTAGAGGTAAAGCTGAGGCTGACCTTTTTAGATTATCCTTTTGACATGACCAATTATTTCAGCACCTCTTACAGTCAGGTCTTAACAGGGATTAGCAAATTAGCGGGACGTCATGAAATTGGGCTTCTGCTGCCAGTAAATAAACTAAATTCAGTTCTAGTCGGGTCATGATGAACAATGAGTATTGTAACATGGTGTAATTGGGGGGTTTGATTATCCTTCTCTTCCAGTAAGTCCATTAAACTGTTGTGTAAATGGTCATCCTGGAACTGGTCCAGCTTCAGCTGCCCACACTTGCGTGCAAGAGCATTTTGGCGTATCTCCTGCCACTTAAGGAGAGCGTAGCACCTGTTTCTGTCTGTTTAGATCAGAATATGCAGATTGCAGCGGAGCCGAATGGAGAACATTAAGGCCACATGTTTAGAACAGAGCTAAGATGAGCAATGCTGATAGTGTAGTTTGCTTTCTTCCTTAATCTTTGTGTTCAGACTCATTGTTTTTGTCTTGTTGACTGATTCTGTCTTTTTTAGTAGAGTTGGACTTATTTTTTATTCTAAAGTGCTTTAACTTTAAGGCATAGTGCACCTAAAATTTTTAAATTTTAGTGCACCTAAAATACTTTGTCAGAATTTAATTATTTACTTACCTTCATGTCTTTACAAACCTGTACAGTATGTTGTTACTTTTTCATTGGGCTCAGTCATTTTGAAGTATCTTCCCTCGTTCTTTCCATACGACAGTTCATAGTGACCAAAAAGGATGCAATAAAATGAAAAATACAACACACATATAAAATCTTCCGAAGCCAGATTCAAAATGAATCACAATGCTAAAATCTCTTGAATATTCTAATTTTAAAGCATTGAGAAATGCACTTGATTAATAGTTTGTGCGAATAGAGCACATAAGACATGTGGACCACTTTTATGATGCCTTTATGGAGTTTTGTCATTTTTGGGGCCATTCCTGCCATTAATCTTTCATTTTTTACTCCCACCATCTCTCCATCTCTGAATCCCCCACAATTTCCATTTGACAAATGTCATTCATGTCCGTGCATACACCTCCATCATAGTCTCTAATGAGAGCAGAATAGATCTGCATCCACGTCTGACCTTGACTCTCCCAGAGAGTCACAAGCTGTGATTAGATGCTTGTCTTCATGCAGCTCATATGGTCTGTGCTTGCAATGTTTACATCCCGTGAGACTTATATTCCTGCGAGAGAGGCACTCCGTCAGAATCTTCTAACATGCCAGGACAGGTTTGTGGATGAGAAATATCTCGACTGCTGCCCGCATTCAAAGTGATTTTAAAGTTCACTAGAGAGAGAACGAGATTGACATAGAAAGATCAAAAGAGAGACTGGAGATTGCATTGAAATAGATTGGGAAATGGTCATTAAGCCTTTTATCCTCATTTAGGGCAACTACACAAAGCACTCAGCAGTGCTCGTATCTGCTTCCAGATTCAAAAATGTCACATTAATGTTGCTAAAATGCCATTGGTTCTCCAGGGTGAAGCTACTTTTCAATTCTAGGCATGAGCAATTTTGGTCTGTTCATCGCATATTGCATGGCTTCAGAAAAGTTGATATAACATAAAAAGAGTCATAAAACACTCTTCTTTAGTCTTTTTTCATTAAATACTATTTTTTTAATGGCAAGCTACATAATGATTTCAATTTTAGCAAATAATAGCAGCATACATGTTTGGAATGACACAAAGGAGAGTAAATAATAACCAAATGATTGGGTAAAATATTCCTTCAAACAAAACAGAACCTTTAGCCTTTAGCCATTGTGGGTTTATTTTTTGACAGATGTCAAGAGAGTCGGATGAGCTTCTGTTTGATGCACAGTCCCAAGAAGTGAAATTAATGGATCAAGACAATATGAAATTGTTAAAATAGGAGAATTTCAGTCCTTACAAAATAATAGATCTCTTTGCCGTGTAATCCATGAAATATAATGGAGTCATTGCTGAGGTATACGGGAGAATTGTTATCGATCGAGTTTGTTACATTGTTTTTTTGTTGTACTATTAAGCCATTTGCTATTTCAATACGAACTACATAATTACTTAATAAATAATTAAAGATGTCTATGCCCTGTACAGATGACCAGAAAATACATATATTGAGTGTATTGGTCCCTTCAGTCATACTTTATTCCAGTACATAAAGTATAATTAAAAAATGTGTCAGTGGAAGTATTTATTTTTTAGCTTTGTACAGTTTTGTGTATATTTATTTAATTAGTGTTTCAAACTGGGATTTTCTAAATTGTGGTTAATGGTGCATGGCTGCATATTTGCAAACATTATTTACAATTTTCGAAAAAACAAAAATAGATATAATAACATAGATTATGCTGATCATAATAATGTTAATAATGCCCATAGCATGTTCAAATTCCTATTATTACAGTATTTTCAAAAAATGTTTTCAGAAAAAGATTTGTTTCCAGTTGTACATGTGCTACAATGTTACACAATATTCCAACTAAGATTGTATGCTTCCTATTTCTTGTGTTCAGAAAATATAGTTAAATCTCCTGCAGCGCAGACCATGTCTCGAGTCACTTCAGTACACAGTTGTATTCCTCTTCAGTCGTGGGTAGGTTTGTGTGTGCTGCCTCTGGAAATGCATTTAATGAAGCTGGTTAGACCTACGCCTGTCACCATGATAAAAAAATAAAAAATCAAACAGATTCATTATGTATTTGCTTAATGTTTCATTCTTGCCCCGTGTTTGTTCAGACAGTCAAAGCCCAAGGTATGAATTTAATGTGTATATTTTCCCTTTGTCCTATGGCAAAGTGTTATGCTTTGTGTTTATTTAACATTAATACTACAGGGACATGCTTGCAGGGGAGGAGGCTGAGAAGTGTGAATCCATCATGTTCAACATTGGAAACTTGTAAGTCTGACATTTTTGTTTAAATTCTACCTAGTCAATTCTTTTAATAAACAGTATTGAAGCTTCTGTTTGTGTCTTTTTGGATTGGTATTACGTTAAATAAATGCAACTTTTGGAAGTCTGAAATGCAGTCTGCTTTCATGAGTCAAGCATATTCACAAGGAGGTTAGGATACCTCGTGTTGACATGTAAATGCCTCTTGATACATCAAACACAGCTGGAACAGGTTGTTCTGTGGTCAAGTGGTATTCACTATGACAATGTTTTCTGTTTGAGTGTTTGAGAGGTGCTTCATTGATGAGGGTAGCCACAAATCACCAGTTCATCCATTACAAAAGGAGTAGGCTACACTCAGAAAAAAAGTTATAAAAGCTGTCACTGGGGAGTTGTCTTTTCAAAAGGTACACTTTTTTTACATACATATTAGTACCTAAAAGGAGCAGAAGTTTATTTTTTGAAAAGGTACTGCCCCAGTGACAGCTTTTGTACCTTTTCTTTCTGAGAGAGTATTTATTGTATTATTAATACTGACTAGTGTGCTATAATCTAATCTGGTCTATACATATCCTGCATAAACGGGTATTAATCCGTCACCATCACATACCATATTCAAAATGTTTTTATTGTTCGGACAATAGTTGTACCCAGAGCCGAGGAGGAAACGGTCACTGTGATTTTGCCCTGTAAGACAACATGTCCCCCTGGAACAACTTTTTAGTCTGAAAATTTAGTCCTAACTTATCCCTAAAATCAGAGGGAAATATGTGAATTATACAGATGTAGAAGCACCTAACCTCGCAAGTCTAAACATAAACTATAAACTTGTCCCTCAAATCTGATTGTATGATTGAAATGTTGTTCCAGGATCAACAAAGATGTTGATCCAGGAACATGTTGTACTTGGTCAAATGTACTTGGTGAAATATAGTGATGTTCACTATAGGGATATACTGTAACAGTAACCTCTGAAAGAGCAATCATATGAATCTCTAAAGACATTCAAACACCTACGGCAGCATCATAGTAAACCATGACGTCACATGACAAAATAAGGGTGCAGGGTTATGCTGGTCCTTATGTTGGTTATCGCCTGGTGGAATGATACAGGACAAAAGAAAGGTAGATAAGCAGTGTTTGTACGTGAGGAGTGTAGTTTTTTTTATTGCTGGAGTCTCTATGGAAAGTGTCTCATTAAGGACAGAATGCTCAAGCATACCTGTTTTTTTCTCGTCATCCCGATATTGCCCATCACAGTTCGGTATGGCATCAGAACCTTGTCTCCTCACAGCAGATCTTCGTTTGTGTGTGTGATGGAGGGATTTTTGCTTCCGTTTTGACTCCTTTACACATTTTATAAGCTCTTCACAAGTTCTCAGCTGATCAAAATACCATATGTAGGCTACGCACATATAACGAGCGTATTCCCAGATAAGGTGTCTGAAGCATCTGCTGTGCACAAACATCTGAGAAATGTCTTTAAAGCTACAACAATTTTTGTCATCAAATATCCAAAAATCACCTGAACAGTGTGATATATTTCCTGCAGTTGTGTACTTATCCCAAAAGTTCCCAAATATTTTTTAATTTCAGAGAAATTCCCATTTTAAATAATGGCTCGTCCATGTTCACTTGTCGCATGTCAATGACGTAATATCCGCGTTATCCCTGGTTTCCGCTCGTACTGCAATAGTAACCATGGCGACAGATGTGGACAACTGCGTTACGTCTAGCGGCACGCTCACGCTATTGTTGTTTTGTTAAAACAATATGGACCATGGCAAGCAGACTTGGGACAAAAGGAGAACTAAAACGAGGACCAATATCAGCGTGGCGTTTTCGAGATGCCGAGAGCACCTCGTCCGTGACGAACTTCGACTTGACAGAGACGCCACTGTTGTATGTAGCCTACTTTATTAGACAGGTAATACTAATCAATGTTATATAGCTCAACATGATGAAATGTTAGAATATGATGCTATTCTAATGTTGTTCTAGCTTACTGCTAGTCTCATACAGACTAACTAACATATAGAATAACATTATAACTTTCAACACAATCAAATGCAGTTTAGTGTGTGCAGATCAAGTGAAACAGCGCTGTGTTACCTCACAAGCTTCATTCGTCTAATAAACTGACCTGTGTGAGTATTAATTCAGCACTTGCTGGTAGTACGGTAGAATGAAATGTCTTCCTTTATATCCGCGGGACTTGTGTGTGACGCTGATATCTGTCTCTCATTAACAATCGCGCCCTGCTTCGTATCACAGTCATTTTAAAAACATCAATGTATTTACGACTCATCCGTAAACATTATTAGATCCATCAGCATGACGACAAGTTCCATAATTCTGCTTATAAATGAGTCATCAACCTAAGCCTTTTTTATTGTAAGAACTTATAGTGACCCCTAGCTGCGAAAAAATTGACATATTGTAGCTTTAAGATGTCAGTTTTACATTCTAAATCATTAACATCTTAAATAGATTTTCTAAATGTCTTTAACATCTTACAGGAAATGTCCTACGTATCGCAGATAAGCAAACAGTCTAAAAGATATGTCTTCCAGATGTAAACACGCACATCAAATAGATCTACATCTCTGAGATGTATGTGTGATAGCCCAGCCCAGTTCCGTCGCGAAATATACATCATAAAAGCTGACCAATCAGGTTGTGAACAAATCCCGACCCTATGCCTTTAGGTTCAATGCCAAAATTCCAGTGTGAACGCGCGTGAAAAACTGTAAATGTGACCACATTTTGTCAAGGCTCAAATTCTCAAACAGAAATTTGATTATGGATTATGAGGGCAAATGAATAAAAAAATAAGAATTGTCAATTTTTATTTCATGGCGACTTTAAATACTTAAAGTAGGCCTATTTATAAGTTGGACAATTAGGCCTTCATTAATACATTATACAATACCATCTTAATAAATAACACTAAAATGTATTAATCTCTGACAAATTTAGTGAGTCACTTCCCAGTCACATTCATATATAATCTGTCCATATTGAATTATGATAAGGCAAGCAAAATGAGTCAAAACAACATCAACCGTGACTCGTGCCCTTCTGCATTCTTTACTTTATTTGCTATTATGTCAGTTGTTTATGACTCACTGTAGTGATAAGCATCTCATTTGCGTGTGTTTGTGTTAAAGGTTAAAGTGCAGTGATCCATGGTAGAGTCTTGAGAATTTATTCGAACAGCACGCTGCACTCACCACACCTGCTCAGCGCTAGAACTACCCGTTCAGCTGCACTTTAGGTTTCACTGACTAATAATGTGTTTGAAGGTTCAAGCTGGGCTGTTTAGAAGAATACCAGGTAACCTCACTGAGACCGGCAAAACATGCTCTGAAGGAACCCAACGTACTTCTACTGTGCGTGTGCTAGTAGTTACCAAGCAACAAAAGATTGTTTTAAATTTGTACCCTGGTAGGTACTGCTGTGAACTGTGAGTGGAGAATTGCAGGAAAAGACTACTTTATACTCTATGCTGGTACTGGTGGAAGCTATAGGGCAGAAATCTAGTTTATAAAGGTTCCTATAAGCTATATAACTTTAGGATTTAATTCAACTAATAATTTATTTTCATGGCTTATGTCATGCCTGTAAAGATATTCATTTTCTGTTACCATAGGCAAAAAAGCGACAATAACAAATTATAGATAGTAAGATATTGTCCTTTATAACATGTTCTTTCCTTCCCTTTGTCGCTGTCTCAGATGTGTGTTTGTTTGTTTTTGCAGGCAACACCCTGAACCAGAGGAACAGGCTATTCCCATTGCAGTAGCCTATATAATTTTTCACATCACATGTTTTTTTTGTTGTTGTTGTTTTCTTTTAACATCATTTAAAACCATGTACTTGCTCTTCCTTTTTCATGTTTGTTTTGACACTGCATGGTGCTTGACAAGAATCTGTTACTCCTCAGAATATGATAGACAAGATCCTATTACAGTTGCCTTTTTAGACGATGCCTGATAATATAAAGGGGAAAGTAGGCTATGAAGGTCTAGTGTCTTTGCTTTCAAATCTCAAAAACATAAAAACTCGTATAGGCTACATTTGGTTATACATTATTGATCTCATTTCTAGTCTCTCGCTCTCTGATCGTTTTATGGTTGTTTTGCGCCACCTAGTGAAAAATCATTTAAAATACAAGCACTGCACAAAACCAGCTTAGAGTATGCATCATATCTGAGTGGGTAAAGGATATATAAGTGACGTGTTTGTTATTAATATTATAAGCATTATTAACCTTTCTCTTTTTTTAAAGGAATGCTTCTGGTTATTGATAAAATGTCATGTCATTTGTGCAAAAAAATGAATTATGACAGTTATCAATTCGAACCCTTGGGCTAAATTATTTCAACCCTATCACATTAAAGGTGCCTTGTGTAATATCCGCAAAAAAAATCAATTCATACTCCACATTCCATACCAGATGGGGGCAGTCTACCTCCAGAAAGTGAATTGATCTACTCTAGAGTAACAAACGAGAAACGGCATAGTCTCTATGCTCCGCCCCTACCTTCACAACGACCCTAGAGCCATAGCAGAAGCCGAGCCAACTCCTAATAGAATAAGTTTTGATTCCAGAGGAATGTTGGTTGATGTCAAGTGATTTTTAAATTACATCTTCTTCAAGCTACTCCCCTTCACCAGTGAATGTTCATCTTACATTTTTATTGTTAGTTTGAATTACATCAATTTTTAACAGACAGCATTCTAAGCTGTTGACCAAACTAGCGCCATTCAGAGCTGCCAACTCTCACGAATTCACCGTCACCGATTCTGTCAATGTTATTACGCAATTCAAACAAAAAATACCTTTTGGCGCTTGTAAATGTTAACGTTACACGACAGATCCCTAGCGCACGTGAACCGATCATCTCTACTAGCTAATAGAAAAAACACACAAACACTGTTGAAAGATACAGTATGCTACAACTTACCAAAATGTATTCTTCATACATAATACCGACCAATCATTTTTTTAATCAGCGTGCAGAGGTCAATACCATAGCTGGAGAACAAATATGTCAGATTTACCTCAGGAAAGCAATTTAGTAAACATAATATAGCTCACGTAGTTCTCATTACACCTTTCAATGTAGCCATTGCTAACTTAAGAACTTATATCGAACAGCCTTCGATACATTTCTATGTTATAACTTTCCGCAAAAACTAAACAAACATATAAAACAAACTTCTAGCGAAATACTATAGCATCTTACTTACCAATCCAAAAGAAATGTTGCAAGTTCGGAGTCAAACCTCATTTCTTTCATTTCCATTAGTTGTCTCCAACGATGGAAAGCAGTGCCAATGTTAACTCTGGTTCTGCTCCTTTTTTTATCCGATTTTATTTGTGATTCCGAGCGCGTTTTTTCCCCTGCAGCGGGTGGTTGTGGTAAGGGTCTCTTGCCAAGGGCTTCAGCCATTCTTGCCCTCTCTTCCCTGAACTGAACTGTAGTAGTGGGGTGTACTTTCCACACGATTGACATCAGGTTCAAATCATAGACTGTAAAAAAAATATGGACGTAGTGTCCATGACGTCACCCGTAGGTTTCTGAAGAGCGTTTTTGAAGCCTAAAGTGGGCGGAGTCGCTCGTAGCCATCTTGGAAGCGCGTCACAGTGCGTTACTCCCGGATAAACGAAAATGGGCAAAAAGGCGGGACGTGGGTGGAGTTGAGGTGCCTGGATGCTGAAACTACGCCCGCCTAGCTCGACGTGATCGAGTTTGCTCAGGCTAAAGCCCCGTTCACACTACAGGCGACTTTGTCGCTGCAAGACGCCAGTGGCTGGCGATGAGGTCGCTAGAGTGCGTTCCCACTACTACTCGCCTTTATGAATGACATCCAATGATGTGGAGAAGGATCATGCATGCTCCGCTGCTATTGGTTGTCGCTCCTGAAAGTCGCTCTTCATTTGCATAAAGTTAAACAGATCTCAACTTTGTCGCGTCGCCAGACACGCCCCATCCGGTCGCCAACGGTCGCTGTCGCCCGTGTCGCCGGAAATCGCCCGCTCCCCATTGAAATGAATGGTATTGTGTCGCTTTGTCGCTTGTAGTGTGAACGGGGCTTAAGGAGGTAATGTGCTACTGGCCTTGCGCTAAAGTGACAGCTAACTTGAAGAAGTAGGCCTAAAGCCAATAGTTAAAGTTCATGTCTTTGCCCTTCGAAATACTATAATAGTTAAAAGACATAACTAACCGTGAGACTATGTGTATTGTGATGCATTATTATTCTCATGCAGTAACTTACATTATTTGCTCTGAGCGTATGTGTGACAGTGATTCATGCGCATACATGTCAGTCAGCGCGGCATCGCACGTCAAGTTCGTAGAGAGCTTTATTCAGTCCATTTTCAATTCTGATAGATATTACCTAAGAAGTTCAAGTAATGCACTAGAAATCCGCGCTCATTTAAGGGACGAAGAGAAAGCACTGACACCTGCAGGATTTCATCTGACGGTACTTTTTATTGGACAACAAAAAAGTTAAATAAGTATATCTGCTCCGTAAAATCAACAGTACCGCAGAACGATTGTGGCCTCTAGGACGTTTTTAAATCCGAACTCCAAAAAGCAACGATATTGTCAGACATCCATGAGTCATTGTTCACAGAGGAAAACAACTGAAGAACAGCGCTGGTTGTTCTCTCGACACTCGACAACAGCGGAATCCAACGGCGGGGGCGAAGGTATAAGAGCGGCGTGTAATAATCTGTATGAAATAATCCCGAAAAAAGTACAAACACGGCAGAGATGACAAGTTCAGCAGCTGGAATCAGCTGAGGTGACATGATGGCTAACAGAGAGCAGACAAACGGCTAAGCAGCAGCAATCCACCTGTCACTCAAGTGGCCAAGCCCTTGATTATGCAGCATTTTAATGCTTAATATAATTTAAACTGATGAGTTGTAAAAAAAATTCACCCCCCTCACAGTTGTCATGAAGGGCAAAATTAGCTGTATAGGACAAAACAACTTAGGACACCAGACTATAAACATATTTTTTTCTGCGGTAAAGTTGGGCATTTTAACATGGGGGAGATACAGATTTGACTCACTTTTGCTGCCAGCCTCAAGCAGGGAGGTTGCCGCTTGGTTCAAATTCGCCCACAAGCCGTGCGACTTATTCGTGTATTGCAGTTTCGCTGGTGTTTCCGCATACCGCCTCCCATGGCCGAAACTGGTATTATGACATCTGTCGGGCTGGGGCTAGTAATTTAGCATGCTAATTCAGGTTGATATCTCTGCAATACTATAACTTTTCATTTTTTTAATGACATCATCGCCCTTATTTCTTCTCATTCTTTTGACCCCTGTAACTCATTTTTTGTATATTTTTAACTAAATTCTGACACATGGCACCTTTAAGTTTGGAATATCAAATTTATCAAAAATAAATTCTGGTATTATTAATCAGTTTAAGTTGTTATATTAATAGCATTACAATTGGAAAAATATGAATAACCCTTTGCATTTTCTTCCATTACCAAGTTGAACTATTGAGCTTGCGAGTGAGCATAAACATAATGGAATAGTGAAAACTTGAACCAAGTCGCTTTCTCTCAAATATGGTGTCAGAAATATAAAACTTTAATTTGTAAAGGCAAAAAAAAGACAGCATAACGGGGATTGCAAGAACAAAAACTGCATTATCCAAGGAAATGCGCAAAGAATTTTTGAAAAAACAAACAGTGAAAATATAATTCTTTAATATGTGGAAATGAAAAATTAAATGGAGATGAATCTGGACATGCAGTTCTGTTGAAATCCAAGTAACAAAGGCTGATTAAAAATGAGTGACAGAAGATTCATGAAAAATGAAGTGCAGGACTTGATCTGTCCATGAGGATTTGATTTGATCGTTGGATGGTTGTGGTTTGCTATTGATGTGATGTCATGTGAGTGACAGATTGTCCCACTTTCCCACCGCCAGCAAACATGTTATCAGAGTAGAAGAGATGTCACTGCAAAAGGGAGAAGTTAATTTAATTATAGATTACAAGGGCACATGAATAAAAAATCAAGAATAGTCCATTTTTCTTGACAAAGTGAGTTACTTGTTTTCTTCAGATTCACTTGCTGTGTGAATTCAATCAAGCACCATAAACGGGAGATATATTAGATTTAAAGTGGTGTTTAAAATGTATTGTGTCTGTGAGGTAAACTTTGGAAAAAAAAGTCAGTATGCCATTTACTCCAGATGTGTGAAGACAGCTGCAACACTCATCCCTTAACATCCCTGCGATCTATAATCAGTGTCATTCTCTCCAGAGAGATCACACACAGCAGCTCTCAGCAGAAGCTACTCTTTGAGTTCTGATCGCAAATGAAGTTAACTTTAATTGAGTTAGATGATCCTGCTGCAGTAAAATCCAGGATTAGAGATTATCTCACAGAGAGTTTATCTCTCAGAGGATGTTCCGGAGGGAATTGACCCAGTTAACAATACAGGCGCACTGTGTGCCAGTGGAAGCAGATGGCAGTGTGTCGCAAACTCAACTGTATCAACCTGTAACAGTGCTGTCATCAAATAAAGTTCACACAACATTACTAGAGACCAGTTCAGAGTCAAATATACTGACACCTGCTGGCTGGGCGGTGCTTGTGTTTAGATGTTTGACTGCTATAGCCTACCTATGAAACCTACAGGTCCTTCTAAAAAAAATAGCATATTGTGATAAAGTTAATTATTTTCCATAATGTAATGATAAAAATTTAGATTTAATATATTTTAGATTCATTGCAGACCAACTGAAATATTTCAGGTCTTTTATTGTTTTAATACTGATGATTTTGGCATACAGCTCATGAAAACCCAAAATTCCTATCTCAAAAACTTAGCATATCATGAAAAGGGTCTCTAAACGAGCTATTAACCTAATCATCTGAATCAACTAGTTAACTCTAAACACCTGCAAAATATTCCTGAGGCTTTTAAAAACTCCCAGCCTGTTTCATTACTCCAAACCGCAATCATGGGTAAGACTGCCGACCTGACTGCTGTCCAGAAGGCCATCATTGACACGCTCAAGCAAGAGGATAAGACACAGAAAGAAATTTCTGAACAAATAGGCAGTTCCCAGAGTGCTGTATCAAGGCACCTCAGTGGGAAGTCTGTGGGAAGGAAAAAGTGTGGCAAAAAACGCTGCACAACGAGAAGAGGTGACCGGACCCTGAGGAAGATTGTGGAGAAGGACCGATTCCAGACCTTGGGGGACCTGCAGAAGCAGTGGACTGAGTCTGGAGTAGAAACATCCAGAGCCACCGTGCACAGGCGTGTGCAGGAAATGGGCTACAGGTGCCGCATTCCCCAGGTCAAGCCACTTTTGAACCAGAAACAGCGGCAGAAGCGCCTGACCTGGGCTACAGAGAAGCAGCACTGGACTGTTGCTCAGCGGTCCAAAGTACTTTTTTCGGATGAAAGCAAAATTTGCATGTCATTCTGAAATCAAGGTGCCAGAGTCTGGAGGAAGACTGGGGAGAAGGAAATGCCAAACTGCCTGAAGTCCAGTGTCAAGTACCCACAGTCAGTGATGGTCTGGGGTGCCATGTCAGCTGCTGGTGTTGGTCCACTGTGTTTTATCAAGGGCAGGCTCAATGTAGCTAGCTATCAGGAGATTTTGGAGCACTTCATGCTTCCATCTGCTGAAAAGCTTTATGGAGATGAAGATTTCATTTTTCAGCACGACCTGGAACCTGCTCACAGTGCCAAAACCACTGGTAAATGGTTTACTAACCATGGTATTACTGTGCTCAATTGGCCTGCCAACTCTCCTGACCTGAACCCCATAGAGAATCTGTGGGATATTGTGAAGAGAAAGTTGAGAGACGCAAGACCCAACACTCTGGATGAGCTTAAGGCCGCTATCGAAGCATCCTGGGCCTCCATAACACCTCAGCAGTGCCACAGGCTGATTGCCTCCATGCCACGCCGCATTGAAGCAGTCATTTCTGCAAAAGGATTCCCGACCAAGTATTGAGTGCATAACTGAACATAATTATTTGAAGGTTGACTTTTTTGTATTAAAACTTCTTTTATTGGTCGGATGAAATATGCTAATTTTTTGAGATAGGAATTTTGGGTTTTCATGAGCTGTATGCCAAAATCATCAGTATTAAAACAATAAAAGACCTGATATATTTCAGTTGGTGTGCAATGAATCTAAAATATATGAAAGTTTAATTTTTATCATTACATTATGGAAAATAATGAACTTTATCACAATATGCTAATTTTTTGAGAAGGACCTATATAAATGTATACTATCGTTCAAAAGTTTTGGGGTCAGTAGTCTGCTATTTATTTATTTTTAAAGAAATTAATGTTTTTTATTTAGAATGGATTTATTAATTTGATCAAAAGTGACAATTTACATTTATAATGTTACAAAAGATTTCTATTTCAAAATAAATGCTTATTTTGAACTTTCTATTCATCTAAGAATCCTGACAAACATTAAGCAGCACAACTGTTTTCAACATTGATAATAATAAGAAATGCTTCCTGAGCACCAAATCAGCAAGTCTGAAGAAGGATCATGTGACTGAAGACTGGATTAATGGCTGCTGAAAATTCAGATTTAATTGTAATATTTCACAATGTTCTTGATCAAATAAAGGCTGCCTTCATTAGCACAATGTGTTATAAAGGTATGGTAAAAATGGATGTTGCAGGGCTTTATATGTTTTCATAAGTGTAAACAAAGTTAAAATAAATTATAATATTCAAAGATTCGTTGTTACACATGAAATTGATTGTTTATGTGTTTTAATGCATTATTGTGTACATTTGAAGTATTAATGTATTATAAGTGTGGTTACAATTCATGAGATAATGTAATGTATTACAAAACTATTTTTATTTTATATTTATTTAATATTAAGATTAGTTTTTATAATGCATCATATACAGGCTTGAATTAAACTGTTACCAAAATTTTTGAATGTTAATATGATCATATATGCAGCTAAATATACATATAGTTGAATATACACTGGGTTACATTTGTTGCTGTTCAAGAACTCCAGTCAGATCAGATAAACTGGCTGCTGTTTCCTCCTGTCCACTCACTGAACCATGTTATCTGAAACATCAGCAGTTTTCAGTAAACATAGAAACGGTGCTTTGAACATACTGATATAAAGGTGCAATTGTAAACTACTGCTGGAATGACCTTTGTAAAATGGTACAGACACATTGACTCTCTGGATGTTTTATTTTAAATGTCTTTTGTATCTATATGCTTAAGAAATTTGAGAAACTTGTTTTATGATCTGAGACACAAGATGTCTGTCTCCAGCAGAGAGGTTTTCTTTTCTTTGTGCGTCATTCTGAACTGAAGCAGGGCCTCAATAATGACACTGAGGAATCTGAACCCCACATCTGCTGAAAGCTCAGGCAAGGGGAATTATGGGAACCATTAAGAAGAGTAGGTATAGAATAGGAATGACTGCATGTTTTGTGTTTGCTCATGGACTGTCAGCAAGACAAAATATATTATTACTCATGATTTGGGGTCTTGTCCATATACCAGAAGAGAAATACTGACAAAGAGATCCCGACCCCCCCCCCCCCCCCCCCCCCCTTTTTTTTAGTCATTCACCCAATGTCCATCATGAACAAACAATCAAATTAGAATCACATTGGAAAGAATTTTGACATCAAAGCCCCCTCCATGTATACCCGCCATAAGATATTTAGTTCCTTCATGCTGGAATTATGACAAAACTGCTCGTTTTCAAACTTTTTAAATAAAATTATATTAAATTACATTTTGTACGGGACTTTTTTCAGAACGGGACTGGCTACTACCTATACATACACGACATGCTGCTGTGAGCAAGTAAGAGATGCTGCTGCTGTACAATATAGCATACATGAATTACCTAAAACAGATCTATACAGGTGGAGCTGGGGAAGATGGAGGGTTTCTGAAACCGTGCTGCATGCGAATTGCTACGCAGACGCTGACCAAGTATTTGAAGGTATAGCAGCGAGCTCATTGGCTGCTGATACAGCAGGAACCAATCAGCCGTGCCCTGTAGAGAACGATGTGATTGCAAAAAGAGTTTAGGACCTATCAGCTTGCACCATCTAGAGTTTCATGACAGAACTTTGCAGTTATTTAGGGAACATAAAAATAAACATTATTTCAGTTGATTTTATGTTTTTTAAAACATTTTAATTTAGATGAGATATTAAAGTCCTATGGGAAAATACCATAAAGTGAACACAGCGAAGTGCAATGGATTTTTAATGCTGCAGTTATCCAGCCTGAAGATGTTTATATCTCAGTATTTCCACATGTCTCGTAACCGTACGAATGAAAGCAAGTGAAGGAAAGGGTTTGTTTTTGTTCCTGATGAAAGCCCTCTGGAGAGAGAGGAAGGGGTGGATAATAGGAAGAAAAAGGCAGAGTGAACAGCTGCATGTACCGAAGTGTTCTTGGACTTTCTTCCCATGTGGATGTACAAATGCCAGGGATGACAAACGCACAGCTGTTGAGGTGGTTAAACTCAGTTCTCATCCTGAATATATGAATGTGAGCGCAGTCACGCATATGTAAACTGTAAACAAATAACTATGTTAACACATAAGCTCTGGTTGTGTTTTCGGTTCACTGAACATTCCTCTTCAGAAACAGCCCACCCCTCCACATCTTCAGCTACAGACAGGAAACAAACGCAACCGAGCTAAAAGCCGTCTCCCACTATTCCACTGAGATAGGACCTAAATCAGGAACATAAGAACATTTTGAGTTAACCACTCTGACATTGCTTAACAGCTTTTAATGCTTTTCCCTTTGGTAATTACATAAGGATCTAGTGAGAAAAAAAGTGTGATATACTATATACTAACACTTATATTATCTATCTATCTATCTATCTATCTATCTATCTATCTATCTATCTATCTATCTATCTATCTATCTATCTATCTATCTATCTATCTATCTATCTATCTATCTATCTATATATTTATATCTACATATAAACCTTGCTACTTGTGCTAGGATAAGTTGGACTAGTCACAGCACTTGCACTAATTGTTGTCCTAATGTTGGTTTTCTTCTATTGCTCTCCTCATTTGTAAGTCAATTTGGATAAAAGCACCTGCTAAATGATTAAATGTAAATGTTAATGTATATAAAATGTATCCATAAACTGTAACACTTTATAATAACATCCTTTAAGTTAAAGGTAGGCTACACTAGATTTTTTTGTTCAAAATTTAAAGAATGAGACAATACATCATCAATCCTTCTTCCAAAATGTGTATTTGTCTGAACCTGGTTCAATATGGTACGCCTATCATAAGTGTTTACTGTATACATTTTAGAACTGTCGTAAGGTTTTCACGAGATGTGTACATTTGTTATTTAACGTTAATAAACATACAACAGTTTATTGTTCTCATTATATATATTAACATATACAACTTTTGAATTTAATCCTAATATGTTGAAAATTAATTTAACTAAGATTAAGCAAAGCTTTATAAGTATTTTCATTGTTAGTTCATGTTAACTAATGTATTCAACTAACTAACTAACTAACTAACTAACTAACTAACTAACTAACTAACTAACTAACTAACTAACTAACTAACTAACTAACTAACTAACTAACTAACATTAACAAATGGAACCTTATTTTAAAATGTTACCATATAAGAATTATATTTTGTCTTCTATTTAACTAATTTTGTCTTTATTTTTTCCTAACGTTTTCATTCATTGAACTTCCTAGATGACTTTTATACATTCTGTCATTTTCTCAAGAAATTCATTCATTTTGCTTCACAAGGCAATGCTTAATGAAGGGTCAGTAAGCTCTGGGATAAGCTTCAGTCTTAGACCCACATTTCTCCATACTCCATTTACACCAATTATGTCCTTTTTCATCCTTATTAACTCGGATGCTGAATTAATTCTGTTAAAAACCCCTGTATAATTTGAAAATATGAGTGTGCTGTGCTGACGTGGCTGGACAGTGCTTACAGTAGATTAGAGATTGAAATGTGGTCCATAATTTCCATGCTTCTACCACAAAGAGTGTAACATGCTGTATTTCTACAATACAATCGTTATTTAATCAAACTGTCTTGCAGTTAATTTAATTAATTTAAATCAATTGGCGGACCTATAAACAACAAATGATGCAAATGCAATTGGAAAGCAAAATCTTTGTTAGATTTGCTGATAATTGAAAACAATAGCATGCAAACAACACATTAGTATACTATGTTTGAAGTTGTACTTTATGTGTGTGTGTTGTCTAATAAGCATGTGCAGCAGTTTTACAGTTAAGCAATGTTTCTTTAAATGCACAGTGCCTAAAATAGTCTGCATTCTTTGTTGCTGGATATAGCGCATGTGGATGTTCTCCATGGGAGTTTCAGCCGTTCCACATTAAGAGCAGCCCTTTACTTCTATTCCTGTCTTTTGTTCATTTGTCATTCACCAAACTTTCTAAGCAAGTCCAAGCTTATACTTTTTTCATTCATTCATACATACATATACTCTTTAGTTACAGAAGAATAGCTTTGCTCTTTTTTGTATTTGCTGTAAAGGTGAATTTTAGCAAAATTATATATTTTTCCCTATACACTACACACATGATGCTTGTAAAATGTTCATCTGAAATATTGAATAATATCCATTGTAAATAGATATTAAGCACTATAGATGTTTTCTACATACACCATGGACATGTATTTAATATGCAACCGGATTGTGTATTATGCAATTTGGTCGTGGAAACAGCATGTACAGTAATACTGTACAAAACAATTTTCATGTATAGGCTAATACAAGTACATAGAAATTGTAATGTGAAATATTAACACCCTTTCTATACATGACTGATAATATCTAACCAGTATCCAGCCAAAGACATACTTTAAGTAAGTATCCACTTTTAATTTTACTATATTTAAGCATACAATTTTCTTTAATTTCTTTCGCTTTGCTTCAGGAATAGCCTGATGAAATCAAGTGACAGAAATTTATCATAGTAAGTAAAAAATTAGTTAAATTAGATGTAATTCATCTCCAGGACTTGCCAGATGTCCAACTGAATTATTATTATTATTATTTACATATATGTCTAAATAGTTGTTTTTCTTGGAAATGTAATTAATATAGTATTCTCCAAGTATTCTGTTCTATATACTTAAGTTCAAATTGCCCAAAGTAATGAAGTACACAAAATACTTTACAGCAGTAATTTAACACACTACAAAATACAAAACTCCTGATGTTGACACAGTCTGTCCTGAAGCAACGTTCAAACTTACTTTTAAACTGTGTGGGACAGCTTGGATGGGCCCTCACTGGTCTAAGTACTAAAGCGGAAGGACAGGGAGGTAATACAGAGGGAGGAAACACTAAAAACAGATGCTCCCATGCCTCTAACCCGTCTCCTCTCATCAGTGCATTGAACGATCAGTGCACTTACTCCAGTGCTGTAGGCAACACACCATCATGTGAAGCTTATATCCTTTTAATGAATGACATCCCTAAATGGATTCAAATTACCCTTTACCCTCAGTTTTGCCCCTGCCTCTGTATTCGTGCACTTCATAAATGCACTTTATTCATTTACTGTTCCTACTTTTATATAAGTGAGCAGCGCAGCTTTGACAGTTTACTACGATATGACAGTCATAGCATTATATTTAATTTATTATAGGCTACATAATACAAGTTATTTACAGACATAAAGCTATTCAGAACAGTATTTTTTTGTGTAACTTTACCAAAATAATGCAGTGACCTTTTTATTATACCACAGTTAGGTTTAGTCCTCTAATCTCATTGGTCGAGCAGCATTCCAGTAATTGTATGCAGCACTGCTATGCTGTCTATGTACTGTGTCTTATTCTTTGTATCATTCCGCTTGTCTGTTTGTTCCAGACTTTCAGTCTCTGCATTAGTGGTGGGGATTTTTCAGTGACAGTCAGAGATTTTTCAGGTTACATCCTTACGCCTGCTTTTATGAGTGAGTCAATAAATCATTCATACTGATTTGTTCAAAAACATTTTAATTCAAGAGCGGGACAAATCAGGCTGCGTTGAAGTCCAATGTTTTTATGCATTACCTTGGTAATGTCACTGACATTAGTTGTTTATCTTAGTTTCATTGTTATGGACTTATGGCTCGTTTACACCTAGCAGTACAGTACAGTAGAGTATGAGATGCAATTATTTCCGTTTCTATTGTCAGAAGTTGTGAATGGTACCAAAATACCGAACTGTAAAACCCAATTTATACTTCTGCGTCGAACTTACGCCGTAGCTACGTCGTAGGCTGTGCGTAGCACGCGTACCCTTCGGCGTACCCTGACGTGCACCTCTCCAAAAATGTAACAACGTGTCAATTCTACGTGGACGCAAGCGCTGTGATTGGTCTGCTCAAACCGCTCCCTCGGGTTTCACATGCTCCCTCTGCGTGCGTCAACGCGGACAACAACGCAGAAGTATAAATTAAAACCAAAGCGTAGTCTACGGCGTAGAGGCTCCGCGTAGAATAGACGCGTTGTTACATTTTTGGAGAGGTGCACGTCAGGGTACGCCGGAGGGTACGCGCGCTACGCACAGCCTACGGCGTAGCTACGGCGTAAGCCCAATTTATACTTCTGCGTCGAACTTACACCGTAGCTACGCCGTAGTCTGTGCGTAGCGCGCGTACCCTCCGGCGTACCCTGACGTGCACCTCTCCAAAAATGTAACAACGCGTCTATTCTACGCGGACGCAAGCGCTGTGATTGGTCTGCTCAAACCGCTTCCTCGGGTTTCACATGCTCCCTCTGCTTGCGTCAACACGGACAACGACGCAGAAGTATAAATTAAAACCAAAGCGTAGGCTACGGCGTAGGTCCGACGCAGAAGTATAAATCAGCCTTAAGTTCGACGCAGAAGTATAAATTGGGCTTTAACTGTACCACTTTTTTGGGACCCTTCCATTGTGTTACTTAGCACAGTAGTCTGGTACCTAAAGGGTGGTAGCCTGGTTAAAACCAGACCATTCTCAGTTGTAACTGAGTTAAGGCTGATTTATACTTCTGCGTCGGACCTACGCCGGAGCCTCTACGCCGGAGCCTCTACGCCGGAGCCTACGCTTTGGTTTTAATTTATACTTCTGCGTCGTTTTCCGCGTTGACGCACGCAGAGGGAGCATGTGAAACCCGAGGAAGCGGTTTGAGCAGACCAATCAAAGCGCTTGCGTCCGCGTAGAATAGACGCGTTGTTACATTTTTGGAGAGGTGCACGTCATGGTACGCCGGAGGGTACGCGCGCTACGCACAGCCTACGGCGTAGCTACGGCGTAAGTTCGACGCAGAAGTATAAATTGGGCTTAAGGGTACGTGCTCGTGCGGACGCGTCGAGTATAAACAAGGATTTACTCCGTGTTAGCGCGCGCTCTGATCGGTAAAGGGGCACAGACCTCTCCCGAATCATCTCCAGCAGTAGCAGCCTCCGAACGGACCACTAACTCCGCCTCCGTTTCCCTCATAAGCTGATATTAGTATTTAAACATTCTCTATGATAAACGTTTGTGAAAAAAATAATATTTTAATAACATGGTTTTGGGGGTTATAGAGTTCTAATGACGGTGTTCAACTATAACCGTCACACATAGTTCCACAGCGGCATCCATCTTTGTAAATGTAAAAATCTGCTTCACCGTCGCTGTGCTGTCGTCATCGTGTAAAGCCCGCCCCAACGTTTCTGATTGGTGCCGCGATTTCGACGGATTGGAAATGGACTTCAATGAGGTCTTTGCCAGACCTCCTTGCAGAGCAAATCTAAATTTGCCAGAAGTGGTCTGGGTTTTCCCAGGCTAAAAGGGTGGAGAACTTTGATTGGTTGACAGAGAATCGTCACTTGCGCGTGCTGCAAGGGGAATGAGGGACAACACGAGAGGCAGCATTTTTTAACAATTTTTTTGTGTGTAATTTTTCACAAAAACCTAAAATTCTCGGGACAGCAGATGTGTCCAAATTTTAATCTTAACCGTTTGATTTAATCAGAAACAATCTTAAAACAGGGCTTTACTTGTAAAACGCCGAACTTACCTTTTAAGGTTAGTTCCTCATTAGTACATGTCTTAAGAATAAGAAAGAGCTTTATTGCCAAGTGTGCTTGCACACACAAGGAATTTGTTTTGGTACCGAGGCTTCAAGTGGACATATACAAATACAAATACAACAAGAAACATAATACTACAAATTATAAGAATAAAAAAATATATAAATATATGAGAATAAAAGTATCACAGTTGGGTTTAGTCAGAATAGTCAACATTTTCAGATTTACAGATTATGAACATATTTACAGTGTTTTGAATATTATAAATAAATAAATCTACATATAAGTATCACCTGAGTTGTAGGATATTGCACTAAACAGTGGGAGTATTGCACTTAAAGGCCAATGCCTTGAGAGGTGTGTTAACTGTTCAGGAGGGAAATGGCCTGTGGGAAGAAACTGTTCCTGTGCCGAGACGTTCTTGTGGCCAGTGATCTGAGTCTCCGTCTTGACGGTAGCAGTTCAAACAGGTGGTGTCCAGGGTGACTGGAGTCTGTGATGATTTTAGCTGCCCTCTTCCTCACTCTGGAAGAGTACAGGTCCTGGAGGTTTGGCAGGGGGGCACCAATGATCCTCTCCGCAGTCCGGACTGTCCGTTGTAGTCTCCTGATGTCTGATTTGGTAGCTGAACCAAACCAGACAGTGATGGATGTGCATAAGACAGACTCAATGACGGCTGAGTAGAACTGAATCAGCAGCTCCTGTGGCAGGTTGAGCTTCCTCAGCTGGCGAAGGAAGTACAGTCTCTGCTGGGCTTTTTTCAAAACCTTTTTTAGTCAATGTGATTATCCCACTTCAAGTCCTGAGAGATGATAGTGCCCAGGGACCTGAATGACTCCACTGCTTCCACAGTGCTGTTCATGATGGTGAGTGGGGGGAGTGCTGGGCTGTTCCTCCTGAAGTCCACGATCATCTCCACTGTTTTGAGCGTGTTCAGCTCCAGGTTGTTATAACTGTACCGGACAGCCAGCTGTTCAACCTCCAGTCTGTAAGCAGACTCGTTACTGTTTTGGATGAGACCGATGACAGTGGTGTCGTCTGCAAATTTCAGGAGCTTGACAGTGGGGTCTTTAGAAGTGCAGTCATTAGTGTACAGGGAGAAGAGCAGTGGGGAGAGGACGCACCCTTGGGGGGCGCCAGTGCTGGTGGTGAGAGTCCTGGATGTGTGTTTCCCCAGTCTCACTCGCTGCTGCCGGTCCGTCAGGAAGCTGTTGATCCACTGACAGATAGAGGATGGTATGGAGAGCTGGGTCAGTTTGGCTGTGAGAAGACCAGGCATGATGGTATTGAAGGCCGAATTGAAGTCCACAAATAAGATCCTTGCATAAGTCCCAGGTCTGTCGAGATGTTGCAGGATATAATGCAGTCCCATGTTGACTGCATCATCCACAGACCTGTTTGCTCTGTAAGCAAACTGAAAGGGATCCAGCAGGGGTCCAGTGATGTCCTTCAGGTGGGCCAACACCAGTCTTTCAAACGACTTCATGACCACGGACGTGAGAGCGACAGGTCTGTAGTCATTAAGTCCAGTGATTTGGGTTTTTTTGGGGACAGGAATGATAGTGGAGTGCTTGAAGCAGCAGGGAACTTCACAATGCTCCAATGATCTGTTGAGGATCTGCGTGAAGACCGGGCCAGTTGGTCAGCGCAGGCTTTTAGACAAGCAAATGAGATGCCGTCTGGGCCTGAGGCTTTCCAGTCTCCTGTTTTTTGAAGACTCTTCTCACGTCCTCCACACAGACCTTGAGCTCAGGTTGGATGGCAGGAGGGGGGAGAAATGGGAGTGCAGGAGGTGATGGTGAATCTGTGAAATGCATGTCTGAGCCGGTGTGTGGTGTGAATGAGGGCTTTTCAAACCTGCAATAAAATTAGTTTAAATCATCAGCCAGGTGTTGATTGTCCACAGATCGGGGGATGGTGACTTGTAGTTGGTGATGTTCCTCAGGCCATTCCAGATTGATGATGGATCGTTGGCTGAAAACTGTTTTTTCACTTTTTCAGAGTAGCTTCTTTTAGCAACTCTGATCTCCTTTGTCAGTCTGTTTCTGGCTTGGTTATACAAGATTTTATCCCCACTTCTGTAGGCATCGTCTTTGGCATGACGAAGATGTTTGAGTTTCCCAGTAAACCATGGTTTATCATTAGTAAATGATAAGAATGTCCTGGTAGGAATGCATGTATCCTCACAGAAACTTATATATGATGTTACAGTATCTGTGAGCTCATCCAGATCGTTGGTAGCAGCTTCAAAAACAGTCCAATTAGTGCAATCAAAGCAGGCCTGTAGATCCTGCTCTGCTTCATAAGTCCATCTTTTTACAGTCCTTATTACAGGTTTAGCTGATTTCAGTTTCTGCCTGTAGGTCGATATGAGATGAACCAAACAGTGATCAGAGAGCCCCAAAGCTGCCCGTGGGACTGAGTGATATGCATTTTTTATTGTGGTGTAACAGTGGTCCAGTATATTACTGTCTCTTGTGGGACATGTAACGTGCTGTCTGTATTTTGGTAGTTCACGGGAAAGAGGTTCGGGAAAGAGGTTAACTCATCATTAGTTCATAGTAAAGTAATCATTAATTCATGTATCAGTACATGATTATTCATGTACTATTATTGTAAAGTTTTACCAAAAACGCATCTCTAGACCTTGCGCTTTTTTTTCATTCCACTGACCTGTGTCTTGCATTATTAACAGCAAAAAACACGTGATCACCTGGAATTTGATATGGAGCTGATTTAAAATTTATCGTTTTTTCCTTATAAATTTGTTTACGCAACATTCTCTAGGCCTGTATGTACACTCGGGGTGTTAAAAAACTGAATATAAACAAATATTAAATATTACTATATTTATTTTAAAGTATAAAATATATAAAAAAATACACAAACGAAAATGATAACACAATAAACTATAACTGTGTAAAAAAGCAGTCAGCTTAAGGTAGCTTCACATATTAAATGGGGTTAAATGGCAAAATAACTCTAATATCATACACTACAGTTGTGTAGGATGTGGGTAAATAAAGCGCAATCTGCTGTGATGTCACAGTCATGTTGCGTTGTGGTCTGTGCATGTGGATCTGCCTGAAGTGTACATAAGGCTTGTTCGACTTGAACAGGCGCTACACAGACCGATCGGTTGATGACATCAAAGTACCTAGAGAGCGATTAGAGAGCAGACGGCTCCTTATGCTTTTGAATCGCTCTCGCGGTACTTTGATGTCATCAACCGATCGGTCTGTGCAGCACCGTTTCAAGTCGAACAAGCCTATAGACTCCTTGGTCAAAATCGAGGATTCAAGGGTCTGTCCAAATAAACTTACCTTGT
Source organism: Siphateles boraxobius (assembly GCF_051911475.1). Lineage (NCBI taxonomy): Eukaryota > Metazoa > Chordata > Actinopteri > Cypriniformes > Leuciscidae > Siphateles > Siphateles boraxobius. The sequence continues at coordinate 4,803,896 of NW_027508997.1, read as the reverse complement.
CCAAATGACGAAGTTGAACGTACTTCAAAATTGCGTTGGGGATTCACCTGAGGGGAACTACTAGGGAAGTATGAGTGTTAGGCTATGTCCAGAAGTGCAGTTAAACGCAGCCTGACACTCAACTGATTCATTCTAAAATGGTGATTCACTCTGGAACAAACGAAGGGACTTTACAATTGAGTCACTGAATCATTCAAAATGCTGATTCATAAACAATCGTCAGTTCTACTGTGGCTTAGTTTCGAATTTCTTTTTTGTTTGTTTTTGTTGGCAGAGCAAAACAGAGTAACACAAAACAATATTTTGTCTAAAATGTAAGTTACTCAAAGTTGACTTCTTGTTATTGTATAAAAGCAATGTCACATTCACAATCATGTTATTTTTTTAAAATACAAACACTGGTATGATTGATTAGCGTTGGCCTTGTGGCTACAGAACAACTACAGACCTGGTAATAATTGCAAAGCTGCCGCACAATTGTGTTATATTGTTTAAGTGTCATCAGTCCGAATATTTTGTTAACACAACAGCAAAATGCTATTCTTATATCCTCCTTTAGTGGATACCCAAACCCTGAATCGTTTCTCAGTGATTGCTGGCACTAGAAAATCTGCCCCATTTAGCTCGATTTAGCTTTTTATCACTCCAGATAATGACAGTGCTTTACAGGTCACTCACCAAAACACCACTGAGCATTTACTTCACTCTGTGTATGTGAGTCTGGTTTTACCTAGATTAAACTAAACCAAATCTCTCACATGTCTGTCCTGTCATGAGTGTTTTGTTATGTTGGGCCATGTGCTCTTGTTATTGTCTGGTCACTCCCCCTTGTTATCTGATTATTGGTTTATTTGTCCACCTGTTAGCCGCCTTATTTGCCTTCCTATTTAGTCTTCCTGTGTTTGCTGTCCTGTGCTTGTTCGTTGTATTTGTTACGTGTATTCGTCGTGTTGAGTTCTGTTCCTGCCCTGCCTTGTTTGTTCTGGATTTAGTTTGTACGTTGTAGTTTTCTTTTGTTTATTTTATGTTTTGGTCTTTATTAAATACTTCTACTCTGCACTTGAATCCACGGATTTATTCCACACCACGCACCGTGACAAAATCTTTCCAAGAGGATAGTAAACCCTGATATCACCTACTTTGTGAAGCCAACCAATAGTCCCCATGAGGAAACTGCTTGATAAAAATATCTCACACTGTCACATAAAAGATTTATATAATTTAGAAAATATAATTTGCTATGAAAACAAAAGCATTTCAAAGCAATTCAAAGGTCCCACCATGATAGAAAGTCTCAATAGGTTGGTGGTGTGAAAAAGAAACCCTCCAATGTTTTCAATTGCCTAGACAAAAATAAACCAAAAGATGAATAAGGCCCCATCCACACTACTGCATTTTAGTTTAGAAACAGAGAATTCAAAACGAATACGATCTCCGTCCACACCAGCGTTTTAGCTGCGTTTTAGAATTGATCTCCGTCCACATTAAAATGACTGAAAGCGCGGATCACGTGACCATTCACCTACACTGGGCATGCGCGTGCCTTTGTAAACGGGAAACAGACTATTCCTCGGATTTGACGAAGAAGAAAGTAGCTAAGTTACCTCTGCAAAGATTAGCAATGTCGAAGACCATGGACCGACGACGAGGTGGAACTTTTACTTAAAGTGACTGATGACAACCAATCAGAGAGCTGAGCATGAGCCTCTGCGTCATCGTTTCTAAAGTACTCCGTTGTGACCCGTCTTCACTAAAACGCCCCTCCGGAGATTCAAAATGCAAAACTGGGTCGGCAGCTTTTCTAAACTTCTCCATTTTAGGTCTTCGTTTTTGCCGTTTTAGTCTGGATGGGAGGTGCAAAAGGTCTTCGTTTCTAAACTAACCCGTAGTAGTGGATGGGGCCTCAATGTGCGAAAATATACCCATCAATCCTGTAGCTTAAAGTTAACGCGTCAAAAAAGTAGGAAGACCATTTTGGTGAACAAAGCAGTGTTTGAGCAGACATCAATGCATCATCCATGGGAACTTTTGGCTGTTGGTGCTTGTCTCAGCCAGGAATAACAATTCCACAGCTGCTGTGGCAGCTCAGGATCCAGCTATCATTCTTTCCCCTGTTGAGTTTAGGGAGGCCGTGTTCAGCCACTGGCACACTACAGACCTGCGATTCACAGGATGGAAGAGGCCAACTGCTTAACCCACTTCAGTCCAAGTGTTACATCACTTATTGATGAATGCACCCATGTAATGTAAGCAAAGCTTTCTGTAATGCTGCCAATTGAGCAGGAGAGGAAAAATCCATGGACTCTTCCCCCCATTAACCCGTTTAATGTGCTGGTTCATTTCAGTCATCTTCTTTTCTGCAACAGAAAGTTCTAGCAGTAGATTACCTCGCATACCTACACATACCTCGCATCCTTTTTATTTATTTGTGAAAGAGAGAGATTTCATTCACTCATATCGTCAAAGCTGTAAATTAAAGCTATGACAGTTGATTGCATGAAGTATCCAACATTCCACACTTTGTTTATTTGGTTAAGTAGCCTACATCATGGTATTTAAAGTGCACCTGTTCTTTTAGAATCTTTAGTGTAAACACATTACTTGCACTATTTACACGGCATAGTATAGTCTTCTTGTGCCAAATATGGAAACAAACAAAATATCATTAACACAGAATTCTCAGATTTTGCCTTAAAAAAGCTGATGGAAAACAAAAAATAAAGTATCTTTGTAAAATCGTCTAATGACACTTCACAAGCTCATTGCAGTCATTATTTTTAAGTAAAAGTTGAGAACATTCTGAGTATATATATTGTTGTTAGGCCGATTGTTTTGTACATTTGACTATTATTGTCATAGCGGAGGCTTATATAATATACAATATTTTATGTTCACATATTTTTATTTATTTGGTGAGTAGGGATATTTGGCCATTTGACTGACTGTCTAACTTACATTACCTTATCCCTTACACAATGACCATTAAACTATGATTGATGTCCTTGGTAACTGATTTCCTACTTAAATTTCTAAATCAATATTTCAGCACAACTGTAGAATTTAACAAATTACACCTTAAAATCAGCTTATAACACGTAAAGAAAGACTGTACGTTCCATCTGGACCTCAATAAGAGTAATGTAAACGCTCTAATACGAAGAGTTAACACCTCTTATTATGTACTATAATAATAATATTGCATTGTATTGTATTGTAAAGGTGTAATATTATGGCAATAAACACCATCACCTATTTCTTTACAGCCTACACCATGCCAGCAATGTATACCATTCTAAATCCGTCTACAGAAAAGAAATGACGATAACAACGTTTGAAATGGCTTGAGTTTTCCCTGTGGCGAGTTCAAAATGTCACCATAGTCACGCAAACAGTAGAAAATGTGTGTTTACACCCAGTTAACAGCTGTCGATGCCTGTATGTCCTTGCATTTGTTTGGAGGGTTCTAGCTTGTGTGTGTGTGTGTGTGTGTGTGTGTGTGTGTGTGTGTGTGTGTGTGTGTGTGTGTGTGTGTGTGTGTGTGTGTGTGTGTGTGTGTGTGTGTGTGTGTGTGTGTGTGTGTGTGTGTGTGTGTGTGTGTTTTGCGTAGTGGAAGTGTTACATGAGATGCAGACAGATTGTGCCTCATTCTTTGATAAAGTTCAGTTTTATCTCTGTCTGCCCCATGGATTTCAATAACATCACAGAGACCACTCTTTGTGCCCCACTTCCTCAATTTAGATCCTATCACCTTCACTGTAGACGAACATAAACTAGCCTTCCCACTGCTCCATATCTTTATCTCCCCTTTATATGCTTCTTCATTATATGTCCTCCAAATTTTCTGCAGATTTTACTGAAAAATCTTTCTATTAGAATCCTTTCTATTTTCTTAAGAAAAACAATGAAAGCGTTTTGCCACTGTCTAACAGTAGAAGTCCTCAGGTATTTCCTGGACAGCTTTGAGGTGTTTTTAGAATTGAAGATAATTTAGCTAAGCGTTCTGTTTTGAGATAATCTGATATAACAGAAGCTGATGATGAAGAAATTCTAATGGTCCAATCCCACAGAGAAAATTTATATGAAAAAAAGTAAATTATTGCAGTTTAGGATGTTTTGCACTTGGCATTTCAAATATCTGTGGGGACACACATCCTTGCTCAACCTTGCACATTTTTACCATCTTTAAATCTGTACTGGCAGATTTTCCCTTAAAATCAGTGCAGAAAAAGTCAGAAGATTCTGTGTGCGCCTGTTTAACAGACGTTTCATACAGTGAGCTGCAGCTCTTGGTTTTCAACACCCTCAGGACAGCAATGAGCACTAATGGTGACACATACGCAGCACACACATGTGCTCACACAAATGTTTTCTCACATTAAAAAAAAAAGTCCATGTAGATCCAAAATGCCACATCCTGCACAAACACACAGATCCAGAATGCTGTGGTGCACACCATTGACAGTTACAGAACACTGTGTAGCTTTAGCAACTAAACAATGCAGGATTCATCTGCTTAACACTGCACTTATTCCTCTTCTACTACTCTGCAAAGTACTGAAACAAAGTGTAAACAGAGCTTTAGTGTCTGAAATTCTCTTACTGCTGATCTGAGGCTCCACTTGTTCCTCTTTAGTTGTCTGCAATGGCATACTCAAGTAGTTCACCATACCATGAAAAGGGACAGATACTCTTAACTACATGCACAAAGCTCCTCTGTAAGCAAAGACACTTTTGTGGTGCTACTCAGTGGGTCAGTTGGGGCTTGGGTGAGGGTTACAGACTGGTTCTTTGAATTGAAAGGGTGCTTAATTTAGCCACACAATGGCTTTGCTTCACAATGAGCGACTCTGAACTAGTATACTTTGACTAAAACTGCTCACTGTCAAGTTGCTCTGCAGTGCCCAACTGAAGCAAACCCTACTGGGAAAACATCCATTTAAATAAATGTATAATCCTATTTTGTGGCCATGTACAATCACAGGAATGGCAAGAATGTAGGCTATTGGAAAGAGTTTTCTAGAGGAGCTGAAGTAATTAAAATCCGGCTCAGACTCTAGTGTTATTCTGCACTCATTATGTTTGGATTTTCTTTGAAGTCGCTTGATAGAGTAATTATGATCTTGCTCGGATATTGTACAGTATGCTGCCCAGTACCCTTGGTGCTTGCACTCTTCTCACGTATAGATTAATTTTTATTTAACTTTATTCTCCATAATTAAATCTTTGACTTTGAGTCTCTGATGTATCTCAATCTGCAAAGTATTACTGAGATTTTCCATGATCCATCATCCATCTGGAAAATCTGTAATAAATTATAAATTAGAACAAGCATGATTCTGTTTGTTCCTGGTACTTGTTTGATGAAAGTCATGATGGCGTTTTTTTTGTTCTGGTTCCTTATTGGAGCATTTGTGAAATGGGCAATTGACCAGAAAATATGGCAGGCATTGTAAAATGTGGCAATGCTTTTCATCCTCAGAAACCCTGAGAGATTTCTGTAAGCTCTCTCCAACAAAATGACTAAAGATCATATCTTTATCAATCAGATCTGATTACAATCTATCCACATTATTGCATGCTATTGATTATGCTGGCCACTTTGTTTACATTATTATTATTATTATTATTTTTGGTTTCTGCTCTTTCATTTAAGGGTGGAGTGATGTTTCTCAGAAAATGACTGGCTTAAAAAGTGATAAACAAACTTAGTGTTCAGGCCATTGTGTCCCAAAAAAGTGTGTTTTTAATTGTTATCCACATAATCATCCATCCATGTATCATGAGCAACTTACAAGAAGTAAATGATATATTATATCAATGCTAGTTTTTAGTATTCTGTTCTGTTTTATTAAAATATATATATTTTAATTTGACTGATTACAATTTTTCCCCCAGCTACATCGCATCTGTTAAATCTGTCCATATTTATTCATCAAACTCTGAACCTGAGAGACTTTGAAAAGTTAAAATGAGGCCAGGAAACAAGGTAAACAGCTCATTATCTCTTGCTCTCCCTCTTTCTCGCCATCCATCTTTGTCTTCAATTTTGTAATGATTGAGAAATTGTCTGGAGAAATGAGATGCCCCCTGCTGTCGGGTCCATTTGATACGGGTCCACAATTTACATTTACACTTTTTCCCCCCCTAAGACTAAAGATGAATTGCAGAAGAGTTTCTCAAAGTTTCTGGGATGGAAAATTAGGCAAAACATTTTTTTAGACTATGCCTCACACAATATGTTAGGAGTAAGGGTTGTCCTTTATGTCAGTGTTACATCTGCCATGTTATTGTCTGTAACAAACATTTTGAAAGGCTTGAAACTGATTTAAATAATCTTCAATGTGGAGACTACAGTGGACAGTTATTTCAAAGTACTTTGTTGCTGTATATTGTGTGACACTTCTGGAGTGTCTGAATAATAATAATTGACAGTGACGGTCATTCTCTTTCAACAGCCCAGATCCAATGCGATTTTCCCATGCGTAGAGGACAAAAAACAGCTTTGGTTATTATTATTAATTCACTTTCTGGTAAAAAAGAATGTACAGGTCTAAAAAGCCAGAATATTTACTGTAATTATAGCTTATTTAAATTATTCTGAAATTTTTAAAAGGGTGGTAAAACGCATATTTTCAAAGGCTTGATTGTGTTTGTGGGGTGCACTGTAACATGTGTTCATGCTTCGTTTTTTTAAAATTGCATTATTTTTCTTATATTTTACCTTTATTCTACACTGCTCTGCCCCTCCTTGTAAAAACGGTCTGATGGTTTCTGGGTTCTATGAAGACAGTCCCTCAAAACTACGCACTGGGCTCAGATTGGTTAGCTGGCCCAGTGTGTTGTGATTCGCTAACCGTCTAGTGCACGTTTTCCGAAAACGTCACGCCCCTTACCTTTACAGGTAGTTTGCTATGGTAGTTTGTGCTTTGGTGTACTATAAACAATGGCATCAATAAAACCAATCGGACCCAGGTAAACATTAGTGAATGATCGAGCAGAACCTGTTCAAGAACGGCTGTTAAACGACGTTTCAGAAAGGATTGTTTTTTGTTGTTCTCTCATTACTTTTTAGATACGCTGTTATTTAATTGTACTAATTATTATAGAATTACAAAAATATAAGCTTCATAAACAAGAATTTCATTCAGTCCTCAAAGGGATTTTTTTGAGTAAAGACTGCGGATGTATAGTGATCGTTTCTGACTGTATGCCACCATTACTTTTGTATTTTTAGAACGATTGTAGACAAATATCTGTCAACAGAACTATTAACCCAAAACGAACACTAAACAACGGCTGCCAAATCAAACACAGAACCATGTTTAGAATGCCTGTAGATAAACAAGCATGTAGTGTCACAGTGTTGGGTTTGTGTTCCCCAGGTGTCCACTAGAGGTCCTCGTTATCACGGTGTCCTTCACTATTGACTTCATTTCCCAGCATTCTGTCTGTCACTGTCACTCATCAGTTCATTGCACTCAGCTGTTCCCCGTCATCATTGTTCCCAGCTGTTCATTGTTAGTCTTGTTAGATCTGTGTATATATTCCCTATCTGTGTTAGTATGTGTACGGATTCGTTGTTTAATGTCCCCACACTTCCGTTCCTGTTGTTGCTTCTCTCTCGTGTTTTGTTGTTTATTCTTGGACTGTCTTTGTTGGAATTTGACCCTTGCCTGGACTGGATGTGAGTACGGATTACCCCTTTTAATAAATACCTGCTATTGGATCTACGCTGTCTGTGTGTGTGTTCGTGACAGAACGAATCCGTCGTCACAAGATCCAGCGGTATGTTTTGCAACATCTCATCCCCAGCCACCGAGCGGGAGAGAAGGGAGTTGTTTAAGGGGACCCGGTTGGTAAAGTTCCGTGGGACCCGTGGAGGTCGCCGCAGAGGAGGTGAAAGGGAGATGTATCACGTCCCGTCTCCACAGTCAGAGACTGTTCACGTCCCGTCTGCCCAGTCAGAGACTGTTCACGTCCCGTCTGCCCAGTCAGAGACTGTTCACGTCCCGTCTGCCCAGTCAGAGACTGTTCAAGTCCCGTCTGCCCAGTCAGAGATTGTTCACGGCACGTCTCTCAATTCAGAGACTGTTAACGTCGCGTCTGCCCAGCGAGAGACTGTTCACGTCACGTCTGCCCAGCGAGAGACTGTTCACGTCACGTCTGCCCAGCGAGAGACTGTTCACGTCACGTCTGCCCAGCGAGAGACTGTTCACGTCACGTCTGCCCAGCGAGAGACTGTTCACGTCACGTCTGCCCAGCGAGAGACTGTTCACGTCACGTCTGCCCAGCGAGAGACTGTTCACGTCACGTCTGCCCTGCGAGAGACTGTTCACGTCACGTCTGCCCAGCGAGAGACTGTTCACGTCACGTCTGCCCAGCGAGAGACTGTTCACGTCACGTCTGCCCAGCGAGAGACTGTTCACGTTCCGTCCGCCTTCCTGGACCTGGAGTATCTGGAGCGTCTGGCTCGGATCCTGGACATGCCCGTGTCTGCTGTTCCAGAGCCGGAACCAGTGTCTGCTGTTCCAGAGCCGGAGCCCGAGGCAGAGCCAATGGCCATTCCAGAGCCGGAGGCAGAGCCAGTGCCCGTTCCAGAGCCGGAGGCAGAGCCATTGCCGGTTCCAGAGCCGGAGGCAGAGCCAATGCCTGTTCCAGAGCCGGAGGCAGAGCCAGTGCTGTCTGCCTTCTTGGATCTGGACTATCTGGAGCGTCTGGTTAGGATCCTGGACATGCCCATGTCTGCTGTTTCAGAGCCGGAGGCAGAGCCCATGCCCGTTCCAGAGCCGGAGGCAGAGCCCATGCCCGTTCCAGAGCCGGAGGCAGAGCCCATGCCCGTTCCAGAGCCGGAGGCAGAGCCCATGCCCGTTCCAGAGCCGGAGGCAGAGCCCATGCCCGTTCCAGAGCCGGAGGCAGAGCCCATGCCCGTTCCAGAGCCGGAGGCAGAGCCCATGCCCGTTCCAGAGCCGGAGGCAGAGCCCATGCCCGTTCCAGAGCCGGAGGCAGAGCCCATGCCCGTTCCAGAGCCGGAGGCAGAGCCCATGCCCGTTCCAGAGCCGGAGGCAGAGCCCATGCCCGTTCCAGAGCCGGAGGCAGAGCCCATGCCCGTTCCAGAGCCGGAGGCAGAGCCCATGCCCGTTCCAGAGCCGGAGGCAGAGCCCATGCCCGTTCCAGAGCCGGAGGCAGAGCCAGTGTCTGTTCCAGAGCCGGAGGCAGAGCCAGTGTCTATTCCAGAGCCGGAGGCAGAGCCAGTGTCTGTTCCAGAGCCGGAGGCAGAGCCAGTGTCTGTTCCAGAGCCGGAGGCAGAGCCAGTGTCTGTTCCAGAGCCGGAGGCAGAGCCAGTGTCTGTTCCAGAGCCGGAGGCAGAGCCAGTGTCTGTTCCAGAGCCGGAGGCAGAGCCAGTGTCTGTTCCAGAGCCGGAGGCAGAGCCAGTGTCTGTTCCAGAGCCGGAGGCAGAGCCAGTGCCTGTTCCAGAGCTGGAGCCAATGTCTGTTCCAAAGCCAGTGCCTGTTCCAGTGCATGAGCCGGTGTCTGTTCCTGTGCCATGGTCGCCCTCGCCCTGGTCTTTACCGCCCTGGCCGCCCGAGGGGTCTTCACCGCCCTGGCCGCCCGATGGGTCGTCTGCTTCGCCCTGGCCGCCCGATGTGTCGTCTGCTTCGCCCTGGCCGCCCGATGGGTCGTCTGCTTCGCCCTGGCCGCCCGATGGGTCGTCTGCTTCGCCCTGGCCGCCCGATGGGTCGTCTGCTTCGCCCTGGCCGCCCGATGGGTCGTCTGCTTCGCCCTGGCCGCCCGATGGGTCGTCTGCTTCGCCCTGGCCGCCCGATGGGTCGTCTGCTTCGCCCTGGCCGCCCGATGGGTCGTCTGCTTCGCCCTGGCCGCCCGATGGGTCGTCTGCTTCGCCCTGGCCGCCCGATTTAATAAATACCTGCTATTGGATCTACGCTGTCTGTGTGTGTGTTCGTGACATGTAGATAAACATAAAAGCTCTAATCAAAGAATAATTTACACTAATTCCAAGTTCGCTGTTGAGATTAAGAAAAAGTTTGTAACGTTACATGTTTGTCGGATAACATTAAGTATGAATGAGCATTTAACAAACCAGCAGAGCCAAACAGCGTTGTCATTTGTTTACTTCCTTGCTACAACGTACAATTAACAATACGAACTATTACAGGAAAACACATCGACGAAAAATAAATAATACTTACAGGTTGTGGCCCGTAAACAAAAGCTTCTGTTTTTAAAGTTGGAACTGCTCCATCTTTCAGGACAAGCCGTTGTGCGAATCCTGCATTGAGCTGGCGAAGATTGTGAAAGCTTTCCTCCGTGTGCAGCACAGAGAGCGAGATTTGGGTCATAATTATGAGGGACCGAGTTAAAAATAAATTTTAACCATTGATCCCTAACTCCCTCGTCCCTAGGAAGGCTGAACAAAGTGGACCTGCAATCCGGATGAAAATAACAGCAGCGTTTCGACGGCATTGCGACAACTCATCACCAATACAGCAATATAAAATGGCCTCGCCTCGCTTATTAAGTATTCTCGGAGGAGGATTTATGTAAATAATGGGATATGCTGACGTCAGCAAACCCGGAGGAATGTCGTGTAGTCCAAAACCGGCTGTTTGCTGTAGTCCTAAATTTAATTTTTTAAAAGCAAATATCTCCCTTTGCTTTGAACTTTGAGCGCTGTAACTTTGCAGATGTTTATGCAACAGCAACATTACACACTAGCTAAAGTTAGAAAAGTTAAATCGTGTTTTACCACCCCTTTGATGTGTAAAATAACTTTGTGACTTTGTTACTCACTTTTAGCAAGCAAGTCTTAAATAATAAAAGTACAACACAACAATTAACAGAGCTTCAAACTAGCCGAGGGGAAAATAGACTGTTATTGGCCTAGTTTTGTCTTTACAAAGTTATGGGGAAGCTTGTGGACAGAGAGATGAGCTTTGTATGAGAGGTCGTACAGTACAAGAGTGTACAGCGCATGTGAGAATGCTTATGCTGCAGTGCGCTCCGCTGATTGAACAGGTTTTGAATTATGCAAATGTATCCCTTCAGGCTTGCTATGTTGCTCTGAAACTGAATGTCTAATTGAGCCCCATGACATTTTAGTTTAAACTCATATAAACTGAGAGCCTTTATTGTTGTTTATGGCAATCCATGGCTCAAAACCAGGACTGCAGTTGCATTTTATTAAACTGCAAACGGTAAATAACCTTTTCATATTTGAGTCAGTTATAATATATTGTGCATTACTTAAATGTGGCTGCTTTTAAATAAATGCATATGAGAATCCACAGAAGCATGAAAACTTGCATTGAAATGCACAAGGGGCCGTCAGAGATAAATGTTCATTGGACTCATCAACTCTCACGCTCCCTTCACAGTGCATCATTACACCACTTAACAATATGATCAGATGAAGTTATGGGGACAACAAAGAAAACGTCTGTGACTGTGAAAAATTTGAGTCTTGACAACTCACATCATAAAGTGTTGTCTATAATCAAAATGAATATGAACGTACTCGGTTACTAACTTAACCTCGGTTCCCTGAGAGTAGGGAACGAGTATTGCGTAGCTATACGCAGTGGGAAACGCCCACGTTCAGCAGCTCCTGAAGAAAGGAGAGTACTAGAGTCTAGAGCCCCGTGTGGCTAGGGGTTGAATGAAATCTGGGGGTGGGCTGCTGTGTGATGGGAACCCGACCGCCCAAACTTTGGGAGCTAGAAAAATATTCTTTTCTAGTGATAAAGGCAGCTTTTGTTATAAGTGGTGCATGCTTTGTAACGGGCCTGGTGACAGTTTTTTTGAACATTTCCAGCCAAACCTGAACTAAAGAGGGGACTGAGGGTACAACCTTTCTTCGATGGAGGTCTGGCTGCGGTGTTACTTAAAGGGGTGGTAAAATGCCCTTTTCACAAGATCTAAAATAAATCTCTGATGTCCCCAGAGTGTGTGTGTAGAGTTTTAGCACAAAATACCCCACAAAATACCCCACAGATATTTTTATATAGAATGTTAAAGTTGTCACTTTTTTAGGGTTAGGAAAAACAAGTTTGTGCCTGGCCCTTTAAATGCAAATGAGCTCCCTCAGAGGGCGGGGTTTCAAGAGCTCTTGTGTGTTAGCAGCTGCGATTACCTCACGCAGACACACTAAAATGACAGAAACTGTTCTGCCTTTAATGTTAAAACAGAGACAGACAAAAATGGAGAGACTCAAGAAGAAGTGACAACATGTAGAATGCAACAGGACGTCTCTGAATGGTTAGTTGATGAATTTATGTTGCTGATGTGGAGTTAACTATTTTCAATTAGCATATTCTGTCATGATAATCTATAAATCGCTCATATAGAAACTGTTGTGAGATGCAACCAGAGTGACTTTTTATTGCTTGTGAAAAGAGGGATGCTAAAGTTTGAGCTGACTCACAAATGTACTCTTATACAACAACTTTTCCTCTTCTCAACATCGTTTCCCAGGGGCGGCGTTTATGTACATTTTAGGGTTGCTGATGTCACTAACCCGGGAGGAATGTCGTGTAGTCCCTACCAGCCGTTTTTTGTGGTCCTTTTCTTTAAAAGCAAATATCTCCCTTTGCTTTGAACTTTGAGCATTGTAACTTTGCAGATGTTGTTTATGCTCAAACAGCAACATTTCACACTAGCTAAAGTTAGAAAAGTGAAATCGTGTTTTACCACCCCTTTAAACCCTCTCTTTTCCCCTCTGTCATTCGACTAGGAGGGCTTCCGAGGCTCAGGGTCCAACACAAGTTTTGGTCGGGGGTCCTGATGTGACGGGAACGGGTAGTGCTTTGCAGGCTTAAGACTTCGTAAACTTCAGCCGCAGGGCGGGGCTGAGAAGACGGCCCACTGGCTTGGCTGGCTGAGGGGGCAGCACTTTCTTGGGGCGCCCTGAAGCCGAACTCGAGCATTTGGGCAGAAAATGTCTCATGGCGTGCAACGATTTCTGTGCCTCAGTGAAGCGCTCGGAGAATCCCTTCACCGCTGGGCCGAAGAGGCCGGTGTTGGAGATTGGGGTATCAAGGAAAGAAGTTCTATCCGCGTCCTTGATCTCTGTAAGGTTAAGGAGCGCTCCAGCACAACCAGACTGGCCATACCTCTGCCGATCGCCTGGGCGGTGGTTTTGGTGGTGCGCAGGGCCAAGTCAAGGGCGCTGCACAAGTCCCCAAAAGCCTAATGGTCCGGGCCAGTCGCATCCATAGAGTGGAGGAGCTTGGCCTGAAACACTTGAAGGATTGCCATAGTGTGCAAAGCCGATGCAGCCTGGCCGGTGGTGGTGTAAGCGCGACCAGCGAGGGCAGATGTCGTTCTGCAGGGCTTGGGTGGGTGGATCGGTTCTCCATCCGCTAGAGGTGGGCAGACAGAGATACACGGCCACAGCTTCCTCTAGGGGGGTCGAAGTGTTGTAGCCCTTCTCCTCAGCGCCATCGATAGTTGAGAGTGTTGCGGAGGATGAAGTCTTTAAGGGAGCCGAGTAAGGGCCACACCATGATTTGGTCAGCTCGTCATGCACCTCGGGGAAGCAGGGTGCTGGTCTTTGACCATCCGTTGAGACGGCTTCTAGTGGGCTCCTGAGGCGGAGACCACTCGATGTCGAGGTCTTTGACAGCTTTCGTGAGGACGCGAATAAGTTCAGCGTCCCCGCTCGCTCTAGAGGAAAGTTAGCCGTGAGCACAGGATGGAGATGGGCAGGCTCTCGCAGTGCGGGCAGCCACCATTGTTGTGTGCAGTCTCTGAGGCATGGGTTGCACTCGCTGTGTCCATCAGTTTCCGAAAACTCGCCATTTGAAACAAAGGCGTAGAAAATTTGCTCTTTCAGCTTCTAGAGTGTCATGACGACGAACACACAGAGGTAGCAGAAAAGGATATAAAGGCTTCTCTCTCGCCTGATAGCTGTAGGTTAACGGTGATTCAGGGGAAGGCGGCGCCAAGTTGAAGGTGCCGCGTCCGCTGATCAGGTCGCTCGTTCTGCTGCAGGGCGCTTGTCAACGGCGAAGGCTTGGAGATCAGCGAAGAAGGTGTTTGCTGAAGGAGATAAAGTCTGATTCTATGGCGAAATGGTCTGCTTATATAGCCATAAGCCACGCCCATTCTGGCCAGTTCTGACACGCCCTGGGCAAGAAGCGACCCGATTGGTTTGCGCGTCTCAGCCGCCTTGCCATAGGCAGCTGTGCAGCTGCACTGCGTTTTAAAATAACGGCTTCAATGTTCTCGAGAAAAGGAGTTTTCCCACTGCGTATAGCTACACAATACGAAGTGAACGTTCTCGAAAGGGAACTTGATTTATGTTGACATTTATTTTCTAGAACCTTTGAATACTTTTGTGGAATTCTGTGTTTACGGATGTGCAATTTATGATCTATATAATACACTTATAGTAAACAAAAGTTGATCTACAGTAACAGTGTTGTTGCTGAAATACATTTCAAGATTTTAAGATATACAGATACTTATTCACATGCCATTTGATGCCTCTTTCAATTTTCAACCATCAGTCATGGCTTCTTTAGCAATGTTACTGGCTTTGAAGTCAGGTTATAAACATTGAATGATGGGACACTTTTGTTGTCCTGCTGAGAACCCCGGTGAGCCCCCTACAGCCCTTAATTTACTATTGTATATATTCACAACATATTTAGACATTTATATATAAAGTCTATTCGTGATTAACGGAATAGTTGTGAGGTGCGTGCTGATCAAAGTCTTTCTGTGATGATGTTCTGTCAGAGTAGTTATATGATTCACCTTATGTCAAAATGATTTATGACCCTATGATTGACAGGTGGGCGGGGCTAACCTTTGACCTTCCGGAGGGTGTTCCGGAGGTCCTTTGATGTAGGGATTAACCTTTGACCTTCCGGAGGGGGTTGTTCCGGAGGTTGCTTAATTTAGGGATTAACCTTTGACCTATCGATCGATCAAGTTGACAGTACATTCCGGAGGATGTTCCGGAGGTCCTTTAATGTAGGGATTAACCTTTGACCTATCGATCGATCAAGTTGACAGTTGTCTTTACCCTATTGACCTTTGTATGATATATGAAGTTGCCAGTTGTCTTTGCCAGTTGTCTTTGCCCCATTGATTTTGACCTATTGACCCCGGGGGAAATAACTTCTTGGTGTGGGAAATCCCCTCCGTGTCGGGGTGAGAAAATAATTTTCTAATGTCGCATATAGATTAGAATAGATTAGAATTACAAAAGTAAAATCATCTTACCGTTTCACTATGGTGAAGAATTGGATTAAAGTTGACAGTCTCCGCACTGTGTGTGTGCGTCTGTCTGTGAGTGTGTGCGTGTCATCCGATATCCTGGCATTCCTGAGCACGCTATATAAATGGGGATAGTGGAAAAAGTTTTTCTAATAATGCTACATATCTCACACTAGAGTTGAAAAACATTGATCTTTTAAAATGGTTATAAAATGTACATTTAGTAATTTACAAATATTTTTCATACTAACTAAAGTAGATTTGAAAAACATTCATTCCTTTAAAATAAATATCTTACTGATCCAAGTATTTAAAAAATAAAATCATCTCACCGTTTCACTATGGTGAAAAAAGCCCCCATGTGCGTTTCTCTCACACCCCTTGCATTTTGACAGTCTTTGAGTTAAATGTGTGTCTGTGTGACACCTGATATCCTGGCATTCCTGAGCACGCTATATATATGGGTATAGTGAGAAAAAAGAGATTGTTTCTAATAATTTCACATATTTTACACTAGAGTTGAAAAACATTGATCTTTAAAATGGTTATAAAATTTACATTTAGTAATTTACAAATATCTTACACTAAAGTTGAACACATTCTGTTCTTTAAAAAGTATATAAATGATTATAAAAAATCTTTTCAAAACAAAAATAAAATCATCTTACATTTTAGAGAGTTGAAGAAGTAAATCCCAACACATCATTGTCCATATAACGTATGAATGTATTTACAAAAATATCCTCGAGTGTTTTTCTCCCACACCGGTCATTTTGACACTCTGTGATTCAGAGTGGAGGAGGAATGTGTGTGTGTGTGTGTGTGTGTGTGTGTGTGTGTGTGCGTGTGCGTGCGTGCGTGCGTGCGTGTGTGTGCGTGTGCGTGTGCGTGTGCGTGTGCGTGTGTGTCAGGCCAGCAGCAGTATGAGACGTTGAGGATGTTTTGTTAGTATTAATCTTAAAAGTTAATCTTAAAAGTTTAAAAATAAAAGATAATTTAAATTCAATTCAATTAATTATTTAAAGTCTTAATAAAAACGTTTTAATACAGTCGAATCTTCTATTTATCTTTTAGAAGATTACTGTAATGATTTTGTTTAACGGAGACCTAAAGTATAATGTTTATTAATTTAGTCATAGCCATAATGATTTTTGCACTGTAACAGCATATTCTATCCCGTACACCTAAACACGACCATCACAGAAAAAGGCATTTTTACATTTTCCAAAAAAATAAATAAAAAAAAAATAAATAAAAAAATAAAAAAAATAATTTAATATAATTTCTAAGCTGTTTTGCACTCATACTAACTCAGTTCCATAAATTAACTAATCTCTATATTTAAATTAAATGATTATAAATAAAGTATATAACTCAATGAATATTAACAAGTATGTTACTAAAATGAATTCAAACTATTTAAACATAGTTTTAGCTAAATTAATTTATATATAAATACAAAAGTATATAAATATAAAAATACCTTACATTTCCACAGTGCTGAAGATGTAGTTCTTTATGCAATGATAAAAACAGTCCAAAGTCATAAACAAAATTTTATTCCTTTTTTATTCCTTCAGTGATAAACTACAGGGTGAAATGAATGCATGACCCCCTCACAGAGACGAGAGGAGTTACAGGACAGATGAGCCTCTGGGATGTGCCAATTTCATAGCATATGTAAAGTTAGTCTGCTTTCCAGAGTTTTATTCATACTAAATTCATTTGAAATATTAAAAGTTTAAATTAGATCTTTTAAAATTAAAAGACTGTTTAAATCAAAGCTTTAACGTTTTTTAAAGTCGTATCTTCTATTTATCTTCTTAGAAGACTTCTGTATGATATAAATGATTTTACATAAATTTAACCTAAGGTATTATTTTTACTAAAGCGTCTGTTCAAAAAGTAAAGCAAAAACCGTACTTTGGTATCTTAGACAAAAATATTTCAAACAGTATTTTTGTCCATGCCGCATGAAATATGTTGTCAAAGTTTGTCACAATGTTTTTTTGTAGTTGTTGTTTTTGTTTTTAAGAAATCCCAGGACTCTACATTGCTCTTATTTAGATTAAGTTGTATCATTTAGAAAACCACTGTACATTTTCAGAGACGCGATGTACCTTTTTTGGTCCATCACACAGCATATTTAATTTTACTCCTCTTAATTCAAAGCATGATCTTACTTTTTCTATGGTAGCTACATGATCTATTGCACGTATAAGGTGTATATCATTTTTTACTTTTCTTGTATCTCCCAAACTATCCTTAATCAGTGTGGAAACCCACAGGGTGAAACCCTTTACTGAGAATATACTATCGGTTATCTACTCAAAATATATGTAGAACTTTAAAATGTTAGCATTTGTTGATGCGACAGTTTGTCTGTAGGCTGCATGAACAGCCTTTGGGAGAGCAGCTGAAGATATTATATAGCAGGAAAACATGCCCTTTGACCTCCTCCATTTTGGAGGCTTTTTATTAAAGACCCAACAATTTAGTCCTTAAGCGGCTATAGTAATTTATTGCCATGTGTAACCTGAAAAAAAAAAAATAAATAAAAAAAAACTGAAAGAACATTGTGGACACGCAGCTCTGACGTTTTCCAAGAGTATTTTGCCCAGCCTCTTCTTTATAAAAAGTCAAGACAAATCATTTCTGGACCAAAAACTTTTGCACCCTCACTCCTCTTACCACCTCAGCAAAAGACATGTCTAAAAGTGAGTATTGTCTCTATAATTCATTTATGCTACGGTGTTTTATTTAAAAAGATTGTTTATACATAAGGAAAAGACGGTATAATTCATTAGTGTTTTAAACGTACTATTGCTGTTTAGCTTACCCTCTAGCATGCTTTGTTGCTCTTACACATTGTTATATGTTCTATATCAAATGTTTTTGGCATCATATATGTTTCAGAAATATATATATATATATATATATATATATATATATATTTCCCCCCCATCCAAGCACATTTTACTGTAGTTGGCCGCTGCCGGGTTTCCATAAAGGACTTTTAAAATAAATGTTTTGGTTTTTATTCAGTTTTAAATCTTATTTAGATTATTTGAGTCAAACATGGTTATATGTGCATAGGCCTATTTAATTATTTAATCTGTATTTTATTCCTCTTCAGTTACTTACTTTTTAAATTTCGGTAGGCTACTTTTTAATTCTTCCTTTACTTTGTCTTTGATTTTAACTTTTAGCACTTTGCATGATAAAATTGTTTAAAATGTAAGCTGTAAATATGAATGGCACAATGTGATAACCAAAATATATAAAAGTTAAGTCAAAGCTATTTATATAGCCTAGCGTTTTTCACATTCTCATAATTTAGTTATACATTCTGACGCTGGGACACTGTCAAGCGTCTTCTTTCAGATGGTTCAATATTTATGATATTATGCTCCCCTGAATGGAAAAGAACTGTAAACTTCATCATTGTACTGTAATGAACTGCGTTACTGCCTATAGGATGATTGCATGATTTTTTCCATTTAAAATAACATGGTCTTTCCTTTTCTCTCTCTCTCTAGAGACAGCAAACACTGCAGGACAACCGGACATCCAAGTAACATGTTAGTGTGGTTTATATTTATTTTTAATGAGAAACATTATAGAGTGCAACAGGCGTTTTCTGGAAGTAAAAACACTTCCGGTAACCAGCGACTGTGAAAAAGGGGGCAGGTACTCTATTGGGTGTATAATGAACAATTGACAGATGAAATGACAGATATTTTATGTAAACAGGCAAAATCTCTTCATCTGATGGTGGCCATGTGTTTTCGCCTATCATAACTGGTTTAACTCATGGCTCCTCCTTTGAGATCAACATAACTTCTGACGAATCAAGTGTACCGGCACATTGTAAGTGTAATAAAACAGTTTCGCCTATGTATTAAATTAATCTTAATTAAGCAGTCCGAGTTAACTATTTGGGACCAATTGGAAATTTACATTCTGATCTAACAGCGTCATGTACAAATTTGTCATGCTCCTGGATTATTTTACTATACTACATTAGCCTTTTATTTACTGATGATTTTATCAAAGCGACGAATTAACTCAATTCATGGTTGCAATAATAAAATAAATGAACAATTGACAGATGAACTGACAGATATTTTATGTAAACAGGCAAAATCTCTTCATCTGATGGCGGCCATGTGTTTTCGCCTATCATAACTGATTTAACTCATGGCTCCCCCTTTGAGATCAACATAACTTCTGACGAATCAAATGTACCGGCAAATTGTAAGTGTGATGCATGAAAAACTATTAAAACAGTTTTTCGCCTATGTAATGTATAAAATTAATCTTAATTAAGCAGTCCGAGTTAACTATTTGGGACCAATTTTAAGGAAAGTTACATTCTGATCTAACAGTATCATGTACAAATTTGAAATATTTTGGTACTATTGAATCAAGTTAAGTCATGATGAATTTATCTTATCTGGTGTCATGCTCCTGGATTATTCAGAATTGTAACTATAGCCTTTTATTTTACGGCACTTATTTATTTTACTACAGATTTTATCAAAGCCAAATACTGTCCAAAAGGGGCGACTGGGAAAGAAGAGAAACAGGTCAATACAAGGTTAGATTCAATCTTTATATTCTTTCCCCATTTTGCCTTCATTTTCCTTTTCCTGTTTTAATTTTTCTATTTTTATATTCTCAGATCATCAAGGGTTTCTGAAAGCAAACACCAGTCAGTTGGTTGAAAATATGAAGAACATTGATCCAATCATTGACGATCTTGACTTGCACAATGAATCAGTTGCAAATGTGTGAGCGAATCCAACACGCCGGATGAAGATGAGGGAACTGCTGGACTGTGTGATGAAGATGAGGGAACTGCTTGACTGTGTGAATTGTGAAAGCATTGCCAAGGAGCTGGTCAATGCTTTGTGCAAGCCCATCATCAAAATGTTTTAACATATCGTAAATTTCAATTGTTTGATAAATTATCTAACGATTATACCTAACTATCAGCAGTTATATGTGAAACGAGCTCAGTCGCATTAGAGATGGATTCTTGTTTATATTGAACCGCATGTTTAACAGCTCTAGGGTTCTTAAATTGTTTACCGCGGTTTCATTTTGAACAACACTATCGTAACACTTATCGTATCGCCGGGTGTGATTGTAATGTTTTGTATGGTGTTTTTCTTTACACTTTCCCCCTGGATATCTGGTTCCTACAGTTAGCGGTAATGTTAGTCAACTCTATGTCTTCTCTTTGTTCATATTTGACTGTATTCGCATGAATTGGCGTGATTTAATAAAATGACGGTTTAAACCATCATCTTCGCTTGAGACATTTACATTATATTTTATGGTTTACAGTATATTTTACAGTATTTTACAGTATATTATACCATCCTAGTTTTAAATAGCGCTTAAATGTATATTTTACCCCTTTATGCGGCTACAGAACACCGCACAAGGATCTCTGAAATGTTTTTTGTGTAAAACATCTATGTAGATCTATCTATGTTTTTAAAAATACACCGAAACAAAGAATGAGTTTAGTTGAATCAGGTTAACATTCTTAATTTAGTCCAAAACTATTAAGTTCAAATAATCCAATTGTTTCGTGTATTTAGGGATAGTGTTCAACAACCTTTACAAATATATCTAATAATAAGATAACCTTTTACAAAATCTTTACTCGGTAAAGACTCTTATTGGTTTTGTCGCATCCAATGCATCCCCAAAGTAGTTGTTTTTATAATGATTAAAACCGCTTTAATTATTATTATCATGGTCTACACTTTATGGTAAAACACTAACATATCAGAAACTCTTTTAAATATAAACATTAACATGTTTTTATCTTGCTGTTAAAACACATAAATAACGTTTTATTTCAAATGTACACCCCTATACAGCATGATGGGATGGGGAAATCCACAGGCTCACTGAAATATTTAATCTCTGAAATATTCTCATCTAGAATTTATTCATTAAATTATTAATGCGCAAGAATCAAGACTTATAATACCATTTTATTATAAAATTGTGAAACTCCAAAGCTCCGACACGGTCGCAAAGAATGATGAGTTAAGCGGTACAATCTTTTATTTCAACAGTATTTTTCTTTACAAAATGATGATAGACCGACATTAAATATACATAAAGTAGACAATAACTCCATTTACTTAAGTAATTTTTTTTGGTTTACTTAACTGAAACAGGTTCTTTCAACATGACTTTGAATGAGAAAACAAATATAACGGTGTTCAATGAAAAATATTTTTTAAATAAACTGAACAGTACCGTAAAATAATTTTCGGCTGAATTCTCTCGGACGACATGCAGGTCATGGTTATTTACGGCGTCCTGATGACGACCCCCACCGTACACACCATGGGTGCGAGGGCGGACCCCAATCGCATGGGTTAATAAACTCTACACAGAGTTTCGACGTTTTCGACGAAACCCTGTTTCGACGCTACAGACGGATGCTTCAACGACGTCGGTTTCGAAATCGTAAAAAAAGCAACTGCGGGGGTACTACAACATCTCATTGATCAAAAGTGGAAGGGTTTGATCAGATGTTCCTGTTTGTCTGAGCATTTGGCATTTGTCAAAAACACAAGCTTCCGAGCGTTAAAGCACTAGGCCTGGACGATTGTGCTGCAAGGAATCGCTCAAGAGATTCCGGGGACTTTCACCATCAAACAGTTTCCTATTTGAAAATCTAGAAACCTCTGAAATGGCGACACAAAAGCTGACGGAGAACGACTGCCCGTCGAGTTCCGGCGATGCGGGACACAAGTATCATCCGGCGTGTGAGTGCTCCACGGGGAAAGAGTGTCGTTTAAGGGCCACGCTAGACTCTATGTTTAAAGATCATTTTAGAGACCAGATGGTTTACTTGATGGACAGTATCATCGATGCTGCGTGCGATAGGAAAACCGATTGTGAGCGGGACACCAAACGTGTCACAAATCTCAAAAAAGAAATGGATGTCATAAGAGGGTTGGTGGGGACATGGACCGATGTGACGCCCATGTTTTTTAACACCATAGAGCCGACAGGCGTAATCCTCAGAAAAGTTCTGGATGTGATGTGTGCATCTAGTCACGAATTGGCGGTCGATGAACTACTCGTTATGTTTACGTTTGTAACAGATCTCTGTGCGTCACTGGCGTCAAAAAATGCCAAAACAGATCTTGGCGAAATAATTCAAGGCCTCGTCAACTATACCCTAGACCAAGACATGGTAGCGTGCCGAGACTTTCTATTCTGGTTGGATCACAAATAAATGGAGTTATTGTCTACTTTATGTATATTTAATGTCGGTCTATCATCATTTTGTAAAGAAAAATACTGTTGAAATAAAAGATTGTACCACTTAACTCATCATTCTTTGCGAACGTGTCGGAGCTTGGTATTATAAGTCTTGATTCTTGCGCATTAATAATTTAATGAATAAATACTAGATGAGAATATTTAAGAGATGAAATATTTCATAGAGCCTGTGGATTTCCCCATCCCATCATGCTGTATAGGGGTGTACAATTTGAAATAAAACGTTATTTATGTGTTTTAACAGCAAGATAAAAAAATTTCATGTTTATATTTAAAAGAGTTTCTGATATGTTAGTGTTTTACCATAAAGTGTAGACCATGATAATATTAATTAAAGCGGTTTTAATCATTATAAAAACAACTACTTTGGGGATGCATTGGATACGACAAAACCAATAAGAGTCTTTACCGAGTAAAGATTTTGTAAAAGGTTATCTTATTAGATATATTTGTAAAGGTTGTTGAACACAATCCCTAAAGAAACGAAACAATTGGATTATTTGAACTTAATAGTTTTGGACTAAATTAAGAATGTTAACCTGATTCAACTAAATGGCATTGAATTAATCTTATGTAATAAACTTAAGTTTACTGAAATTAACAATGTTAATTAAATGCAACATTACCCCGCTATGCAGAACCTGTTGACATAAAAAGTTGAGTAAATCCACCATATGTTTTCCAACAAAATGTTGATTAAACATTAAAAGTTCAAAACATATGGATGGGTGAATGGATCGCGATAAGCTCTGTTTAGAAAGTAGCTAGGATGTATTTTATTTTGCGCAGACTTAAAGTGAACTTTTACCAACTATTAAGATGTTAAAGTTCAGTTATAGACCTTTAGCGCATTATTGAGTTTATTATTGAGTAACCGAATTCAAGGTTGTTCAATAGTTATCAAACACCCGCACTTGGCGAGATCATTCAGAAAAAACGACAAAAGTAATTTTCTGATAAATCATCGTACACGGATGCACTGTGTTTTGAGGGACACTTATAGAAAGATGTCTTCATTCTTTGTTTTGGTGTATTTTTAAAAACATAGATCTACCTAGATGTTATACACGACCTACATAGATGTTTTACACAAAAAATATTTCAGAGATCCTTGTGCGGTATTCTGTAGCCGCATAAAGGGGGTAAAATATACATTTAAGCGCTATTTAAAACTAGGATGGTATAATATAATGTAAATGTCTCAAGCGAAGATGATGGTTTAAACCGTCATTTTATTAAATCACGCCAATTCATGCGAATACTGTCGTATATGAACAAAGAGAAGACATAGAGTTGACTAACATTACCGCTAACTGTAGTAAAACAGATATCCAGGGGGAAAGTGTAAAGAAAAACACCATACAAAACATTACAATCACACCCAGCGATAAGATAAGTGTTACGATAGTGTTGTTCAAAATGAAACCGCGGTAAACAATTTAAGAACCCTAGAGCTGTTAAACATGTGGTTCAATAACAATGTTCAATATAAACAAGAATCCATCTCTAATGCGACTGAGCTCGTTTCACATATAACTGTTGATAGTTAGGTATAATCGTTAGATAATTTATCAAACAATTGAAATTTACGATATGTTAAAACATTTTGATGATGGGCTTGCACAAAGCATTGACCAGGTTCTTGGCAATGCTTTCACAATTCACACAGTCCAGCAGTTCCCTCATCTTCATCCGGCGTGTTGGATTCGCTCGCACATTTGCAACTGATCCATTGTGCAAGTCAAGATCGTCAATGATTGGATCAATGTTCTTCATATTTTCAACCAACTGACTGGTGTTTGCTTTCAGAAACCCTTGATGATCTGAGAATATAAAAATTGAAAATTAAAACATGAAAAGGAAAATGAAAGCAAAATGGGGAAAGAATATAAAGATTGAATCTAACCTTGTATTGATCCGTTTCTCTTCTTTCCCAGTCGCCCCTTTTGGACAGTATTTGGCTTTGATCAAATCTGTAGTAAAATAAATAAGTGTCGTAAAATAAAAGGCTATAGTTACAATTCTGAATAATCCAGGAGCATGACACCAGATAAGATAAATTCACCATGACTTAACTTGATTCAATAGTACCAAAATATTTCAAATTTGTACATGATACTGTTAGATCAGAATGTAACTTTCCTTAAAATTGGTCCCAAATAGTTAACTCGGACTGCTTAATTAAGATTAATTTTATACATTACATAGGCGAAAAACTGTTTTAATAGTTTTTCATGCATCACACTTACAATTTGCCGGTACATTTGATTCGTCAGAAGTTATGTTGATCTCAAAGGGGGAGCCATGAGTTAAATCAGTTATGATAGGCAAAAACACATGGCCGCCATCAGATGAAGAGATTTTGCCTGTTTACATAAAATATCTGTCAGTTCATCTGTCAATTGTTCATTTTTTTTATTATTGCAACCATGAATTGAGTTAATTCGTCGCTTTGATAAAATCATCAGTAAATAAAAGGCTAATGTAGTATAGTAAAATAATCCAGGAGCATGACAAATTTGTACATGACGCTGTTAGATCAGAATGTAAATTTCCAATTGGTCCCAAATAGTTAACTCGGACTGCTTAATTAAGATTAATTTAATACATAGGCGAAACTGTTTTATTACACTTACAATGTGCCGGTACACTTGATTCTTCAGAAGTTATGTTGATCTCAAAGGAGGAGCCATGAGTTAAACCAGTTATGATAGGCGAAAACACATGGCCACCGTCAGATGAAGAGATTTTGCCTGTTTACATAAAATATCTGTCAGTTCATCTGTTCATTATACAGCCAATAGAGTACCTGCCCCCTTTTTCACAGTCGCTGGTTACCGGAAGTGTTTTTACTTCCAGAAAACGCCTGTTGCACTCTATAATGTTTCTCATTAAAAATAAATATAAACCACACTAACATGTTACTTGGATGTCCGGTTGTCCTGCAGTGTTTGCTGTCTCTAGAGAGAGAGAGAAAAGGAAAGACCATGTTATTTTAAATGGAAAAAAATCATGCAATCATCCTATAGGCAGTAACGCAGTTCATTACAGTACAATGATGAAGTTTACAGTTCTTTTCCATTCAGGGGAGCATAATATCATAAATATTGAACCATCTGAAAGAAGACGCTTGACAGTGTCCCAGCGTCAGAATGTATAACTAAATTATGAGAATGTGAAAAACGCTAGGCTATATAAATAGCTTTGACTTAACTTTTATATATTTTGGTTATCACATTGTGCCATTCATATTTACAGCTTACATTTTAAACAATTTTATCATGCAAAGTGCTAAAAGTTAAAATCAAAGACAAAGTAAAAGAAGAATTAAAAAGTAGCCTACCGAAATTTAAAAAGTAAGTAACTGAAGAGGAATAAAATACAGATTAAATAATTAAATAGGCCTATGCACATATAACCATGTTTGACTCAAATAATCTAAATAATATTTAAAACTGAATAAAAACCAAAACATTTATTTTAAAAGTCCTTTATGGAAACCCCGCAGCGGCCAACTACAGTAAAATGTGCTTGGATGGGGGGGAAATATATATATATATATATTTCTGAAACATATATGATGCCAAAAACATTTGATATAGAACATATAACAATGTGTAAGAGCAACAAAGCATGCTAGAGGGTAAGCTAAACAGCAATAGTACGTTTAAAACACTAATGAATTATACCGTCTTTTCCTTATGTATAAACAATCTTTTTAAATAAAACACCGTAGCATAAATGAATTATAGAGACAATACTCACTTTTAGACATGTCTTTTGATGAGGTGGTAAGAGGAGTGAGGGTGCAAAAGTTTTTGGTCCAGAAATGATTTGTCTTGACTTTTTATAAAGAAGAGGCTGGGCAAAATACTCTTGGAAAACGTCAGAGCTGCGTGTCCACAATGTTCTTTCAGTTTTTTTGTTTTCAGGTTACACATGGCAATAAATTACTATAGCCGCTTAAGGACTAAATTGTTGGGTCTTTAACAAAAAAGCCTCCAAAATGGAGGAGGTCAAAGGGCATGTTTTCCTGCTATATAGTATCATCAGCTGCTCTCCCAAAGGTGGTTCATGCAGCCTACAGACAAACTGTCGCATCAACAAATGCTAACATTTTAAAGTTCTACATATATATTTTGAGTAGATAACCGATAGTATATTCTCAGTAAAGGGTTTCACCCTGTGTGTTTCCACACTGATTAAGGATAGTTCGGGAGATACAAGAAAAGTAAAAATGATATACACCTTATACGTGCAATAGATTATAGATACCGTAGAAAAAGTAAGATCATGCTTTGAATTAAGATGAGTAAAATTAAATATGCTGTGTGATGGACCAAAAAAGGTACATCGCGTCTCTGAAAATGTACGGTGGCTTTCTAAATGATACAAAGTAATCTAAATAAGAGCAATGTAGAGTCCTGGGATTTCTTAAAAACAAAAACAACAACTACAAAAAAAAAAACATTGTGACAAACTTTGACAACATGTTTCATGCGGCATGGACAAAAAATACTGTTTGAAATATTTTTGACTAAGATACCAAAGTACGGTTTTTGCTTTATTTTTTGAACAGACGCTTTAGTAAAAATAATAGCTTAGGTTAAATTTATTTAAAATCATTTATATCATACATAAGTCTTCTAAGAAAATAAATAGAAGATACAATTTTAATAAAACGTTAAAGCTTTGATTTAAACATTCTTTTAATTTTAAAAGATCTAATTTAAGCTTTTAAGATTTTGAAATGAATTTAGTATGAATAAAACTTGGGAAAGCAGACTAACTTATGCTATGAAATTGTGTCCCAGAGGCTCATCTGTCCTGTATCTCGGGGGTCATGCATTCATTTCACCCTGTAGTTTATCACTGAAGGAATAAAAAAGGAATACAATTTTGTTTATGACTTTGGACTGTTTTTATCATTGCATAAAGAACTACATCTTCAGCACTGTGGAAATGTAAGGTATTTTTATATTTATATATATATATATATATATATATATATATATATATATATATATATATATTATATATATATATTATATATATATATAAATTCATTTAGCTAAAACTATGTTTAAATAGTTTGAATTCATTTTAGTAACATACTTGTTATTATTCATTGAGTTATATACGTTATTTATAATCATTTAATTTAAAAATAGAGATTAGTTAATTTTATGGAACCGGGTTACTGTGTGTGTGTGAGAGTAAAACAGTATGTAAAAAACAATGTAAAGATGCCTTTTTCTGTGATGGTCGTGTTTAGGTGTACGGGATAGAATATGCTGTTACAGTACAAAAATCATTATGGCTATGACTAAATTAATAAACATTATACTTTAGGTCTCCGTTAAACAAAATCATTACAGTAATCTTCTAAAAGATAAATAGAAGATTCGACTGTATTAAAACGTTTTTATTAAGACTTTAAATAATTAATTGAATTGAATTTAAATTATCTTTTATTTTTAAACTTTTAAGATTAACTTTTAAGATTAATACTAACAAAACATCCTCAACGTCTCATACTGCTGCTGGCCTGACACACACACACACACACACGCACACACACACACACACACGCACACGCACACGCACACACACACACACACACACGCACATGCACATGCACACACACACACACACACACACACACGCACACGCACACGCACACGCACACACACACACACACACACACACACACACACACACACACACACACACACACACACACACACACACACACACACACACACACACACACACACACACACATTCCTCCTCCACTCTGAATCACAGAGTGTCAAAATGACCGGTGTGGGAGAAAAACACTCGAGGATATTTTTGTAAATACATTCATACATTATATTGACAATGATGTGTTGGGATTTACTTCTTCAACTCTCAAAAATGTAAGATGATTTTATTTTTGTTTTGAAAAGATATTTGATACACTTTTAAAAGATCAATGTACTTCAACTTTAGTTAGTATGAAAAAATATTTGTAAATTACTAAATGTACATTTTATAACCATTTTAAAGATCAATGTTTTTCAACTCTAGTGTAAAATATGTGAAATTATTAGAAACAATCTCTTTTTTCTCACTATACCCATATATATAGCGTGCTCAGGAATGCCAGGATATCAGGTGTCACACAGACACACATTTAACTCAAAGACTGTCAAAATGCAAGGGGTGTGAGAGAAACGCACATGGGGGCTTTTTTCACCATAGTGAAACGGTGAGATGATTTTATTTTTTAAATACTTGGATCAGTAAGATATTTATTTTAAAGGAATGAATGTTTTTCAAATCTACTTTAGTTAGTATGAAAAATATTTGTAAATTACTAAATATACATTTTATAACCATTTTAAAAGAACAGAATGTGTTTCAACTTTAGTTACTGGGAGATATTTTCTCACTATCCCCATTTATATAGCGTGCTCAGGAATGCCAGGATATCGGATGACACGCACACACTCACAGACAGACGCACACACACAGTGCGGAGACTGTCAACTTTAATCCAATTCTTCACCATAGTGAAACGGTAAGATGATTTTACTTTTGTAATTCTAATCTATTCTAATCTATATGCGACATTAGAAAAATTATTTTCTCACCCCGACACGGAGGGGATTTCCCACACCAAGAAGTTATTTCCCCCGGGGTCAATAGGTCAAAATCAATGGGGCAAAGACAACTGGCAAAGACAACTGGCAACTTCATATATCATACAAAGGTCAATAGGGTAAAGACAACTGTCAACTTGATCGATCGATAGGTCAAAGGTTAATCCCTACATTAAAGGACCTCCGGAACATCCTCCGGAATGTACTGTCAACTTGATCGATCGATAGGTCAAAGGTTAATCCCTAAATTAAGCGACCTCCGGAACAACCCCTCCGGAAGGTCAAAGGTTAATCCCTACATCAAAGGACCTCCGGAACACCCTCCGGAAGGTCAAAGGTTAGCCCCGCCCACCTGTCAATCATAGGGTCATAAATCATTTTGACATAAGGTGAATCATATAACTACTTGTCAGACATAACATTTTGTTGAAAGCTCAGACAATTATTGTAGCATTATAAAAATCAATGTTTTGCCCTGAGCAGAGTCACCAGACAAGAACCTTGTAACTTGATGATATAACAAATACCACTCCTTTGCTCTTTATTTCTCACCCTCTATGCTTATTTAGTACTTTACCTCAAACAATAATGAATCATATTTCAAAGACCCTTCCTGTCCAGGGGACTTAGAATAGACTGTTTCAGAAATTAATATGGAATATGATTGTCACACTTTGTAGTCCAGTAAATATTTTACAGGGTGGATATGTTTTTGAAAATCAAGACACACAGGCAAAATTATTTTTATTTTATTTGAGATGGACATTACAATTACATTGGACAAACCATATGCATTTGCTATGGTGTTTTAGCACACATGCTAATTTTCAACACCAGTCCATGGGAGGCTTTTAAAAAGAAAATACAACAACAATATAACAAAAGTAATAATAATAATACTAACAAAAAAGGGTAAAGAAAATATACCAGATGATTACTGATGAAAAAAACAAAAACCAACCATATATTCAAAATTATTTACATACGTAAGTTATAAAGCAAAAGCATCATAACCAGAAAATATCTCGGTAGTAGGTTATTTATGCGATCATTGTTGTTTTGTTTTTAGCCATTGTTTAAGTCCTCTGTTAAAAGCATTACCATCGCTCTCTAGTTTTAAATTAGTAGGAAAAGCATTCCAGAGTTTTGGCCCCTTTGCAGAGAAAGCAGACTGACCAAAAGAGGTCTTGTACTTTGGGACAAGACAGTCACCTTTGATAGTGGCTCCTGTGTTCGCCCTATGAGAACTTTGACGCCCTACAGACTAATTTAGAAAACAATGGTGAAACATGATTATTTAGACATTTAAAAACCAGTTTGAGATAATTAAAATCAATGAAACTGTTAAAGCCAAGAAGCTTATGCTTTCTTAAAACATCACAATGATGCCATCTCATAGGCTTCCTGTCCATAATTTTTATTACCATTTTTTAAATTGAGAAAATGGCAGATTACAATCTTGATTACAAAAAAAGATATTAAACAGTTCACAAATTCGTTGCTGTTGCTGGGCTCGAAGGAAGCAGCTTCAACTTGAGCTTAGATATATACCCACCAGTGGGACTACTAATGCTTGGATGATGAGTATGGTAGTAAGATGCCTGAATTATATTGGTGGAGTTGGGGAGGTGGAGGGATGCCAAAACAGCTGATGCCAGAGCAAGGTGAGCCCCTGTTTATATGCTCCAGCAGTTAATTGAAAGATTAGATGGGTTTACTCCTCCCGAAATTACGTTTTGAACTTCACTTATTATTGTTATGCTGTCACATACTATATGGGGTATGTTGTCATGGTGGAACCTCACTGTAAAAAAATTATTGTTGGTTTAACTTAAAAAAGTAACTTGGTTGCCTAAAAATTATAAGTTTATTTGACAAAAGAAAAACGTGATAAATCATGAAAATATTTGTTGCCGTGTTCAGGGGCCTTTATTTTTCAGCAAATTTACACAGTAAAGCAATTATGAAACATAAAACAATTTATGAAGCTGCAAATGTAAAAGATAACGAAAATATCAAAAAATTGTTTTGGTTAACAGATATTGTAACTAATGGTTGGACATATTGGACTTACAACTTGCCTTATGTGAACTTAATTTGACCGTGCCAAAATCTTATAGTTAATTAAAGATACAACAATTCTGACAAAGTGGGGCCTGGGGGTTCCCTCTACATTTTCAGTTGATCACAATTTTTTTATATAGCCTACGAAATGATTGTAGTCGACTAGACACATTTTAGCCGCCAGTATTAAATGTATCCATTCAGCACTCAGCAGTGCCTGTTTACGGTTGGTTCAGTATTCACCATAAATTACAAGACAGTTCAAGTTGCTTCGTGAACTTGAACTTGTCGTCCGTCGCGAGCCCCCCGCACGTGGCCACTCTCTCATAGCCTTACAGCTTGTCGCTCCAGATCAGCGGTCGGGACCGAATGTGCTCACTCTCGCGCTTCTGCCAGCGGCGGGTCAGTGCGGACTCGGAGCGAGGGTGGCAAGGACAGGGAAAGGGAGCAGAGGGATTCAAGTCAGTTTGGTGTAGTCACTTCCAGCAGGATGGACGCTGAGATATGCAGTGGCTCCGTGTATTAACCTTCAGCTACGGGAGTTTGTCCTACTTTAGAGAAGAGGAACGGTGGCTCAGATCTGCGTGAACTTCACCAGCCTTTGGAGGGATTGAAAATAGCAGGACGCTGTTTCTTCAGAAGCTTCTTTATGGATGTTATTGCTCAATCGCTCTTCACGTAGTCAACGGTGAGTGACTTTTAAAAATCTGCTTTAAAAAGTTTGAGTTCACAGCGTTACATGCTTTGTCTATTTTGTTTTAACATGCATTGATTATAACTCATTAACCATATACTTGTAGCCAGGCTATGACACTGTAGGCTAGTATGCTACTTTTAGTTACTACGACCGTGTTTTTCTTTAACGTTACTTAATTAACTAGAGATACTAGTAGGCTACTTTTTCATTAGAATGTTAGGCTAACGTACTGATTCTGTAAGTGACATGTTGCCTAACTATTCACTATCCAGTAGTAGCCTACCATAGCCTTCTTTATCATTTACTTATTTAGGCTACTTATTTCAGCAAGTGACAATTGCTTTATTGTTTAGTTGTTTAAAAAAATGGCATTGAAATTCTATGGGAATCTGTTGTTTAGAGATTTTTGTAGCTTGTTCTTATTGCAGATTTAAAAACATACTAGCCTATACCTATTTATGAGATATCCCGTTTTTAATAATATTTTAATAGTAACAACTAATGCTAATATAAGCATCTCACCAAAAATGAAGTAAGATTAAAAGTTATTATTGACCTTTTCAGTTTTCTTCAAAGTGTAAAATGTTGCATTGCAGCAGCATTTGTAGATTTGCCCTCTTACTGATTTCTGATTTTCTTCATTTGTGCTTATGCATGTTGTTTTTGCTGTTTATTTGGCTGTGAGAGTGTAGTGACTGAGTGCTTTATAAAGTTCATAATTATGTTAAATTCAGACAGACACCAATTTATCCCTGCAAAAGTAATTATGACATCCCAGTGTGTTTTTTAATTACAGCATATGGAGCGTCCCACCTGGAGACACATTGTCTGAATAGTGTGGAAAAAGCGCTGAGTTTTAACACAATCCCTGTAGTTTATGGTTCAGATCTCACCTTTGACTAGTGTACTGTATGATAATTGTACCTTGTTAATTACCCTTAATGTTATATGATAATTAACTCGGTGTTTGTTTTTCACAAAACAGTTTGCTTTCAAAGGTTTTGTCGGTGTTAAGGGTCTTTGTCAGTAATATTTTCCAATTATTCTCAATTCGATTTTTTTGATTCAGTGATATTGTAGAAAGTTTTGTTGAAGACATTCACTACTATTACTTGAGTATGTTAGTAGCAGCTTCTCACAGCCAGCTGTTGTTGTTTAAAACAGCCTTATGTGCTGCGCTGGATGACAAGAGTTATGGTATGTTGTGTTAATTGTAAAGCAATGTTTTTATTCTTAGTCAAATTGTAAATCATTAAAACATTCTATTTTTGCAACTCATTGGAACAACTTAAAACTGAAGACAAAGACAAAAAAAGCCAACAATTTTCATGTAACGATACAAAACACTGAAGTCCCTTAATGTAAAACTCTAGGAACCTACCTGTGCCCCATCTGTAGAAGATCAAATATTAGACTAGATACGATTCTGCTGTAATAAAGACATTCTTCACACTGTCAAGTGTCAAGGAAGCCTCTCTCTGGACATTCAGTCTTATTGTGAAACATATTAAGCAGTTTATCTTTATTTTTGAGGGCTTTAACCTGAAGTCAATGAGAAACAGGATATGCTGCATTCATGCACCGTTGCTTGTAGCCATCTTTGTGATTTGGAGGGTCTTAACTGCTCCACTGGCAATGCCTACATACTGAAACTCTGAATCCTGGCACTTCACATGCATGGTCCGTACCATACCCAGCTGCTTTCTGGCATCCCACTGGACATATTAAGGATAGATGTGGGTGGGTGAATAAGTTATATTTCATAACCGTTTCACCCACCCAGTTCTATCCTAAATATTTCACATAAATTTGACAAACTATCCTGGCAGCTGTATTTAATTTTCCACAGAGAAAGATGAAATGTAAAGTATAATTGTACCAAAATCTCTCTGCCAATATAGTTTTCTTCCCAAGAGAGAAAACAGTACGGTGGCCGAGAGAGCTCAACGTGCTGCAACCTAAAGAAGATGCATGCAAATAGAAAAAAACACCACCAAAAAAAACCAAAAAAACATCTTCATCAGTTTCACAACAAACATGCTCCAAATACTCACAACACAACCAAATACAGAAACGTGCTGCAAAAGCTCACAACACAACCAAATACAGAAACGCGCTGCAAAAGCTCACAACACAAGCAAATACAGAAACGCGCTGCAAAAGCTCACAACACAAGCAAATACAGAAACGCGCTGCAAAAGCTCACAACACAAGCAAATACAGAAACGCGCTGCAAAAGCTCACAACACAAGCAAATACAGAAACGCGCTGCAAAAGCTCACAACACAAGCAAATACAGAAACGCGCTGCAAAAGCTCACAACACAAGCAAATACAGAAACGCGCTGCAAAAGTTCACAACACAAGCAAATACAGAAACGCGCTGCAAAAGCTCACAACACAAGCAAATACAGAAACGCGCTGCAAAAGTTCACAACACAAGCAAATACAGAAAGTGCGCTGCAAGTAACATGGACCACAACGGAAATGTTTCCGGGGAACCAAATAAGTCACGAACCCGGCTGGGACGTGCTCATAGACGTGCTTACAGCAAAGAACGTTTATTGACAAGAAGTGCAAGCCTATATTTTTTATAAATAAACTATAATATAAAAATAATATTGTATTTATAAATATTATAATATTATACTTTTTTATAGTTCGTCTATAATCTTTGCTTACAGCTCAAAATTCTACTTTATTTTAATTCTTTTAACTTTTTTTTCCCCCAAAACAATTAAATTTTTTATGACATACAACTTGTATACAATATACAAAATGTATTAACAAAATGTTCAATGTCATCAGAATACAAATGATAAAAGAGCAATGAGCTGAAAACTAAAATAAATAAATAAAAAAGATAAAGAAGAACATGAAGGCAAGATATACATCAGTTACACTATACAAATTGTTTCATGTTATGTTTAAATTTTCATAAAGAAATGTTTCATAAGAAATGTTAGGTAATGTAGGGTCCAAAGGTTTAAAGTTGAGACACTGACACACAGATATAACGGATATAAAACACATATTTTAACAGTTTTTTTGTGAAGTAAAAATAAAACATCGCAGGTGAAAATTTTTAGGTTGGAAATTACGTTGTCTTTCGTTGCTCCTTTCATCAAGTGCGATCCAAACGACTACATAAATGGCACGCTACGCTAGTCCCACTTGAAGAGCTCTGCCGTCTGCCCTTCGAAGGGAGTAGGGCATAGGGATGCTCACGAGCAATAAGCACGTCCCAGCCGGGTCCGTCACTTATTTGGTTCCCCGGAAACATTTCCGTTGTGGCATGTGTTTCTTGCAGCGTGTTTCTGTATTTGGTTGTGTTGTGAGTATTTGGAGCACATGTGTTGTGAAACTGATGAAGATGTTTTATTAATTTGCGGATGTTTTTTTTATTTGCATGCGGGTTTTTTTCTATTTGCATGCGTTTTTTCTATTTGCATAGAACCTATTCTATTTAGGTTGCAGCACGTTGAGCTCTCTCGGCCACCGTAAAACAGTTTTGCATGCTGTACATTTCTGTAGTTGTATCGCACGTAGTTTTATAATTTCACAAGTTTAATATCAACATACTGTACTGCTTTTATGAGTCAAGCGGAGGGGAATCACTCACAGGAGCTGTCAGAGTGTTTATAGTGTGAAGAGAGGCAAGTCAATGTGCTGGAAGGCTGGTTACAGCATGAATGCCCAGCTGTTGCTGACAGTGTGTGGGAATCACTGATCACTAGGTCAAATGATATACATTACACGTAGATCATTGAGCTTTTAACCAACTGCATTGATAGCCTCACTGAATCAGTTTTCATTTTAACTAGTATGGTGTTTAATTAGACCAATATAGAGATTTAAAATGAGCACATCACCTATTTTAATGAATTTGGCATCACACCGTATCAATGGAGATAGAGTTTGTTATTTCATAGGACATTGGATGGCTTTTGGCAGGCATCGCTCTATAACCTTGCCTGCCGTGTTTATCTTGATTGGAAGTGCACATCGATACTCCAACATGCTAGCTGCACCAAATTTATGAGCTTATCTCTGATATGTTCAATGCGGGAAAAATTCAGTGCTGGCTCAGAGAATACCATAAATCTTTGAATTAGTTCCTCTTACATAGCCATTTCTTAAATTCACCAAGACTTTGCTGTCTATGTTTTAAATAAAGAATTGTATTTTAATGTGATTGGACTCCTGACAGTAGATCAAGTGTTCTTAAGGCTGCCCGCTTGCAGGCTCATTTGCTGAGATATGCATAAGTGTATGTGTCTATTTATGGGTCTCTGTGTGTGTATGGATTATGGAAGCAGTTGATCTGTATCATGCTGGGGGTGGAGCCAACCATTAATATTCCTGAGAGTAAATCAATGTATGCAGCTCTGTTTTCTTGTTGTTGTCTTTCTATTTCTACTAATATGTCACATGGATAAAGTTTCTTTACAAATAGGAACAGTATTATCTGCATTGCTCTGGTCATAAGGCCTCTCTGTGGCTGTTGATTGTATTCCTCATTTTCAATCTATCACAGAGCACTGACCAATTTTAACCCTCTGGGGACTAAGCTCTATTTGGTCCGTTTTCTCTATTTTTACATTTGGGCTTATAAACTATATGTAATGGAGATGGAACACTATGTGTTTGGTATCTATGGATTCAGAAGACCCTAAGCTAACATAAGCACACATGTAATATGTTTATAAAGGAAGTATGAGTGAAAATGTACCATAAACTAGAGAATTTCAAAAACGGAAATTAGATTTTTGGCTTTTATTTTTCTGTAAATCACACATCACACAACAATAGTGAACAGTGCAGCATCTTGTGCTTAGCCTGCTTTCCATTAGTCAGGAATCTGCCCCGTCAAAGGGCTCTGCAAATCTGTACACCCCCACACTGAGAGAGAAATATTATGAAAACACTGTCCTTTTTGTACGTCGCCTGATTTATGATCTTTGGCCTGCCAGAGATGTAAAGCATGCAGCACTTTCTCTCCATCTAAGTCTCCAAGCTGATGCGACGCAGGGGTCCTCAGCTCACAACTGTTTTCACTGCACAGTGCGACCCATAGTGATGTGAGTTATTATAGGAGACAAGCCGCTCTGACTCTCACCTCTTTCTGCTGTGCTGCTGGCTTGTCCAGTGCAACTCCCCCTGACTACAAACAAGCAAACTGTGTGACATGCCAGAGTTTCCTGCTTTACAACTGTTAACCTTGCCTGCATTTTAACCTCTGATCTGTAATTAGGTGTGTAAACATTAGTTCAAGAGTGGAATAGGGTAGAGGAATGCCAAGTTTGCAATTTGTTTTACCAAGGAAGATAGGCTGAGATTTATGTTTGGAGGCAAAGAAGCTTTTTAACCGGTATATCATCACCATTTATACAGACTGACCGTCTAATCCTCGCGTGTGTGTGTGTGTGTGCGTGCGTGCGTGCGTGCGTGCGTGCGTGCGTGCGTGCGTGTGTGGTCAACACCCACATCTCAAAACAGTGTAATTTAGATGATTTTCAACCTGCTTTGTATTGAATGTTGGTAATATTTGTAAATTAATAATGTTTACTCGTTCTCCGTGTTACCTGGACCGAGAAATTCTTGTTTACTTGTCAGCAAAAGTCCACCCGATAACACAAAACACCATTTGACAGCTTCAGGGTTTGCGTGAAAACTACAGATTATACTTCTAAATTTTTGTATCCCTGCCCACAGACCGACAGATTATCACACGCTTTTAACAGAACAGTTATTCTAAGAGTATGTTTATCAATGAAAATTGTATCGTACTTTATCTACTGTTTAAATAGCATTATGGTAAAAATGGAACACTATTGCAACAGCGGTTGCTTGTATTGCTTATTTGAAGCATTTAGCCCTACAACAAGCTACAACCGAAAGTAACTCACTCCTGATAAATGTTTACTCTTTGAATTCTTGAACCCGGAGACAATAAAAGTCAAAACTATTATGACTAAAGGTTTGCTAAGAAGTATTTCCTACTAAAGCAGCGTTGTATTTGACTGGTAAGCATATCATAGCAGACTGGTGAGTGTGGCCTTGGATGGCAACAATGTCCACTGCATTATGTGTGTTGAAGTTTTCCTACCTATTAGGCAAAAGGGAAGACAGCAGCCTTTTTTTTTAGATAGCAAATCAATTATAGAGATGAAGAAATCATATATTGATGTCCTCTTTGAAGGTTCTTACCAGATCAATCTTTAGTGGAATTTGTCACTTGTGTTATTGATCGATGCATCCAAACCTCAGGTTAATAAATTGCAGATAGTTTAGAATAATGTGTCTTTGTCTTCGGCTCTTTGACACAGCATGCTACATAAACCAGAGGGCTTATGCTCAGTCCAGTCATGCTAAACCATGACGGCAGTCTCTCAGGCATCTCCAAAGAGCCCTGTAGGCTTAGATTGCCCCGTTTTGTGAGGGGATTATGTCCACACAGCATAGCACAGCAACTTTAACAGCCCTCATTTTGTTTCCTTAACCACCCCCATCTCACATGGTGGACAGACTTATTAGCCTCTGCGATATAGAGACAGTTAATCTGCAAAAGCCCTGAGTGACTGTAGCAATGTTGTTGACCTCTCTCAATGGCCGTTTCCCTCTCTGCTGATCCCATGTTGAGAGGCATCTGTGAAGTACGTGAAGGTAATGAGATGAGGTCAGAGTATCAGGAGATGGTTCAGCAGACACAATACTGTCTCAGTGCTGTCCATTAATGCCACTTCGTCCAGACAGAACATTTTGAGGCAGAAGCATCCATAACAGGCAAGTATTCAGCTTGGAATGTGTTGACCGATGGAGCAAGTATTTGGCAGGATGGCAATGTTTAAGAGTAATGAGCAGATCTGAATGTTGAGGTCCCATTAAATTAAGCACACATTTTTCTGACATTCCATTGGCTTGCACTGATGCAGTGTGTAAAAATACTTAGCTATCTGGGAAGTCCTTTATTAGCACACAATTAAAGTTAGAAATCTTGACTTGCTCATTCAGTTTGTTTTTTGAAGTGAATTTACATGAGATTCTAAGCGACAAATAATTTTTGGAATCTGCATGTGACTGTGCATTTACATTTGCCTTCATCATTCTCTGTAATTGCCATCACTTTATAAATCCATATATGCATTCTATATATCCTCTGTTACTCTACTAATAACTAGGGATGGCCCGATACCGATACTGGCATCGGGGATCGGGTCGATACTGTCCTCATATACTCGTACTCGTACTCATAAAAATTCGCCGATACCACGCCCCGATACCACGTACATTTTGCGAAACGAAACTGGCCGCCGCGAGTGCTTTGTCGAGGTGAACTGAGGCATAGGGACGTGCACTCCCAACGCAAAAGAGTGCGGCGCGGCACTAGATCTGATGGCCGAGCGCGGGCGCGGGCGGTAATGCACTCACTCTGTGTGTGCGGGTTCCGGGAGAATAAAACGATTCGCGGGACTCCCGCAAACTAGACAAACAAAATAGAAACGATTTACAAGCCAGAGTTTCTATTCATAACATGTTTGCAGCGTTGAGCGATGTAGCCAATCACAGACATGTGTGTTGATTTCTTGAACGCATTGGCTAATCAGAAGCATTTAAGATAGACTCCCCTCACTGCTCAACTTTTTTGTTCAGTGCTGAATTCTGTATGCTGGCAAATCCTCTAATTATAACAAACAAAGTGTGGATATTATGAAAGATTCATTGTGCAGTCAGCTTCATTGATAATAACAGATGTGTGAGATCGCGATGAACTGTCAGCTTTTTAGGAATTAGACTATTAAGGGA
Organism: Siphateles boraxobius; assembly: GCF_051911475.1. Taxonomy (NCBI): domain Eukaryota; kingdom Metazoa; phylum Chordata; class Actinopteri; order Cypriniformes; family Leuciscidae; genus Siphateles; species Siphateles boraxobius. The sequence continues at coordinate 4,764,120 of NW_027508997.1, read as the reverse complement.
GCGCACTTTGGGCGCATTCAGTCATGTCAGACCATGCACGCAGTAACTGCTTGCTTTTATGTTAAATTAACAGTGGTTTGTGTGTTAATACATTTATTATTTTACTCATTATTATTTATTTTTAGACTTGTTAAAACAAGCAGAGAAGAAAATAAAAACAGTCTTCTAACCTGTGTTCTAAAATAGTCTTGTGTCTTCTTTTCTGGGAGCCTATAGTTACTTTTGCGGTAGAAATATCGGTATCGGTACTCGATATCGGCAAGTACACAAATGTAAATACTCGTACTCGTATCGGTTTGAAAAAAAATGGTATCGGGCCATCCCTACTAATAACTAAACTAATTTGCAGTGATTTATTAGCCAGGCTGATTAATCTGCCAATATTTGCCCATTTATAATGGCATTGGTCATGCCAATTTTATTTTAACAGACGCATTAGCCCTTTTTCAGGGTATAATTAACCATTTTTATTTCTAAAATTTTACGAAATATTGTGTTAAAGAGTTTTTAACAATTAAAATAGATTTAAAATATAGGGATGCACCGATACCACTTTTTAAGGGTCGAGTACGAGTACCGATATTTTTTTCCTGGTACTCGCCGATACCGATACCGATGCCTGTTGTACTGGGGGGTTTTCTCGTTTTATGTGGCAATTTTCTAAGAACAACACAATGAGACTAATGAACAAATCAGCATCTTTATTTTCAGCAACTTAAATAAACTTAAAAAAATAAATCATTCTTATTGTGCTTATCACAAATTTTCAAAGCCCAAATTTCACAGTGTCCAATAACCTCCAAAGGGCAAAACCAAGGACATAATGGATGTAATTTTTACCTGCCTGTCACAAAGTTGTCAAAGTTCTAAAGAAATCACAGACAACAAGACAATCAAATTTGTCATAAAGTGCCAAAGAAATCACAGAACAAATGTTTAACATAACACTGAGTAACAATGTAATCACAGCCGAAAGTGTAAAGTGAAATATTAGAGTGTACTATTAAATCTATCAACACTATAACTGCAGGAAGAGTGCTCATAAGAATTAAGAAATATAAGCTAAGGATATACGTGAGGTATCGGTCTTTGGTATCGGGGTATTTTTACGAGTACGAGTACAAGTACATGAGCTTGGTATCGGGCCCGATACCGATACTGGTATCGGTATCGGTGCATCCCTATTAAAATATGTTCTGTAACTATTTGTCTGTGTATCATTTACCATTATTAAATGTATACTGCAAGCTATAACCTTAACCACGCCACTAGCTTAAACCAATACACAGACACACACACACACACACACACACACACACACACACACAAATAAATCCTCTTCTCCTTTGCTTCAACTCATTTCCTAATCTAGCTTTAATATTAATAAATCTAGCTTAATAAATTTAGCAATGCTAGATATTTATTGGCTCTTTGACGATAATGAATCTGGCTCTTCATAGATTCTATATTGTAAGTCACTTTAGTGTCGGCTAAATGCAAGCACTGTGATTGCTCTCTAGATATCGGTATTGGACGATTCACTTTCACACAGTAACTTTAGGTTCAGTGTTTCATTCTTGCCAGCACACAATATTAGTCAGTCTGTAAAAGAGCATAGGCCTATAATACCCAGTAATGTTTTTGTTCTTATCTTTGCAATAGAATACTGCAATAATGAGTCCCAAAACCCAGAAATGAGTTAGAATTTTGGAATTGTTGTGTAATTTGTAAAGAACATCTTGATGAACAAAACATGCAAGAATCATAAACTTGGTTACAGAGCTTATTTTCTGCAATTATCCAAAAGTCAATGTAAAACTCCTGTTGCGTTTTTGTCGAAGGAACGAGGGTGATGAAACCATTATGACCATAGACCATTTTGGCCTACAAAACTGTCATCCCTGTGGCACTCTATACACAACTCTCCATACTTCTCTGCAGCTTTAGTCCTAAAAAGCAGCTAATTCAGGACCTTGTGGTTCATAGGATCCATTTCCCAAAGGTAAAGTTCCTTATAGCCCATAAAATCAAATGAACTTTAACAGCATCGCCATGTAAAGAATTTGTGTGTGTGCGTGTGTGCGTGTGTGTGTGTGCGTGTGTGTGTGTGCGTGTGTGTGTGTGTGTGTGTGTGTGTGTGTGTGTGTGTGTGTGTGTGTGTGTGTGCGCAAATGTGGGAAATTTTGCACTTAGTGTAATTGTGGGAAGTTGAGTTACTGTGAGCTCCATGTGGATGGAGTTTAGTGAATGACTCTGCCAGATCGCCTGTGGTGCTGTTCCCTCTTTAGCCTCCTCCATCAGCTGATATTCTCTCTCTCTCTCTCTCTCTCTCTCTCTCTCTCTCTCTCTCTCTCTCTCTCTCTCTCTCTCTCTCTCTCTCTCTCTCTCTCTCTCTCTCTCTCTCTCTCTCTCTCTCTCTCTCTTTCTCTTCCCATTCCAAAATGAAAAGAAAGTTGGGGTGTTCCATAAATTGTCTTTATAAATGTTGCCGCTATTCACATTTTACCATAAGTGCAGACAGTTGGAAAAAGATAAATAGTTGTTTTTCCTCTCTCTGTGGTGTGGCGTCCACCCTCTGTCTGTGTCTTCATACCCCTTCATTGGAGCCAGGATATGAGGAATGGTCTGTTTGGCTGCTGATGTTTTTGCAGCTCCGCCTGTAAGCTCTGGTGTTCAGTTCAAGCCCCACAGTCATTTTATTACCCCTCTCCTCAACAACGCAAACACTAAACCACTCCTCCCACTCCATAACTCTGATTTATGTCACTACAACCACTTTGTCCAAAAAATTTCCCTGACATTTCCAGAAGACTTTCTGAATCACAGCATTCATTGCTGAGATGAGCTGTCATATAAAGCTGTGATGGGGGCAGACAGATTTCCACTCAATACTCTTGATTTACTATTGCATGGTGAGGTTGATTATATATTTTTTCCCTTATGCTGTTTGGGCACTCTGTCTTGTTAACTTATTTTTAGGGACAGGTCTGATGCTGCTGCTCTGTTAATGGAGGAATCAGTAATGTGTGTGTATTTGTTTTAGAGCCGAACAATCTCACGTTTAGTACTCTAATCCATATGGAAACATATATAGTAGTAGTAATATATAATTCATCGACCAATAATGATAAATAGTGGGGTTTCATATTTAAAAAATGTCATACTCTTATGCGCACCGAAGCTACATTTAAAAAAAACATAATATTGTGAAATATTATTACAACTTAAAATAACTTTTTTAATGTCATATCACATTAAATTATTCTATGTAATTTATCATACATTTTAAAAAGTAATTTATTCCTGTGATGCCAAGACGGAGTTTTCAAGAAACTATTATTATTATGATTATTATTATCAATGTTGGATACTGTTATGCTGCTTAATTTTTTTGGAAACTGTAATGCACTTTTTTTTCAAGATTCTTTGAATAGAACGTTCATAACAACTTTTGAACTTTCCTTGTAGAAAGGAATAGCTTAACATAAAGGCACAAATGGATTGCATACATAAATATTTTGAGACATTTAATTTTCTCAACAGTCAGCTCACATTTTATTCTTGCACTACAACAATTTATCAGTGTCATGATCACATTGGGCAAATAAATGCAGGGCTTTTTTCTCATTTTGGTAGTGACACCAAATAAATAAAACCCCACAAAAGGTAAGGTGATATCTGTTCATCATATCATATCCGTTAATCATGTCTGTTCAGAAGACTTGGACTACACCACTCGGTTCTTGTGGATTTCTTTTATAATGACTTTATGAACTTGTCAACGTGTCAATTTTTAGTGGTATGAACTTTCAATGGAGGGACAGAAATCTCAGGTTTCATTAAAACAAATCTTCGTTTGTTTCAAAGACAAAGACAGGCTTGGAATGACATGAGGGTCAGTAAATAATGAAGAATTTAAATTGTTTGGGTGAATTATCACTTTAAATAGCTGCTTTTGATGATAATTGTTTTTTGCATGCAAACATTATCAGCATTCATTGAAAAATAGTGATCAGAACCTAATGATAGTCAAAGCGATACATTGGTTGACCTTTGAGTATGACCTCCTCTTCATCTACTGTAGGTCCTATGCCTAAAGCGGGAGTCTCTCCTGAATGTGTGATCTTTAACCTGTCTGAGCCTCTCGGTGGGGAATTGTAAGAAAGTGAGTCAGGTTTAATTGAGCATCACATCTCTTGTCATTGAGGCAGCAGCATGGAGAGGTGAACAAAACCAGGACAGCACAGCTGGGAAAGCAGCCAGTGAGAATGTGCTTGATGTTTACCAGCCACTACAGGCCACTTTGTGAATTGCTGCCAGATTAGTGCAGAAAACTGAAGCTGTGTGTCAGTATTGATTTGAGAGGACTTTGGTTTATTTGGTGACTCAACATTTCCCTACTGAACCCAAGTACAAAAAGAATATAGATCCCAATATCACAGTACTGAGATCAGCTCATTTGCTTGGCATTTTAGTCTTATGTAAGGTGTATTTCTGATTCTTTGATTTATGTGGTAAATAAGAATGTATCAGTCAAAACATCACATTGTATATTTGTCAGAGCTATGGAAGATTGTTTCCGCCAGAGAATAAAAAAATAAAAAAAGGTAATTGCGAGTTTTTATCCTTACAATTCTGACTTTTTTTCTCAGAATCTTGTTTATCTTACAATTCTGACTTTTTTTTCTAAGACTTTTGTTTATATCTTACAATATCTTACGCAATTGCAAGTTTGTATCACAATTCTGTGAAAAACGGTTATGATGTCAGAATTGCGAGAGACAAACTCGTAACTGCCAGTAGAAAAGTCAAAATTGCGAGATCTAAACTTGCAGTTCTGAGGAAAAAAAAGTCAGATTTGTGAGATATAAACTATAAGCTTTTAGATATAGAAGCTGTCCTGACTCTTTTAATGGTGAAGCCCGCTTCTTCTGTTCTTGTGCCACATAGCCAAAAGGATTTTGTAACTCCCTCCAGAGCCTCTCCTCATGCATGGCCGTCTGGAACAGAATCTCTAAATAATGATTTTGAGGTTTATTTACGCTTAATTTGCACAATCCTCTGTTTATTAATGGATCTGCCTTCTTTTCATGTTTGATGAGCTAAATGAGAGAGGAGAGAAGAGGGAGTGGTGGGGTATTTATAGAGTGTCCTGCTGTGGGGCTGGCCGGTCTGTCTCACTGAAGCATTGCGTCCTGTCAGACCCCATCAGATCTCCATATGGACACGAGCTCACGCACACACAGAGTACTACAACTACTCCCCCCCCAATAAGACATTCAGCATTTTTACAATCAAAAAATTTTGACCATTATTTTGTTTGGATGTATAATGGAGATTTTTGATAATGTCGCTGAAGGTCAGGTAAAAATGAGAAGGGGATCTATTTGCAGCACTATTATTTTAAACAAAAAACACTAGAAGATCACAGGACGTTTACACGACAACAATGCAATAAACACGGAAAAGTTTTTTCTTTGCGTATTTTCGCACACAGGCGAAAACGTCAAAACGACACATGGATCCGCGAAAACGACTAAAAACGCTGTACACCGCATTCCAAATTATTATGCAAATTATATTTTACACTGATTTTCCTAAATAGTCGATGCAAATGACACTCAGTATAATTTCCAAGTGACTAACTTTTAGGGTATAAGTCGAATTTCTTTGAACAAACCACCCAACGAAAACAGTATTTTTTTCAAAAATAAAAAACTGAAAATGCAGTGTACCATTATATTATGCACAGAGCAGAGTTTGAAAACATTTTATAGGTTGTAAAAAACTGAAAATGGTCATTTGTTGCATTGGCAGCATAAGGAGATCATATTTACTGAAATCAAAAGCTATTTTAATCAAACACATCTTAACAGGGCAAGTTACATGTTAACATAGGATCCCTTCTTTGATATCACTTTCAAAAATCTTGCATCAATTGAACTTGTGAGTTTGTGGACAGTTTCTGCTTGAATTTATTTGCAGGATGTCAGAATAGCCTCCCAGAGCTGCTGTTTTGATGGGAACTGCCTCCCACCCTCATAGATCTTTTGCTTGAAGATGCTCCAAAGGTTCTCAATAGGGTTAAGGTCAAGGGAGGATGGGGGCCACACCATGAGTTTCTCTCCTTTTATGCCCATAGCAGCCAATGACACACAGGTATTCTTTGCAGCATGAGATGGTGCATTGTCATGCATGAAGATGATTTTGCTATGGAAGGCACGGTTCTTCTTTTTGTACCATGGAAGAAAAAGTGGTCAGTCAGAAACTCTATATACTTTGCAGAGGTCATTTTCACGCCTTCAGGGACCCTAAAGGGGCCTACCAGCTCTCTCCCTATGATTCCGGCCCAAAACATGACTCCGCCACCTCCTTGCTGGCGTCGCAGCCTTATTGGTACTTGGTGGCCATCTACCAACCATCCACTACTCCATCCATCTGGGCCATCCAGGGTTGCACGGCACTCATCAGTAAGCAAGACTGTTTGAAAATTAGTCTTCATGTATTTCTGGGACCACTGCAACCGTTTCTGCTTGTGAGTATTGGTTAGGGGTGGCCGAATAGTAGGTTTATGCACAACTGCAAACCTCTGGAGGATCCTACACCTTGAGGTTCGCGGGACTCCAGAGGTACCAGATTTCACAATTAATTCCAATTTGCATAATAATTTGGAACACGGTGTATTATGCTGCCAGGCCAGTAGTTGGCGATGTCACTTTGTAAAGAAACGCTATACACGCCTATAAACTAAACACATAATACGCATGACGTTACCTTTTTCACAATTCATATTTTTGTAGTTTACACAGACAATAACTGTATTGTATTCAAAAACTTACTAATTAAACACAGGTGTGACACATGAGGGATGGTAACTAATGAATCATGGTAACTAAAGCCCCTTTAACACATCGCATTGATCCCAGGAAATTGGCGGGAAATTGCCAGAACGCCTTCTGTGTGAACGCAAACACGACCCAGGATTGATGCCCAGTTGGGGACCTAGTAACATTGCCGGGATCAGTCCCGGAACATGCGCTGTGTGAACAAAAGCCGTAATCAATGCCGTGTCGTAATGATGACGGTAAAGGGAAGTGAAAGCAGGCAAGTGAAACGGTATGTAATGCGCTAGTTTATGATCGAATCAGAGAAAAAAATGCACAAGCGTGGTTTCTCCAGAGAGAAATCGCAGCTCATAAGCAAACTATAGACGCTGCTGAGACATTACATGTCACATCGATGTCGTGTTTTTACGGGATTTTTACGGGATTTTTACGGGTTGTGTGTACGCACTCTCTGATTACGGAAAATCACTGGCAGTGTGACTGAACCAAAATCAAACGAACCCGGGTCAAATTCCAGGTCACTTTATCCGTGTATTTTCCGGAATCTCTGTGTGAAAGGGGCTTAATGAACACAGATAAAGGAAACTGAATCTAGAAACAGTGCAAGCCATCTAACAGTAGGCCTATAAAAACTCCACAATGAACTATGACAGAAGTTTCCATCCAAACGTGAAGCGAATCTTTTCAAAGTTCGCAAAAAAAAGAAAACAAATGCAAATTTTGTGTTTCCACCAAGTTGTTTGAGCAGATGAAGGTGTTATTGGTAACCAACAGTAAATAAAACATTATCAGAGGAAACAGCCGATTAGTCACGTAGGTTTAATGTTCGCTACGTCAGAATTTATTTGGCAATGCGTTTCCATCTCCCGTTATTCGCATTAACTCTTTCAAAAACCATCTCAAGCGAGCGTAAAAACTTTTTTGTGAACAAGGGATTTTCCCCCGAAATTTGCCATTTCCGTCACTCGTTTATGATGTGATACTTCAAAATACGTATAAAAACAAGGTGATGGAAACATAGCTAGTGACAAACCAACTCTAAGTCCTACAGAAATATAGACCAGACTAAACATAACCCTGACAGGATAATAGTAATGTATAACAAAATGTTTTAAAGTGAATCCAAAAATGTATTCGGAAACTTTCAGCATGTAATAATGAACCATATAATTTAAGAACATGGCATAATGATAAATACAATTTAATAATTTAATAGAAGTAACTTTTGTTAGTCTTATATTTAAAACAGGGAAAAAAATGTTTTTAATAAACTCTATTTATTTTTTATTAACTCATGATCCTAATATATATTTTGCTACTCGGTGTTATTTTAGTATTCATTATATACTATTATAGTATTTATTGATGTTTTGAATGTTTTTATTATTTAGCTTTATTTTTATTTTATTTTTTGTAATTTTAGTACTTCAGATTAAACTTATTTTATTTCAGTTAGTTGCCACAGTAACTTTTCTATTTTTTTAAGTTTTTAATCTAAAGTTTTATTTCATTTTAATTTATTTCAGCTTTATTTGAATGAATGAAAACTGTTTTAATAGTTTAAGTTAACAATAACAAGATTGTTTTCAAGTTGATTGGTCTTGTTTTAAGAATTTTTACTGGAAAACAAGACAGTAAATACTGAATAAGAAAATGTTTTGATAGGTGTGTCTGCACTGTATATTGTTGGGTATTTTTTTTATAATACACACAAACACTTCCTAATTTAATACATTAAGCTTCCTTGTGTTATGAATGTGGATGATAACATGAAACAAAAGCTCTATCACCAACTCATCCTTCTATAAATGACACTAAACACACATGTGTAATCCATCTATCTTGTCTGAGTTAACAAATCCTTATCGTGCAACCTTTCATATCCTGATCCAGTGTCCCAAAGGGATTAGATAGTAATAAATGCTCTTTGGCAAATCTATTTCTCCAGGTCTTCCCTTTCTCACCACATTTAAAGCTTTCTGAAAGGATTTACCTATAGGTGTAAGTACAAAGACTTGGTCAAAAGAGTGATTTATTTTGTGTGCTTCACCTGTGTATTTGCTTAATTTCTATTGTAATATGCTGTTCTTCTCATATGTAAGTCAAGAAGCCGTTACCTTCGAATCTGTGAGCATTTCGGATGGCTGCACATCATTGCATGTTTATACACATGTCAAATCCTGAGTCTGACAGCAGTAACATAGCAATGTCATCATAGCTTTGATCTCGCACAGCTCCCCATCTGTTACAGAGATTATGCACTGAGGGAGATTGCGTTCAGCTGAGCTGTATCTCTGAAGTTTCATCAGTGGTGCTCCAACATTCATGTAGTTGAGACACACAGACTCTTGTCCTCTAATGTTTACTAGAGCAGTCTTTTTTAACCTTTGGCCCTTGTGTGGCCTACTCTCTCAAAACACACGTACAGAACCACGCATGCTTTCCTGCCGCCCTGCTCTGTCAGGGAAACACACACAAGCCTAAGGCTTCCCTTAGGGCACTCAGGCTGATGACTTCATTGGCCTTGTTTGTTTTCTGTCCTTGGGGCTGGATAGAGAGAGAGAGAGAGAGAGAGCGAGCGTGCTCATCCTGACACTCCAGCACAGGAAACGGTCTAGTCAGGGCTGGGAACATACGCTGAAAGAGCCCTTTGAAAGCGGCATTCCTCTGCTGTCTGCCTTTCCAAACATCTGGTTTCATGTAGGTAAACGTACTGTCACCCTCTGTGCCACTGTGCACTGGAAGTGTAGATGCCTCTTTTATGTGGAAGACAAAAGGTTCTCAAAAACATGGCAAATAAGGCCCCTTCACACCGCAAACAAAACGAAAAAGTGAAAGGAAATGCCTTAAGTGCAAGATAGCTCCACATTTATCTGCAATGTCTGGGTAGATTAGATGGTAACCAAATAATCAGTTCTTGTACCACTCAACGTGTTGGATACAGGAATAAAGATCTGAGCGACTTTTACAAGGGCCAATTCACCAGACAATTTTATTTATTTATTCAGAATATATTCAGAGAAATGCATTGTTTTGAATATTCACAGCATATTTTTGTTAATAAACTTAAAGCTGCAGTAGGTAACTTTTGTAAACAAATATTTGTTAAAACTGTCCTGACAGTAGAATATGAGACAGATAATCTGTGAAAAAATCAAGCTCCTCTGGCTCCTCCCTGTGGTCTTCTTGCCATTTGCAGAAATACACCGCTCCCAGTCAGAAACAACCAATCAGAGCCAGGAGGAATGTCTTCGCAGTGTCAATCACGCTAGTGTACGCGCTTATCACCCCTCTCTTGCACAGCGCGAGCGCGTACCGTTGTTCGTGACTCTCCTGTTCGAACTGGACAAATGAACAAATCTTTTTTCGAGTCATTTCGTTCATTCAACGAACGAAATGACTCGAAAAAAGATTTGTGCATTTTGATGAACGAGTTCGAACAGGATCACAAACCCGCATCACAGAACAGAGCAAGGCGAGCATTTCTGCTTATAAAACTTAAAGTTTTTTATTTATTTTTGAAATGACCGATCGTTTCGCTAGATAAGACCCTTATTCATCGTCTGGTGTCGTTTAAAGCCCTTTGAAGCTGCACTGAAACTGTCATTTGGTCCTTGAAACGTTTGTGTCCTATTGAAGTCCATTATATGGAGAAAAGCCTGGAATGTTTTCATCAAAAACCTTAATTTCTTTTCGACTGAAGAAAGAAAGACATGGACATCTTGGATGACATGGGGGTGAGTAAATTATCAGCAAAAGTTTTTTAAAAAGTGAACTAATCCTTTAACGTAATCTTACTAGCTATTTATAATTTATAGAAAGAGTGCAACGTTATAAAGTTACATGTATTGCAAAATACATAATGATTTGAGGACAAAGTTTGTTGTCAAAGTATGGGCAGGCCATAGTCAATGTAAAGCATATTGTTGATGTTTCGTGCCTATTCATGAATGTTCCATAACTGTTTATAATCCGCCGTCATCGGTGGTCCTGCTTACTAGCCTGCGTGTTCACGGCAGGCTCCGCTGTGGGGGAGGAGCTGTGGAGGGAGGGCTGTAGCGCAGCAGAGAGCAAGGGGGTTGGACCTGTAAGTTGTGCTTGTTCAAATTTTCAGGCTAAGTCAACATTTTCTCAAAACTCCCTACTGCAGCTTTAATATATTTTAAAGGTGCAGTGTGTGATTTTTAGCGACATCTAGCGGTTCGGCTGCGAGTTGCACTGAGCGCTCAGCCCACTGCTCACCCCTCCCTTTCGAAGAAGCTAAGGTGTCGACATGGGACAAACATATCGTCGTCTGAGACAGCAGAGAATAGCCTAGCCAGAGTAAGCCAAGAGTGTGTAACATTGTCACTGTTTCTGTACCACAACCATTATAAACCACACCATGGGTAAAGTTTACAAAGCCATAGTCAGGTGAGGATCAAGGGTCTTAATATATAATATATTAATAGTAATCAGCTGATTGTCTCACAAACGTAACCAGCACATTTCCCCCCACATAGCAAACCCATAATACAGTGAGGGAGAAGAACCACATGAAACTATGCAACTATATATTTTTTCTAACATGGTAGTAAAAGTTTAGCTGGCTAAATATGAGCTGTTACTGTGGCTGAGCTGGTTAAAGCGTAAAGCCTTGTTTAAACTCGACGTGTCCGCATGAGCCCAAAGGTGCGCGCGGCAAAAATGGCTTGATTGTAACAGCGCGCACGACTCCGCATCCCCTAGATACCACTTACTACACCCAATTGGCTTTTTTGCTCTGATTTTGAAAACTCTTCGCGATCGACTTAAAATGCTTCCAAGATCGACTTGTCGACCGCGATCGACGGGTTGGTGATTTCTGTAACGTTACTGTTTTACGGTCAATGACAGGAGTACTAATCAGCTGTCTCACGAACGTAACCAGCACATTTATCCCCACATAGCAAAGCCATAACACAGCGAGGGAGAAGAACTAAGTTACATGAAACAATCCAACTACATATTTTACCCCACTGACAAGGGAAAAGTCACTACTCACGGTGTTTATGGCTAGCTTCTAGCTTTCTGCTGCTTCTCTTTCAAGGTAGTGACGAAACGCGCTCTGTAACGCTGTTTGTTCGCGTTCGGCTACGGTAGAAACATGACGTCACAATATCTCGACCTTCATAGAAGGGGATTCCCGCGGTTATGTAGATATAAATGTACTAAGGTAATAAAAACATTACGGTTTATTAAGTAAGTTCTTTATACACCACTGAATACAAAGTTATGGATGTCATACTGCATTTCTGTTAATAGATACTCAAAAATTTTACACATTGCACCTTTAATGAAAGCTAATGCATGCTTTTGTTTAAATTTTGTTTGTTTGTTTGTTTGTTTACCTCAAATCTGTTGAGTGTTAATAACATGCAGTTTGTGTGTGTTTATGGACTGAATGATTGGACATGTTGCATCATGGTCCAATGGGAGTAATTTTTCAGGATTTTGTCGACAGAGACTTGTTTATGCGTTATGTATTGCTTTTACAGTTATTTTAAAAAGCTTTTATTTCCCACCCCTTTGAAGTTGTGGGATAAAATCTTTGTAATGTTCTGTAATCTTGTTTCAGTTTTGGCTGCGGTGTGGTTTCGCTTTCTGGTAGGAGGTTGTGATGCTTATTTGGCTCTAAGAGGTACTTGGATCGAATATGTTATTTAAACGAACACTAAGGTCACTAAGCGAGAGGTCTGACTAACTGCATTTCCAATAAAATGCCCAATTATAAGACACTTGGCTGTGAAAGCTGCCAAATTGTGGTCACTCCAATCAAATGTCCATTAACTCTGTGAACTGAGTCAGTTGGGCGGTTATGAAGTCTTGGAAGATTCATTGAAGTGAAAGTTGATTATACAAGGCTATGATTGTGTCAGTTTTGGAAGGCAAAGCTAAAATAACAAACCCACTGTACAAAGCAACCGAGAGCCCAGTTAAATTCAGCAGTCCTATCCTGCCTGTTCTTCCACTTTGTGCCTAGACAAATACTTCTAATTTTCTGCTCCAGATGAGAAGTCAAGACTAATGCTAATGCTTGCTCTCAATGTCCTCTCTGGCGTGATCTCAGTGGAAACCAGAGCTGCACGATTAATCGTAAAAAGATCGCCATCTCGGTTCAAACACCCTCGCAATCTTGTTCCTAAATGACAACAATTCGATTATGACTACTAAACCTTTAACAAGTACGATCATAAGGAACATTCAGATATGCGTTGTCCACGGTAGCGATCAAAATATAGAGTAAATCACCTTTGAAAGTAAATTGATGCTTCAAATAAAGATGATATCAATTACATCTTTACACCAATAGGTGGCGACAAGCGACTGTTAAAAATGTATTTGTCATTGAATCATTAAAGAGATTCGTTAAAAAACACTGATTCATCCAGTAATGAAACAAGTGAAGTCTTTACAAGTTAGTCAGTGAATCGTTCATTCAAACTGATTTTTTTTTTTAAATCGGATTAAATTTTTTTTTTATAAAGAATGCAGCAATTTACATTTTGTCAGAACCTCTAGTAAATTAAATGTTTTTTTTATTTGTAGTCTATGCAGAATCGTGGGAGAATAGGGATGCCTATTTTATGTGATTCTCCGTTTACCCAGAATTGTGCAGCTCTAATGGAAACTAAGGGTGATCCAGAAAGAGAATATGAATACTATTACTGTGAATATACAGTATAGAGTTTGAATACTTAAAATCCAAAGAGTTTAACTTTGTGAAAAACAATTTGGTACAGTATAGGACTTACTTTTTTCTAAAAAGAAACTTGTACATTTCATAATTGCAAAAAATGGCAAGTAACACATTGAATTAGATGTGAAGTTTTAAAAGTAGAAAGACTGAAATAGCAATTTCTTTGAAAGTGTACTCCAATAATATTTGTTTTATTTACAACTTTGAAAAAGCATTTAGTGCATTTTTGTGGGAGTACTAGTCCAATAATTTGGCATTTTAAACGGTTATAATGGGTCAAGAATGAGATGCTCATTCACAAAAAGTGTGGCTAATATGACTTCTGGTTCAGGCGTCACATTTGGCAATATAAGGTCATGTTGAGCACATTGCATTATGGGATACAGTTTTTTGTGCAGGATGTTCTGTTGTATAATGCACATTTTGGCAAAATGTAGAAAGCCATCCAGGTATTCGTTGCATACAGAGACTGTGCGAACTGTCATAGTATATGTTAGGCCTGCATGATATTGGAAAAAACTGACATTGCAATATTTTGTTTTTCTGCAATAAATATTGTGATATGAAAACAATGTCACCAGATGATATTAGCTCTATTTTTAAAGAATAAATCATTCTAGGATGATTGGGGTGATTTTGTAGGAGAGTGCATGTGCATAGAAAATAATAAACAAATTACAAGCGTAGAATAATACAACAGAACAAAGACAAAAATAAAATAAGTAGTGCTTTGTTTTTCAGGTGAATCTAACTGTGTTCAGGTACAGACATTGAATAATCCAATGTAAAATAACACTGCATAGTATTCACTGTATAAATTAAATATAATTAATTACTATAATTTATCTTTGTTAAAGTGATTTTCTCTTTTGTTGTTTGATTGACATTGGAGATACACAGCTGTAAGTATATTAGGCTGCTGTCACTTTAAGATGAATGCACGGATCCAATATATGATACGCATCCGTTTTCTTTCTCAGTTGTTTACAACACAACCGACTGTGCACGTCTCTGTTCAAGCTCAAAAGAAGAGAAAGAGGCCTAAATCTCGTGCTGTGAGCTCGCCTCTGGTGCGCGCACAGAAAACAGCCCGTGATTTACAGTGTTCTTGTGCTTGATGTTTAAACTGACAGGACTTAAAAACACATGCAAATGATAAACTTTCACTCAATGATGGTTAAACTTTGCAATTAATCCACCAATCACATGCGTTCTGAACCGGAACCGATCAACTACGATCCCTATACTTGTGCCTATCCTGGATGCGCACATCGCGATATTGATGTTAAAACAATATATCGTGCAGACCTACATGTACTGCAGGCTGTCTTCATCGGTCCCCATTTGTTTCTGTGCGACCGACAACACATTTTATTCCAGCTTTCAGTTCCAACAAACTAAATGGCTGCACAAATATCAAATTAAAGATCTGTGCAACTGTGAAGGGTTTGGGCCTGTTTGCTCACTCCCTCGATTTTTTGCTAAATGAGTTGAGAGAAAGAAGGAATTTGAGAGTAA
Source organism: Siphateles boraxobius (assembly GCF_051911475.1). Classification (NCBI taxonomy): domain Eukaryota; kingdom Metazoa; phylum Chordata; class Actinopteri; order Cypriniformes; family Leuciscidae; genus Siphateles; species Siphateles boraxobius. The sequence continues at coordinate 4,749,039 of NW_027508997.1, read as the reverse complement.
GAATGGAAAGGCAAGATGGAATTTGTGAGAAATGTATCCTAGGGTTATCTGACAGGCAGAGACGCTATGAGATGCTCCTCTCTTTTGAAGTTTTTTTAAAAGCAGTTTTGAGTCTTTCTGCCTCATCAAGAATGCTTACCGAGTAGTTTCTGGAGTAGCATAGAGAAAAAAAACTTCCTAGACCCTCCACAGTTTTTCCACACAATTGTTATAAAACTTAAGTTTTTAGTTTTTATAAAACTATAAAGCTGTCAATAGAAACCTTTTTACAATGGAGTTGTTTGGCCCTGTGTCACATGATGGTATGATGCAGCTAGTTATTATTATCAATTCAACTTTGCCACTAATAAAAACAGCCTGTACTGAGATGCACCTACATATATAGTCTCTCATTCCAACTTGTGTTCCCTCTGGTGGTCTGAGGCTGAACTGCTATTTTTACTTCTATTTCAGAATCTGAATCCGTTGGGAGATTTAGAGGTGCTGAGTAATTGTAAAAAATGCTACTTGTGGGAATTTGTACTTCTCTGAATAATTATATTCTTACTTTGTTTTAGCCAGGGTTATTATATTTAACTAAAAATATAAAAACATTTTCGTTACGTGAAATAAAATAAACCAACTGAACTAAAATAAAACATAAAAAGCATTTTAACTTGATGTAGTAAAAATAACCATAATAATAACAATAATAAAAACTATATTGACATAATGAAAAAAACTAATAAAATGACAAAAATGAGTAAAACTTGAAAAAATGAAAAATATAAAGAATTAATATTAATATTAATTAAAACTGTAATTTTAACTTAATGATACTTAAATAATACTGGCTAAATGCTTTGATTTGTAACTAAAATGTTGATGATTTTGCATATTTTCTTTCTACTCTTTGGTATGATTATAATATTTGACAATGTAATATATTGTCAACACTTTTTATAATCAATAATATTAATGCTTTCTGTTCTCTTGTGTCCTTTTGTCTTGTGCGGGTATTTGCCTTTTTGCTGCTTGTGAAAATGAGGATGCACTTCAGGATGTATAAAACATAATCCCTTAGTGTTTTTTCTTGCTGTTACATATTTGATTTGTACTACCGTCCTTTTACAGTCTCTGAAAACTCCTTCTTCCCTCACAGGGGTGAACCCTGAACTGTGTCCTCTCTGGGGTTGTTCTAGCTTGAGTGTTGTCTGCCACCAAATTAAACTGAAAAAGTCATAAATTGAAGCAGCAAATCATCTTTAATGTATGTGTACCTGCACAGTGAACATAGTGGAAACTAGGACAGTCAGCAGAGCATTAGAACAACAAAGCTGCTTTTACTTTCCTGGAAAACAATGCTAGCACTGACAGAAAATGAAGAGATTTACTGCTTTCACTTATCAAGCAGGATATAGGGTTAGAATTGCATTACGAATTACTGCGATTATTTTTATTCTAGTTGTTTTGAGACCACAAATAGTCATGAGGGAGCGAGCAGGTCCGAGATGGTATTGGTGTTATAAGACCCTGTTATGTAACTCTCTCTCAGGCGGCTGCGTCCTTCATGCTTAAATCGCAGTTGTCTTGTGAGGTGTCTCCGCAGTGGTGATGTTGAATATGAAAGGACAGTGAGAGCTATGCTGGTGGATGCCTCCATGGTCACAATACTATATCCAGTCCATTAGGAATTAAAGTATAACAGCAGGTGTACAGCAGAGAGAAAAACCATGTTTAGTTGTCAGGACTCAGGATCCTGACATTGAGAGTCATATTGGAGGTTTGAAAGCGTCTTAAACGCAGAAGCTGCAGATGAGCATCACTCACATCAGAGCTGAGCTCTCGTGTCCTTGAGTTGTCTCTGAGATGATTGAAGACGCTGTGTGACTTTGACATCACTGCACTGCTGTTAGACCCATTACACCCGCCTAATGACAGTCATGGAGATTAACAACATTCATCAACTGCAGAGGGGGGTTTGGTTACTGACACTGACAATCTAAAGAGTCTCTAAAAAGAGTACAGCTTGCCGTGGCCATAATCCAGAGTTTCAGTTAAGAAATGTAAGCTTATGAATGTGTCTCTGTGTGTTTCTAGGTGTGTGGTATTTTTGTATAAAACAATTAAAGGTGTAATCCCCCCCCCCCCCCCCCCCCCTTTAAAACGGCATCAATAAAATAATACAACATATAGTCAAAATATATGACAAATTTCATTCTCAATTAGTTTGGCCTGTGCTCTTTTAGTGTAACATTTGCAATACTGGCCAGAAGTTTTTGTTTCTTTAAATCTTTCTTTCTTTCTTTGGCGCGACAACGATGTACTAAAAACTGATTTTTTTTTTCCTTCGCGTTTTTCGAGCACAGACGAGATACTGCAGAGCTACTTTACAAACGGTGGAAGTCTGATGTGTGGGGTTAGTGTGGTCTGAAATACTTGCTCACTAAAAGAAAAGCAGTTTTGGTGTCTGGCAAAATTATTTTAAAGAGCTGTAATGTCTGGAAAGTGTCTCTATCTCTTAGTGTAGCTCATTTGCATATTAAAATTCATTTTCAAAGAAACTTGTAATACAATTTTTTTTACTTTTCATGGATACTTTCATTGTATAAAGTTTTGTTTTGATAGGAGTAAAGGAAAACAATAGCCCCATTGGGGTGTATTGTTGTCTGGCCTTACTGGTACACATCTCGGATTGATGAGAATTTAACATATTTCCTCAACTAGGATTTCTCAGGACTTTTAGTATGTTGTTCTGGACACCTTATAGAAATGATCTATGCTGAAAAAAATTATTTTACAATTAGTTCAATTTTTGGCTCCAAAAATGAGTTACTTTGCCTGGACTAAGAATGTTGTTCCCCATTCACACGGATCGTAGTACCCCAGAGTGCAGTCTGGACGATGGAGCGGGGGGACACATTTGCGTGGGGTGACACATGTTGCTCCGCCCACTCCCAATTTAATTGGTTTATAATACAGCAATCTCATTGCTTGTAGACAATTCAGGTCTGAGCATGCGCATTCCTTTATGTACGTTTTTGTGAATGATTTGGCCGTATTAAAGAAATGTTAAATACTAACTTTAATCATATCTTATCGGTTTACCATGGTAATTTTAAGACAGATATATTGGCTAATGTTTTATTGTACTTAAGACACAGAATAGATGAAATTATTGTTTAAAAATGAACGCTTGGTGAGCACCTCAGCGTACTTCAGGCTAATAGAGCTTTCATTCACTTGGCTTCTTCAAATTTCACCAGAACAAACACGGGATTTTACACAAATTATGACAGTTCACTGTATTAAAGTAAGACATTGCCCGAACGCAAGCAGCTGATTTTAAATTCTAAAGCACAACCGTTTTTTGTTGTTGATTTTTTTTTAAACTAGATTTGTTGTCCAATGGTTGCATTATTTGGTACAAAGTGCAAATAAAATGTTAAATGGCAAACTCATGTTTCCTTGTTGTTTACTATAATAAAATATGAGGGCCTACATATTAGTTTTGTAAAGCCCTATGTTCTAGTTTTTAAAGATTCCAGTTTTCTAATAAGTGTCAAACGGTTAACAACGTCTTGCACCGGTTAACGACTCTGTGACTGTGACATCAGGTAGGCTATTAAAAATCCAGTTATTTATTTATCCACCCCCGCATAGCGTTCATGTTTTAATCTGCGTATGTACGGGATAAAAATAGTTTCAAATATTAACACTCACATATAGGCCTAGGCTAGCTGCATAACTATAAAAAAATCACTGCTGTTAATCTGTGCAATTATAATCTAATAAAATTCATAAAATACCCAGCAGAGAAGTGATATGAACATCTATTGCTTAAATACACTCTTGAGCACAAAAAGAATAATATTTGCTATAGATCGACATAATAACATCTGTTTTAGTAAAAAATAATGAAATATTTTTTTTCACTTTTCAGCACTGCAAGGTTTTTATTCCCATTGTACACACAAAACCCAATGGCCAGGTCTTGTAGGCTGTTTGGTAGCCTATTATTGTTTTACTTGTCACCGTGACATTAAAATACAGTGAATTATCATCATTTGTGTAAAATCCCGAGTTTTGTGTTTATTCCCTGACCCTAATGGAAAAATGAAGAAGCATAAATGAATGACAAAATTATGGAGCCCTGAATGACATGTGGAAAATATTGTCTATATCAGCCTATAAAATATCTCTGCTTTGCAATGCCAGTAATTTCATGCAGTCATGTTCATTGCCCACTAAAAGTGACACTAACTTATCAGGGTAAATTATTAAATATGATATAGCTAGGCTAAATATCAAACAGTGTATATTTTATATCAGCAACATATTTTGTGATATCGCCCAGCCCTAAAACTGCTCAATATGAAAGCTTATATGACTCTTTGTAAAGCTGCTTTGAAACGATGTGAAATGAGCGCTTTACGAATACATTTTGACAGTAAATTAATCTAACTTGATTCGTGTAAATTCATCGAAACTTTATCCAATTGATCGTAACTGAAATCGCCATGGGTATCACTTAATATTTCTGTAGTAAGATTGCTGTATTATAAACCAATAAAATCGGGTGTGGGCAGAGCGACACGTGTCGCCCCGCCTTAATGTGTCGCCCCGCCCCACTCGTCCAGACTGCACTCTGGGGTTACACCACGGATCCGAAAAAAACAACCTAAAACGCTGTATTATGATGCCAGGCCAGTAGTTAGCGATGTCACTTTCTAAAGATACACTACGCTCCTATAATAGACTGAACACGTAATATGCGTGTGCATGACATCATGACTGTTTTCACAAATCCGTGTTTTTGTAGTTTACACGGAGACAATAACAGTTTCGTTTTCAAAACGTTGTAATACTCGTTATCAAAAGTTTCGTTTTCAGGCCCCCAAAACGCCATTGTCATGTAAAGGAATGACCAAAACGGGGGTTCTTATGAAAGGGCTTTGAGATGAGATCTTGATTAGAGAATATAGGACGATGCAGACAGGGAGCAAAGCGGATGAATTATGAGTTCAGGCTCTTTTAAGCCCATGAGAGTGCCCTGTCTGTGAACCAAATCACAAGGCTGCAGTCAGAGGTCAGCAAATGTGGCTCAGTTGTTTCTTTTTTTTTTTTTTTAGACGTTAGTAAAATTAAAACGCTAATGCCATCCCAAAGCTCAGAAGCAGAGCGAGCTCGACTGTAATCCGATTCTCCATGACAGAAATAAATAACAGCACAAATCCAGTCAAGTTTTTCCTAATACCTGAAACGGGTTCTAGACTTTTAGCACCCACATTCCTTATAGCATCACATATACAGTTGCCGTCCTAAAGTCTAAAAACCCTAGTAAAAATGCTTGTTTTGCATTCTTTTCCAAATGAGTAGTTATACAATGAGCATTACTATTTCATGAAATGTCACAGTAAAAAGGTTCATGTTCAGTTTACTTAGTTTTTTATTAGTAGCCCTATACTGTATGTTAAAAGATTATATACAAAAAAAATATCAAAAGTCTTTTAAAGCCATTCACTGATTGTTTAATATTTGTACATTTTATATTTATTGTTATATGTTTATTTTACCATTCGTTTTATATTTCTCGTTACCTAATGAACTTTGTGCATTATCTGACACAATGACATAAGGATGTTGTTACCTCAACAAAATGATCTCATGGCCACCTCATGGTTCTCAAAAGTTATTAATACCTCCCTGTATAATCATTTTTTTCTATACTCTATATATCGGTTTTCCCTCTTTTCATATCCTATAACTAAAGTCATAAAATTGAAAGTTATGACTAGTAGCAGTCTGGACTCATTGAAGTTCAAATTCCTCACAGTAATTAAGGCCAGTCTGTGACCTTAGGCCGCTTCGCTCCATGTGTGGGTTCAGAGGGAGTCATCAGCGTCTGTGTTCTGGCGTTGTATTGTCCTGCTGTGTATCCATACGTATGGTTCTCAGGGATGAGAAAATGATGAGAGACATTGAGCTGCGTTCCCGTCTGGAAGGAGGGATGATGGGGTCAGAGAGGAGGTGGAGGAGAGAGGTGGATTGATGGAGTCCCTGACGCTTGGCCCTCGCCATCTGTCAGCCTGCAGGCTCTCACTTTTTCTCGCTGAGCCCAGAATGGGTCAGATACACATTTACCTCAGCTAACAGTACTGTGCAGAACAAGTAGACAGTGTAAGGTTAATAGTAAATGTCTTTACTGGATAGTTTGCCTACAAATAAAAATTGTCATCATTTACTAAACCTCATAGTGAAACATTTTTTTTATTAGCATAAAACTCAAAAATTCTCTACAGTAGCAAAATATCTACTTTTACATATAATGAAAGTGGATGGTGACCAGTAGCTCTCAAGCTCCAAAAAGGTCAAATGCCCTTTGTACTGTACCATCTGCTCTAGCACAATTCGTTAACAGTATTTGCATAAAGCAGGAAGTAGAACACTTAATATTCAGTACAAAGGAAAATGGAGATCTGCATCTTAATGTGCAAGAACTAGTGCAGAAGCCAAGATTTCTAGTTAATAATATTCCAAATTTCATAGAGTACATTTTTATATGTAATTTAATAATGAATTAATTGCTGAATGTACTGACAAGCATTTATGGTCAGCTAAAATATACTTTATACTTTTGTAATGATGAATTGGCACTTTTAGTACATTTAAAATATAAATTTTAAATGTAATAACGAATAACACTACAGTTAATATTATAGTACAGAGAACTTTAGTAATTAAAGTACTCAAGTAATTTAGAGGTCAGCATAAAAGACATAAAGAAAGCGTAGTTTAAGGACTGTTCCTTTAACAGTCTTTTTATCTTCTTTTAAGTAGTAGCCTTTCATTTCATTACATTTCATTTCATGTATTATCTACAATTACAGCTTTTTTGAATATTTGAAGTACACTAAAAGTGCACATTCACTATAATCAAGCACACTTTTTTTCGCAAGGGATGAGCATCATGACACATTGTGACAGTCGCACCACAGCTCTGATGAGTCTGACCTCTTAAACTATCTCCAGTCAAGCAGATGTTCTGCTGTCTGATCCTCTGTATCTTGTATCAGATGTAATTGACTTCTGAAAGTAATCAGCACTTTTATTGTCAAGAACTAGAGCCTGTTTTTCAGACGGAAATGAAAGCTATATCATCTTGAATGGTAGTACAGCAACTTGAAACCAAAGAGCTGTGCCAATTAACAGGCTTACCTTTATCTCCGACAGGCCAGTTGAGGTCATGGCAAAATCAATGGGCCATATTGTATTAGTTTGCAGACAGTGGCTCAGTGATTAATTACTGCACAACGTTTTTATGTTTCTGTGTGGCCGATAAGGGAGAGGAGGAGCATATGAGTCAGAATAAAACTTATTATTAATCCATTGTACATAGGAGTGTGTTGTACAGTGTTTGGGAGTAACTAAATAAAAGCAATGGCGCTATTAAATTTTCATTAGCATGACAGTAGTTTTCAAAAATCTCATTGTGTTGCACACACAAATAATCATGCAGACTCTCCTGAACTTTTCTGTCTCTCATAGAAGGGGTTTGCGTTGGTCTTCTGTTTAACAAAACAATATTTAGGTAAATGTTGCTATATTCATGAATGTTTTTAAGGTAATTATATAAATTATAGGAATGCACTATACTGTTCAAAAGTTTGGGGTGTTTTTTTTTCTTCTTCTTTGGACTTTCAAAGAATCCTGAAAAAAATGCATCACTTTCCCCACAAAAATATTAACTGTTTCAACATTATTAATAATTAGAAATGTTTCTTGAGCAGTAAATCAACTGAATACTAGAGTAATGATGCTGACAATTCAGCTTTGCACCACGAGAATAAATTACATTTTAACTATATATTAAATGCGGCCTCAATAAGCATTAGAGAAATTAAAAAATCTTTTAGTTTTTTTTTTATATCTTTTTTTATTTAGTGACACGGAATTCCACAGTTGTTTCATGCATTTCTTAGAAGATATTGCCCTCTTCTATAACTTCATTTTGCTACAACTTTTATTACTAACTTGTAGTAAAAACATGTAGCTCAGAAAGATTTTCCAGAACACTAGGGTTTTGTGTGTTATGCTTAACTGTCGTAGACCTCCATTCACCCCCTTTATTTTCCCAGTCGCTCCCCCTTTCTGTGAAGCAGACAGGATCAGGCGTGTGTGTGTGTGTGTGTGTGTGTGTGTGTGTGTGTGTGTGTGTGTGTGTGTGTGTGTGTGTGTGTGTGTGTGTGTGTGTGTGTGTGTGTGTGTGTGTGTGTGTGTGTGTGTGTGTGTGTGTGTGTGTGTGTAGATGTGACCCAATTTAGAAGTGGTAGCACACACTAGATGAGACTGATAACTGAAGAGAAGAGATAACCACAGACACATTCCTCTCGAATCTCCTCTTCATTCTTCACTGGTTTTATTAAATGCAGATTAAATAGTAACTAGCATTCCTGACTAAGAATATAAGGGTATGGAGAGAGGAAAGTCCCTGCAGATTTTGCTCACTTTAAAAAGGTTACATTCAACTTTGTGTTTCATTCATGCACTTCTGAACATGGCAGAGTGGAAACGTAAGAATATGTACATTCACATTTGATACACGCAGACAATGAAACTAGTTTATTAATTTACTTCCAAATACAGGATATCTAAAAAGTACTGAGTCAAAATGGCTGTTAAGTTTTTAGTTGTTTTTTATGGTTTCTCACACAGAGGTGATGTTGGTTGGTATCCAGTGGGGGGCAGTGTGCTCTTCCACTCGTCTCAGAAATAACATGTGCTGAGTAGAAAACTTTCACAGATTATAATGTACCTGGCAAAATATGATCTCTCCTGGCTCTATGTCCATCGAGACCCATGTGAACTCACTGATGGGCCAAAGAGAAAGAAAGCCATGACCTTATCATGGTAACATAATAACAGGCTTTTCACCTTTACACCCTGCAACTAATACTCAGTAGCAGGTGTGTGACGTACAGTATGCATACTTGAACTCTTGATGCATACCATCTCAACTTGACTGTAGAGATGGTAGAGGCTCTCTGGGCATTCTCTAATTTCTTATTGTTTTAATAGACGTATGGAACTTTGTTTAATAGTAATTGTGAATTTTTCCTCAGCTTTCCTCTGTTTTTCATGTTTCTGTATTTCACCTAACCCCAGTATGTGTGGCTATCCCTGCAGGTGTTTGTGTGTGTGTGAGTGGAGGTGGACGCTGCGTTGGGACTCTGGGCATGTGTAAAGTCTCCATCAGCGGCCTCTGTGCACGGTAAGACATGTGATGAGTCCCTGTACGTCTCTCTATCCTCCCTGTCAGTACTGGAGAAACAGACATGACACACATTTGATTTACATCATTCATTTAGCCTAGGCATTCAGAACAAGCAGGCTTTAATGGACTCTGCAATTAGTATCATAACTTTTACCCCTCACTGTGTTAGTTTTAATTAGGCTCAGTTAATTAAAGACACTAAAAGCTAATGATCTGTAAAGCATGATGAAAATGCACTCAGGTTTTCTTAATTCAAGGTTGAAGGATCTGAAAAGTGAAAGGAATGCATTGTAAATCTGATCTGCCTTGCTCATGAATATTAATTAGGTGACACTAGTCATAGGTAGCCCTGCCCACACAGAAATCTCATTGGAATGGAGTACCTCTCCTCATGTATATCAAATACTACTCGTGTTAATTCGTTTCTTAGTTTGTTCCCTCCTTTTGGTTAAATTGTGGCCATGTTAAAACAAGGGAATGAATTAGTAAAATTTAGCCCACAATTTGTTCCTTCGTTTTAGTCAAGTTATGGCCACGATTTAACTCAGGAACGAATTAGTACAATCTGGCGAATTAGTCGCCTACAGTTTGTTTCCTCGTTCCTCGTGGGAAGGAATTCTTAATTAATTGTCACAATATACATTTTTTTTCAAGTCATGTGGCATCATAGGGTGAGTAGAAAAAGCGCGCAAAAGACAACTTGTCCACAAACTGTTGCCAGCAAAATGGTCTCTACAGTCTATTAAGCCTGAGCTGTGATTTAGAGTGATGGGAGTGATTTAAAGCCATATAAATACAATGAGAACACTGCAAAAACATGTTCAATGACACATTCTTTGAAAACAAGTGTTGTTAGTAAATCCATTAGATATTTAGGAATATGTATGTATATATATATATATATATATATATATATATACATACATACACTGTATGTAAGGAAGCCTTGTTTGCTGAAATCACATGACTTTGTCAGTTAAAATCACTGATTCGAAACAAGTGATCTGTAAAAGTGTCAAAGCTTTGTGTTTCGAACACTCTCTTCACTAGTGTTTTGTGACGGATGGATCTTGTCACACAGCTTTTCAGTGTGTATAGAAAAATTGCTGCTTGTTGGAATCTTGTTAGGTGACCCCTGGTTAGGAAACAGGAAATCTGCAATATGAAGAAAAAAAATGAGTGACTACTTTAAATCTGGTGAAAGCATCTAAGATAAACATAATAAAAACTGCAAAAAATTGTGTTGGTGAAAATTTTACAAGCATCAGCAGAGTTGTACTCAGTGGGAACAAGCATTTCCTCGCTGTCACAGCTGATTATCGCATCTACGGGAGTCTGGACATTGATCAATGGTGTGAATATGTGTCTGGCGGAGTTTTTTACCCCACAGGGAAATTTCAATAAAGGTTCCATCCAGCACTTTGAAGTGTATTTTGTAAGGGGGTCAGGTTCTTGATGGATGACCAATGCGGAGTGTGACAGTGGAATGGATACTGGCCGACTTGAGTCAAGGTCAGAGGGCAAGGAATTATTAGGATGAGATTTATTGTTTTCATGGAGGAAAAACTGATTACCGATGTAATGAACAGATTAACAAAAATGCTTTTATGTTTTCATGTTTTTTAAACATGGTAATACCATGTTTTTGACATGGTATCATGGTAGTGTTGGTTAAAATGGTTCAAATCTGATTTCCCCTTACTTACTAGACAACAACATCTTTGGTTCCTTTGCGTTTATTTTACTGGAGCATGCTGTTCATTTGATTGCAGATTTGGCCCCTTTGGCCTGACTCATCTGGTTAGTTTGCAGTTAGAGCTAGAGCACATGACTGGCAGTTCTTCAAGACTTTGTTTTGTGTGTGTGTGTGTGGTCTAGCAGCTGCTCTGACCCTGCAGCTCTCAGTCTTTGCTCACACTCATCTTAGCAGCTGTCTGTTTCCTTCAGGAGATCGAGCCCTGCTCTATCTCTTCCTCTCTGTGGTGGAAATGGCATCTGAGGCCTAGTTACTGAACAGACTTTTGTAAGGATAATATCCAGAGATACTAGAAGGGTTTCTTATTGGCATCGAGGTGATTGATTCTAACGATGAAAAAATTATGACCTAATTTCCATGTCACTGTCAGTAAGATATTTAAATGTTTTTGAAAATACAGTAAAAACAGTAATATTGTGAAATATTACTACAATTTATAATAACTGTTTTCTATTTTATTATATTTCCAAATGTAATTTATTCCTTTGATTGCAAATCTGAATATTCATCTGCCATCACTCCAGTCTTCAGTGTCACATGATCCATTAGAAATCATTCTAAATCTAACATGCTGATATGGTGCTCAAGAAACATTTCTTATTATTATCAATGTTGAACACAGTTGTGCTGCTTAATATTTCATTGGAAACAGAGATATGTAAAAGACGAATATAAATATAGCAAAATATTTCCAGTAATGAGAATTTGCGGAGGAAAGTCCTTTACTGTGAATATGGTCCATATCTTTAAGTTATTTAATTTAATTTTGGGGTGAAATGTTACATGGACATGGATTTTCTCAGACAGGCTGTTATTTGTATTTATGAGTCTCATCAAACCGTGTCGTTCTCATGGCCCTCTCTTCATGCCAGTGGAACATAAACAGCAAGCATGCTGTGAGTTAATGGGAAATGAATGAGAAGACAGGCCGAGTAAAGCGTCTCTGACACATTGCCTGCTCCCACCTCTCTCCTGCTAAGATTTACTGTGGAAGAGTATAGGCCAGCCCTGAGATTCACAGTTTAACAGACGCCACACGTTACCCCTTTTCCTCTGTCCTATTAAACCAGAGCAGTGATGTGTCCCTCTGTGATTTGTAACCTTTTTCTCCTGAATGACACGAAGAATTCTTCAGATGTCCCACTGCCCTCTGACATCCCCCCCTCCTCTCTCTCTCTCTCTCTCTCTCTCTCTCTCTCTCCATGAATCACTTTTGTTTAGTTATGGGAAATCACTGTCTTGGTGAAACATCTTTCAATGCTTATGTTAGCAGTTCTCCCATAGCAAAAACGACTAACTCTGCAATATACAGTCTGTAGCTGTTAAATTCTTTTGTAGAAATCTATTATTTTTTCCATTCTCTGTTAAAGTGTGCTGAGGCATGTCTAACCCCATGTGGACTCGCAGCACTGATCTTCAGATCAAAGCTTATGTAAAACACTGTAAAAATGTTTTCATTTTTCTATGGCCCACTGATTTGAAGACATTATCTTAATTGTCCATGTGATCTTTGCTAATTGTGATGTTATTATATTTGGTGTTTCCACCTGTGTTCACGTCGTGACTGAGACCACAATCCCCTTCACTATTTTAAAACACTGGTCTTTCGACCTTTAACCTCACTTGACCCTTGACGCTCATAAAACACCATTAATAGCATTTCACGGCTGGTGTTAGGAACAGGTGTTTCAGATATCTCTCTTAATTTTTCTCTCATTATTTCATTTTCTTTGATGCCAGTGCCCAAAATAAAAATGTGTTTTTTTATTTATTTGAGCAAAACCAAGGTTGCTCTTTCATAGCTAAGGAAACTTAATGGAGTTCTCAGACTCATTTATGTGTCATTCATAAAGCAACTTTGTGTAATGATAATAATAAAGATAATAATAATAATGCATTAACTTTAATAATAATAAAAACAACAATAATAAAAAAACAATAATAATTCTTACAAATTCTTTACAAAATACAAATATATCTTTGTATTAATAACAATGACAACAACAACAACATTTATTATTATTATTATTATTATTATTCATAATATTATTATTATTATTATTATTATTATTAGATCTTCCAGAAGATAAATATTTGAGTTCATATTGAAATCGTTGAATTTTGACTTGGGGATAAAATAATAATAATGCATAATAGTAATGATGATAATAATAATAGTAATTTTTAAATTATAATTCATTATTTAAGTTTAAATAAAATTAAAAATATATATATATATTTAAATAATAATTGTATAAGGATAATGATGATTGATGGATAACATACTCTAGATATTTTAGATATTATCCAAATGCATTTAATAAGCTGGAGGGCTGGCTGTTCATTAATGGGGGAATTCCAAGAATGGAAACTCTCTGAAAACAAAAGAATAGTCAATGTTCCAAATAACCTGTAAACTCTCTGTACATTTTTCATTTTCAGCACATTGCGCAGAAGAGTAGAGGTGCATCATGCCCACATGTCCTCCACTCAATGCCCCTCTCTTTTCTTTTCTTTTTTTTCTTTACATGAAGCGTTCTGCAATCCCACTCAACAGATTACAAAATGGACACGGAGCTCCCTCAGTTCCTCATCCTTCTCCCCTCCCCACATCACCTCAGTGCCCTTATTGCTTTTCCATGGCAGGGAGCAGAGCAGTAAAAGTAGATTGGTTTGCACTGCTCAAACCTGCTGGCAGCTTCACACATACAGTTTCATTACACACCATTCATTACAGTGTTCAGGCCAGACCTCTGTATTTGCTTATGAAATCTCTTTGTGTGTCTATGTGACATTTCTGGCATTGTAAGTGTTGATGTACTACATGAAGTGCTGGGTAGATTACTTACAAATTGTAGTCCATTACTGATTACAAATTACATGATGAAAACTGTAGTAAGTAACATTATCATAACATAAACATTAATCAAATGTAATCGGACTACTTTTTGATTACTTTTAGATTATTTTGGCCTAACTTTTAGCCTTAACTTGTTTGTTACATAGATGTGAATAGGACAATCTTGTACTTCAGTGATATAAAATACAAACAGAACAAAAAATGATGTTGAAAATTTGTCATAAAAAAAATAAGTGCATTAAACATTAGATTAGGTCAGGGTTTCCCGAACTGGGGTTTGCAAAGAAACTGCAAGGGGTTTGATGAAAAGGTTATAATTATTTAAACCATAAAAATGTAAAATTTGAAAATAAAAGCAATCAGCACAAAACACAAAAAGATGAAATATTGCTTCGTGGCCTCTGACTTTTGTAATACCACAAAACTAAGAGACCTTCTGTGTGTGTGTGTGTGTGTGTGTGTGTGTGTGTGTGTGTGTGTATATATATATATATATATATATATATATATATATATATATAGGCTGTTTTAGAAAGGACCATTTAAAAGATCAAAATTATATTTAGTGAGAATAAATAAATAATGAATAATTTACTTCAATTTTTTAACAATAAGTAATCATATAATCAATAAAACTGTCACCAGTCTGATTATGAGCATTTAAAAAAAAAAGTAATCTAATTACAAGTATGTAATTTGTGGAATCTGATAACGCAATCCAGATTACATATAATCGGGTACTGCCCAGCACTGCCTATGAATGAGTTTCTGTCACTGATGGTGTGTACTGTACATGTGCTGTTATGGAGAGTGTATGGGATGTGTAATGACAGCAGATGTGTTTGGCTTAAGCTCAATGCTTTGTGATGGAGCCTTGTGATCCTGGGGGGTCTGAGCTCAGGGCTAGGTTTATATACACATTCCCAGATTTGATATACTTCTCTGAACCCATGATGTTCTTATGTAATCTGCCTCCAGCAGCAGGTTCATCAAAGATTAGTTTGCATTCCACGCTGCGATCTTTGATCATTTAGATGATAAAACACATTTTCCCTCTGCTTAAAAGAGTTGACATAGCATGTCAACATGCTCCTCGAATGCCATCAGAGTCGTAGACCTCATCAGGAATATCAAAGATTCAATGGACACCATGCACTGGACCAACATGCATTTTGTGATTTGTTCCACATTAGGAGGCCCAGGTGCAATCAGTTAAAATACATTTTTAAGCTGATTTTCAAAAATCTGTAGGATTATGAACGTCGAACTGCATTGGAAACCCAGTTTGCTTCCAAAAGTAACACATATTTGAATCAAACAAACAAAATACAGTTCAAAGGTTTGGGGTCGGCAAGATTTTTTAAATTTAAAGTCTCTTATGCTCGCCAAGGCTGCATTTATTTGATGAAAAACTACAGTAAAACAGTATAATGGTGAAATATTATTATAATTTAAAATAACGGTTTTCTATTTAAATGTATTAAAATGAAATGTATTCCTGTTATGGAAGCTATTACTCAAGTCTTCAGTTTCACATGATCCTTCGGAAATCATTCTAATTTGCTGATATTTTGCTCAAGAATCATATAAATATCAATTGTCATGGGTTGTTGCAGGCAAAGGAAAGATAAAAAAGCAATTATTAAAATAGTAAACTACTAGTATACTTATAAGTAGTGTAGTACTTGTAGTACAGATGCAGTACAAATGAGAAACGTAGTTTTGAACTAGTTGTTTACTACTGTTACACTTACAGTATAGTACACTTAAACATATACTTGTGTATATACTAAAAAGTGAGCCAATTTAGTCCCAAGCAGTATTGAAATATGCTGTAACGAACTGCTCCGAGACACGAAGGTTGAGAATCCAAATGCAGGTTTTAAATGGGAAAATCCAAGATCATAAACCGTATAACAGGCAGTGGTCAAAAGCACAGGGTAATCAGCAGTGAGTTATGGGAGATGTAGTTTGTGAGGGATTGACAGTAGTCTGATGTGGAGTTCCCTCTGGTGTAGGGCTGGACGATTTTGGCTAAAATCATAATCGCGATTAATCTAACAAGTTACCTCGATTACGATTATTGAACGATTATTCAAAAAAAATTCTTTCTCATGTGTCACTGGCAAGGCTTATACTGTAAATATGTTCACGGTTATTTTTTTTTTATGAAAGAATGCATAATCCTATCTTTGTGATTCTAGATTTCCATTACACGAGAGTAGATGTTAAAACTTCATGCTGATTTGTACTCGGCTTTCGCCAAGATAAGCACCAACTAAGACGTAGCTTTACAGTAACCTATGCTTCTCCATCCATTTACGCTTCTTTCCATCTGGTGACGTGAATCTCCTTCTGTCTGGTGTTAATAGTGTATTTGCGCGTCAGCACACACAACGGCTGCAACCACAGTGTGGTCCCCCCATAACAACCCTCTGGATTGTGCGGAGCAGGGAACATCTCTAGGGTCTTCAAGTGGGCACCTTCCGTCCTCAGTGTTTCGTCGACTAGCCCACGACACCTCAAGAGGGCTCGACAGTGACTCTGGCGTCCCAGAGTCACCCCCCTCCGTCCCCCACTCAACTCAGCCCAGCTTACTGACCTCTACTTCCCTCTTGCTGCTGAGACCTTACCACAATCTCACAATCTCTCCGCAACCCAACCATACGCGCCAACCCGTTTGACTAAGGCTGTCGAGCCCCACTGGTGCGTTAATATGCAGTTTCAGTGGCAACGGTTCCGTATGGCATACCACCTACCGCAAAACACAATATCTGCCCAACCACCCGTCATTCACGCAATATACACAGGAAATTAATGACTGTAAATACTATACAACCTCTACAAATAAACCAACAGTGCTGCTGAGGCCTAACCACAATCTCACAATCTCTCCGCAACCCAACCATACGCGCCAACCCGTTTGACTAAGGCTGTCGAGCCCCACGGGTGCGTTAATATGCAGTTTCAGTGGCAACGGTTCCGTATGGCATACCACCTACCGCAAATCACAATATCTGCCCAACCACCCGTCATTCACGCAATATACAGAGGAACGTAATGACTGTAAATACTATACAACCTCTACAAATAAACCAACAGTGCTGCTGAGACCTAACCACAATCTCACAATCTCTCCGCAACCCAACCATACGCGCCAACCCGTTTGACTAAGGCTGTTGAGCCCCACTGGTGCGTTAATATGCAGTTTCAGTGGCAACGGTTCCGTATGGCATACCACCTACCGCAAAACACAATATCTGCCCAACATCCCGTCATTCACGCAATATACACAGGAACGTAATGACTGTAAATACTATACAACCTATACAAATAAACCAACACCCTTCAAGTTTTCAAGAATTCTACGAAACCGTAGCATGGCGGCCTGTACTCAGCCAGCTAGAATCTTTCCGTCTCAACCACAGCCAGTTGCTGCTCCTTTCTGCTGCTTCAGATAAGTTCTTTACTGTGCGACGCAACTCTTGACCACTGAATCCGACGTCTCTGAGGAACCGGGTTGTAGAGTGTGCCACAAAACCTCGACAACCCACTTCCACTGGATAAACCTGGACTCTCCATCCTCGCTGTTCTGCTTCAGTGGCCAGATGAGCATACCGCAATTTCTTCCTCTCATATGCCTCATCTACCGCATCCTCCCATGGCACTGTTAACTCTATCAGTTGAACAATGCGTGCTGATCCAGACCACAAAACAATATCTGGTCGTAGGTTAGTGGTGGCAATCTCAGGTGGAAAAATAAGCCGTTGATCAAGATCAGCCAGCATCTTCCAGTCCCTTGCAGCTTCCAGTTGTCCTGGGCGAGAATTGGTGTTAGCACTTTTTCTTGGTGGTTGCTCGCCTGTGCGGAGGAATATTGTCTTCTGCGTGTAATGTTTTGCTAGAACAGGCGGCAACTTATTGGTCATACTACGCTTGCCTTCCAATGCTAAAGCCAAACATCGCAATACTTGGTCATGGCGCCAAGTAAACCGACCTTGGCTAAGAGCCACCTTACATCCTGTCAAAATGTGCCTTAATGTGGCAGGTGATGAACACAAAGGACAAGAGGGATCCTCTCCTACCCAGAGGTTTAGGTTCTGCGGTGATGGGAGAACATCATATGTTGACCTAATAAGGAAACTGATCCTACTCTCTTCCATTGACCAAAGGTCTTGCCAGCCCATTTTTCGTTGTTCCACACTCTCCCATCTCATCCACTCTCCCTGCTTGGCCTGGGAAATGGCATTTATACATCTCATCCTCTCCTCCTGCTTTCGCACCTCGTTGACTACCAGCTTCCTCCTTTGAGCTGGGCCTGCCTTGTGCCATTTAGGAGGAGCTAAACTGAGCCCAAAACCCCCTCTACCATGCTGTACCTGTCCCACGATATCCCCAATTTGAAGGTCAACCTTTGCCTCTACTACAGATTTCTTTGCTGACCACTTTCTACCAGTTTTTACCACAGGGGCTGCCTCCCTTACACATTTGTCGCGTGACTCTGCTAAAGTCATTTCCAGTCTGACCTTGGCACACTTAAACTCCTCGGTTAAAGCAGAGACTGGCAGCTGCAATACTCCTTTACTATAAAGTCCCACTCTGCTGAGGCAGCGTGGAACTCCCAACCATTTCCTGATGTATGAACTTATTAACGCTTCCAGCTTATCCACTGTTGTCAAACAAACCTCGTACACAGTCAGTGGCCACAGCAACCTTGGGAGTAGACCAAACTGAAAGCACCAGAGTTTAAAAAATAAGGAAATAAGGAAAACGCACAGATAGCTTTTAATGCTTACTTATTAAATATTTCAAACAATTGAATCAAACAAAGCATACAATGCTTGAAATAAAAACATCTTATAAAAAAAGTGATTAAGTTTTAATGCAAAAAGAAAGTTTCCTAAAAATGTAGAAAATGGTTATTTTTGTAAACAAAATAAATTATTGTAAATATTGCCATCTTAAAAGTAAAATATAACTTGTATAAAACTAAAAAAACTAATCCTTTTCATATTGTGTAGCATTTGTAAATGCTTGTGTTATCGAAACCTGCTTTGGGGAGTGGAGGCACTTGTTGCTGGGCGTTTGTCAGTCTCTCTCTTTTTTCGCGTGTTTCTTTGGTACAAGCGGCTCCTGTTGCTGAGTTGACTCAGTGTTTGAGTTCCCTTTCACACAGAGATTCCGGAAAATACACGGATAAAGTGCCCCGGGATTTAACCCGGGTTCGTTTGACTTTGGTTCATTCACACTGCCAGTGATTTTCCGGAATCAAGAGAGTGCGTTCACACAGACACACACAACCCGCAAAGACACGTGACATGTCCCAGCGGCGTCTATAGTTTGCTTATGAGCTGCGATTTCTCTCGAGAAACCACGCTTTTGCATTTTTTTTCTCTGATTCGATCATAAACTAGCACATTACGAACCGTTTCACGCTGGCGAACGATCCCGGCTTAGCGCCATCATTACGACACGGCATTGATTATGGCTTTTGTTCACACAGCTCGCGTTCCGGGACTGAACACGGCAATGTTACTATGTCCCCAACCTGGCATCAATCCCGGGTCGTGTTTGCGTTCACACAGAAGGTATTTGTTCTGGCAATTTCCCGGGATCAACGCGCTGTGTGAAAGGGGCTCATGTTGCTTCAATTTCGCAGACTGGACGGGGCGGAGTTACGTGACTACACATGCGGTAATATGTTATTTGGGGAAAGTACATTAACACACAGTGGGCGGAAATATTAATAGGATTAAAAAAACGAAATAACCGACATGGTAAAATTACGTCGGTTATAGGCTCTGAATTTCGGTTTTGATTATTTTTCGATTAATCATCCAGCCCTACTCTGGTCGCTCTCAAGGGCACTCCATCTGGTGACCGTTATATAGCCCCCACAAAGGAGCGGCTTCCAGACGCTCCTAAAATTGTTCAGGAGGGAGGTGGAGCAGAGGTGGACCCGGGGGCGGAATGGAGGGCCAGGCCCGTGGAGCAGAAGAGGGCCTGGAGACTAAGGTGGAGCAGGCCTGGCAGGCATCCAGGGAGGAGCAGGGCTGGGCGGCAGCCAGGGCGAAGCATGAGCCGACGCTTCAGGGGGCCAGGGTGGATCCAATGGTTCAGTGGGCCATCTTGTCTGAAGACACAGGGGTAGAGGCGGCCGTCTTGTCCGAAGACACCGGCGTAGATGCTACCATCTTGGTTGAGAATCCAAATGCAGTTTTTAATGGGAACCGTATAACAGGCAGTGGTCAAAAGCACAGGGTAATCAGTCCAAACAAAGACAAACAAATCCAGAGGGTGAGCAAAGGAACGGCAAAACCAGGAACAGTGAAAACAGTGAAAACACTCAGAAATGCCGTGTTACACGTACAGGGAATGAATATGAAAACCAGGCTATTATAGGGTGAGCTAAACAAGATAATGAGAGACAGGTGAATGTGATAATGGATGAAGAATCCGGGCAGTGAGTTATGGGAGATGTAGTTTTTGAGGGAATGACAATAGTCTGATGTGGAGTACTCTGGTGGCTCTCAAGGGCGCTCCATCTGGTGACCGCTACATATACATTCACAAGTTTACTACCAGTACATTGATTTTAATATACTTACTGCATAAAGTATACTTAAAAATATACTTGAACATTACTTAAGTATACTTAATATGAACTACATTATGCTACAGTATAAAAGTATACTTCTTTTCGTAAGGATAACTTGATTATAAACAAACTTGCTGTGAGTCTTCGACAGTACTCTGGAAATTTGATTGGGTTGTGAAACATGGTTTAAATGTGACAAGTGGGTGGAGTGGTCGTTTCAAAAACTGATGCCAACTATGGTTTAGAGGCAAAGAATGTTATTACATCATGATCAAAGATTACAAAGAGACTTTTTTTAGGAATAAAGTGCACTAACTGATGAATCATGCCCAGTAAATGCATTTAGAAAAGTTCAGGCTGACTTTAAACACTGTAAAATGTGTTTAACAGAGCAGTATTATTGCAACTGAAAACAATTAAATTGTGAAATTTTCTGAGTGACGGTACCTGAATCTGCAGATATCAGTGGAGTTCTACTCATTTTAGCAATGAATCTCACATAGCCCCCACCACAACCCCATGTCTGGCACTCAACAGTTGTTTTGTGTTTTTGCCCCTTCTTTTCTCTATGTCTCTCCCTCTCTAGTAGATGAAGGGTCAAGTGTTTTGTTGGAGGTTTTGAGGACCTCTAATTTTGCGTGTCCATCTGCATGTGTGTGTGTGCATGCTTGATCAAATCAATGTGTGTGTGTGTATGTGGGGGATGGAAAGGGGATTAGGTTCATGTTCAGTCTTTTGTCCTTCACTATCATTAATTTTCTCTCCCTTTCCTAACCAACTCCATTCCAGTTCTTCCCCTCTGAATTGAAAGAGACAGCGGGACTGGGAAGTTTGGGGGATTGAGAATTCCCCTTGCCCCCATTCATACTTAATCAAGGCTGTTCATTACCCCGCTAACAACAGCTTTAACCAGTACAGTACTGGAAGAAACAAAGTTTACTCCCTAGTTCATGTCCAGGGTGTTTTGTAAGCATGCTGGGTAGATTACTTACAAATTATAGTCCAAAAATGGAATGAAACAAATTTTAGTTTGTAAGAGTAATCTTTTACATTACACATTTCAGCTAATATACTGTAATCAGACTACTTTTAGATTACGTTAGGATAATCAGTCCCACTTTATATTAAGTGGCTTTAAGTACTATGTACTTGCATCGAAAAATAAGTACAATGTACTTATTGTGTTCATGTTGTATTGTAAAACACTTTTAAAGGATTAGTTCACCTCAAAATGAAAATTTCCTAATAATTTACTCACCTATATGCCATCCAAGATATCCATGTCTTTCTTTCCTCAGTGGAAGAGAAATAAGTTTTATGAGGAAAACATTTTTGGATTTTTCTTCAAATAATGGACTTCAATGACAACCACTGTTTTGAAGTCCAAATCAATGCAGTTTCAAGGGTCTTTGAAGTGCTTGAAACGGACTGTGCACGATCGCAGCTGATGAAGAGAGTCTCATCTAGCGAAACGATAGGTCAAAAATAAAATAAAAATTTAAAAAAATGTATACTTGTCGCCGGCGCCAGCGGTAGTACCGCCCCACTCGACCGGAGGATAGTTCAAGGAGGATAGTTCAAATTGTATTGGTCGCTTTGTAAACAATGAACGCCGGCAACATCGAGCCTGACCTTTCAACGTGATGACGTAGTTCCCGGCTCGTTGCAGATCAGCTCAATCCCCACAATTGTAGTTAAAAAGTGTGTATATATATATATATATATATATTAGGGGTGTAACGATACACAAAACTGACGGTTCGGTTTTCCCACGGTTTTGACGTCTCAGTTCGGTTTGGTTTAGAAAGCTATAAAAAAATTTAAACAGTGGTTTAATGAAAAAATGGTGTCTTTGTCTTTAAATTAAATTAATTAAATTACAATTAAACGTTTTGTAAGGATTAAAAATCTGCTAATGCTGTAAACTATATAGGGAGCCGCACATTACTATAACATTAAAGGTTAACAACAGAGCCTAAATTCAGATGCTATTTATTTTTTAGATATAATAATCAACACCCAACACATTGTATGAAAACATGTAAACTGAACATAAGGCAGTTTTTGCATTAACTTTACTCTAATTTGTTATTGAAATATAAGAATTTACACAGTTGCTGTCATTTTCATGAAATATATTTTAAACGTACATTAAATAATCAAGATATGATTAACAGGTTAAGTAAAATATAATATATAGGATAATATAGTGCATTTAGTTAGTGCAAGAGTTCATTTCTCTAGGAACCAACAAATCGGTACGCCATGAGAGTATCGCGATTCGAGGGTTCTGTATCGCGGTTCTTCGGTTCGAATATTGTTACACCCCTAATATATATATTAGTGCTGTCAAACGATTAAAATATTTAATCGCGATTAATCGCATTAATGTCATAGTTAACTCGTGATTAATCGCACATTTTTATCTATTCAAAATGTCTCTTGATTTCTTTTTGTTCATTATTTTTTCTCATTTTAATGCTCTTATCAACATGAAAAAGTGGATTGCTTGCTTTGTGCACATTTTTTTTTATTGAAAACAACATAGGCAATACTGTGTTCAATTTCACACTAAGATTCTCACTTGGAGCAAATAATTTCTTTGTAACACACTGTCCATCAATAAAAGGGTGAAAGAAATACTGACGAGGTACTGATATTGACGAGGGGGCGGAGAATTCGCATCAACTGTGTGTGTGTGCTTGGCCATCATCAAGTGGTACTTCAGACTGGACGTGCTGCGATGATGATAGCTCAGTTCATAACGACAAAACACACAGATCACTTTGGTCTAGTCAATGGAACCATTTGCCAACTTTTTAAAAGTAAGCTTTCCATTCAGAATCTTATTGGCATCCATTTCGGCGTCTCGCGCTCGTCATCCACTCAAAACGTAACGTTAACCTATTTGGCCGGCTCGCAAGCCCAAACAAGTGTGTGTGCGCGTGCCTGTTGTTTTGTTTCCGGTCTAGCTAGATCCACTTGCGCTTTGGTCGACGAAGCAACAAAACGTCCTCGCACGGCGCAAGCCCTTGAAATGAATGGGTTTCATATCGCAGCGCCGCGCATGCCGCGTCCTGTTGCAAAAGCATGTGAAAAAAAACTACAAAGTTTGCTAGACCAAAAAGACCGTTAATCTCGCGATAAAAAAATTAATCGCGTTAAAATGGTTTTGCGTTAACGCCGTTAATAACGCGTTTAACTGACAGCCCTAATATATATATATATAGATTTTTTTTTTTTTTAAATGACCTACTGTTTCGCTACACAAGACCCTCCTCCTCAGCTGCGATCGTGCACAGCATTTTCAAGCACTTCAAAGACCCTTTGAAACTGCATTGATTTGGACTTCAAAACATGGTTGTCATTGAAGTCCATTAAATCCAGAAATGTTTTCCTCAAAAAAGCTTATTTTCTCTTCTACTGAGGAAAGAAAGACATGGATATCTTGGATGGCATTGGGGTGATTAAATTATTAGGAAATTTTCATTTTGAGGTGAACTAATCCTTTAAGCTGCTATTAAAATGGGATACGGGTAAGGTTAGGGACAGGTGTGTGTGGTATGGTTAGGTTTAAGGGTGGGTTAAGGTGTAAGGGAAGGATCAACTGTGTAATTACAAATGTAATTTGCAGGTACACAATTTACATGCAGGTATTTTCAAAATATAAGTTCAATGTAAAAACATGTACTGTATGTACACAATAAGTCCATTGTATCAAATTATTAGTTTCAATGTTAGTACATAGTAGTTAAAGCCACTTAATATAAAGTGGGACCGGATAATCTATTCCAATATTGATCTATCAGGGTTTCCAAACTGGGGTTTGTAAAGGAAATGCAGGGGGTTCGTAAATTGATAAAGTTAATAATTAATTAAATCTTAAAAATGTTCAATTAAAAGGAATAAATAATTTGAAAATAAAAATAAAACACTTACTAAAAAATATGAAATATTTTGTTTATGCTCTGTTGCCTCTCAATCTTCTGTTTAATTATAGCCACCTGACTATTGGCTGGTTTATGTGCGCAATTCCACAAAACGTTCCAGATATAAGCAATGGACTTTTTTAAATATGTAAAAGTTAGAAAAGAAGAATTAGTGAGAGCCAATGAAATTATGAATAATTTACTGCCATTTGTTTATATTAAGTAATTGATATAAAACTGTAGTCTGATTATGAGAATTGAAAAAAAATTATCTAATTACAAGTATTACATTTTTGGAATCTGATTACATAATCCAGATTACATATAATCACTGTAGGGTGGAAAACTACTTTCAGGAATGGGGAAAAAATGTTTTTTTAATAATTAAACAATGTGTTGTCACAGTTTATATTTAAATATAATTTTTGTATGGCTTGGTCTTGATGTGTCATTTATATTATTAACATTTTACCAAAATCAAGCTAAATGGAATTACAAGGTTTTTGACCAGCGTATGCCAGACGTGTTTTTTACGTCATTAGAACGGCTCAACTGAGGCAGTTACATTTTACACAATTAACAGGTTATAAAGTTTATTGTAACTATATATGGGCACTCATGTTATAATAGATTAAGTGCAATGGAGATCCAATGGAGTTACAAGGTTTAGTTACAAGCTGTTTTTAATACTTTTCATTGGTTAAAGGGTGGCCAAAAGAAAATATGGAGATACCAGGTTTCCGCCTAACAACGATGAAATAATACATTTCTACCAAGCAAGGTCTGTAAGCATTCGTGCATGTGCTGTCGCTCCAGTATGGAGAATACTGTCGACCGGATGTACTTTGAGAGATGTGTGTGCACTGTAGTTGGGAGTATCAAGTTAAGCCTCCCCAGTGAGTATATGTGAAGTGTATGTTCATATGATAACTCCCCTGGAGGGCAAGTGTCCATTAATCACTCAGATGCTCATCTGTTCCTAACGCTTCATTAGTTCTCCTTCCTCCCTGCCTCTCTCTGTCTTTTTCTCTGCCTCTCTCATTCCTCCTTTTCTCCTTTTCACTTCACTCGAGAGTGCCACACTACTCTGTGTCCCTGTATTTACTGTTCTCTGTGTATGCAGGTTAGGAGTAACACGTCATGCTTCCTTGCTTTTGTTTGGGAATGGCCAGTAAATGAAGGAGTGAAGTGGTAAACGATTGAAAGGGAAGAGCCAGTGAATAGGTTTCATTGAAAGGCGACCCTTTATAAATGGCTGATTCTTCAAATACAGCATTTCTGTGTCCCAAGGATTGATTTGCATTAGAATGTTTTTAATTTTAGCTTACATTGAAACGATTTTGGATATTTTGGCTACTTTTCAGACGTCTTTTATGTACACTGTATATATACACTACAGTAAAAGTTTGGGGTGGTGTACCTTTTTTTAATGTTTTATTAGAAGTACTTAATGTTCACCAAGTCTAAAAAAAATACAGTAAAACCGTAATATTGTGAAATATTACAATTTACTGTTTTCTATTTTAATATATTTAAAAAAAGGTAATTTATTCCTGAATGAAATGGAAAACCAAACCATCAAAGCAACAACAAATACGGACAACCAAGAACTGAAACACAGGGCTATAAATGAACATTAGAAATAAGGGATAAAATACTGAACAGCCACGTGATACTAATTATAAAACCTTTGAATAACCAAGGTAACAAATGAACAGGGACTAAACAAGCATGTTGTTTCCATCACCGTCATTTTCATCACATTTGTTGGTTCATACAAATTTTGATAAAAGTTCCTAAAAATGTTTAAAAGGCTGCATTCTCCTGTGAAGCATGGGTCACCACTCATGGACATTGTTAATAGACAAATTAAACTAGTAAAAATGTGACAAGTACATTTATATAAAAGTACACAGGGCCAAATGTGTCCATATAGTAAAAAAAAAAAACACACACCCAAATGTGGTTTTCTGTTCTTGTCCTCTTTACAAAGTTTTCCTTTGATCACTTTGCTTGAAAGTTTTGTGATATCATATGGCACAACAGACCCTTTGTGGTGCGCTTGGTGTGTGTAGTTGTGATGACGGAGTGTGTTTACTATGCTCTTTCGTATGTTAAAGCATTAACAAGGCATGTGGGCATGTGATGAGTCAATGTTTAGAGTGAGTCATGCATTGATGTCCCAGCCTTGAGATTATCGTATATCCCAGGAAAATCCACTAAATAGACGAAGAGTTTGACTTGATTGGAGAGATTTTACCGTAATCCAGTTAGTGGACAACAAACTCTTTATGTACGGCATTTGTGTGTGTGTGTGTGACCCTATGAGGTAAAAATTCCATATTTGAGAACGAAAAAATACTATTGCTGATATGTATATGGTCAAAATGTAAGATGAGATTCAACTTATAAAGAGACCTGTATAACAAACTACTTACAGAGTGATAACTGATATTTGCAGGCATTTTATGTATTTCCAAATAATATGTCTTTGTAAGATGATATTAAAATTCTTAGTTTCATGGTCAAAGCTATGTAGTTTTTAGTGTTGTGGCAAAAAATATATAATGCTACTATATAATACTACTAGTTCACTACTATGATGATTGAGAGATATACAAACAAACGTTCCTCAAAAACCTTATTTATCATATTTTATACTTAAAAAAAAGATGTAATTAACTAAACCTAAGTGGTTTCAGTCCAGTAAGTGTTCAACTTGAAATATTACTAAAAATGTTATATTAAAAATATATTCTATATATATTCTCTAAACTAACAATATATTCTTCTTAGTCATTCTTACATTTACTTTCTAAAAATCATTAAAGATTTCACAGCAAAAAGGCGTAACTTACGACCTTAATTTTTAGAATGACTAAAATGCTTTTTACCTACTAAAAGAGTATGAAGTATCAGTCAGATACCAGAAGGCATGCAGAATATTGTGTGCAACTTTTTTTTCCCAGCAAAGTTTTGATCATACTGATAATTTAGAGACCTCAGAAATTGGATTAAAGCAGCTGCTGAGGGTCAGATTTGAAAACAGGATGAGAGTCCTTCCATTTTCCACAGAAAATATCTGACAGAGATGAAGAAAAGGAAAAGGTAGAGGAAAGACGAGGAAAAAGAGAGGGAGTGAGCATGAGGAGGGATTAAATGTGTGTGAGGATGGGGGTAGTGGAGGAGGAAAGGGACACAGACAAAGTGAGAGAGGGAGGAGGGTTGCAGGAGAAGGGGGCGGTGCTGTGGCGGCAAACAGCAGGGAAAGAGAGGACAGGACAGAGGAGAAGGGGGTTTCTACCAGAGAAAAGAGAGGAAACTTTGGCATGAGGCGTAGGCGCAGAGAGAAAGAAAGATAGAGAAAGAGAAGCAGCAGACTGGGATTGTACCTCCAGGACAGACTGGGGGAAGACACGAGGAGGCAGCCATGCAGAGCACTATGGGTATGTCAGCAACACGACTGTATTTATTACACTCTGAATGCACAAGAGTTCAGATTACCACTGCAGCTCACAAGAGCTTTGAAGTGATGTGAAATGAATGATTAACTTTCTTAAAGCTGATCACACTGGGGTGAGAAGAAGCTCTTTGAAGTTATAAAGCAGTGTTAGTGCTTTCTTCTGAAGAGAGATCTGTGTGAGAACGACTGCATGGCACAAAGTTAATCATAATGTGTTGTTTTGAGGATAGAGCAAGTTGGCTCTTCTACTCGAAGGGATTTTTATTGTTCTCTCAGAGCATAATAGAGATCTTAGTTAGTTAGTTTCATTTTAAGTTGTTTACTTAAACATTCTGTTTACATAATGTTTAAAGTTATGTTTCTTCTGAAATTCCTACTATATACAATAAGAATAAAGAGCTATAAGATGTGAATGTAGACAACAAAAGCTTACATTATTGATACTGGAAGAATTTGACAAATGTGAGAGTTTATATTGAGATTTATAACTATTGCAGACTTTGGCATCTTGTCAAATCTGATTTTTTTTTAGATCTTGTTTTTTTTTAGGTCTTGTTTAATGAGATTGTATCTGGGACTCAGTTCACATGTGAGATTACTTGGGGCTTTTTTTTTACAGGAGAAATATCTAAGAAGCATGAGGCTTAAACAAAAGTCTCCATTTGCTCTCATTTTAATGTCATTCTTGTCTAGGAGACAAGTCATGTTGAGCTGTTTTTGGGTGAGAGAGAGAGAGAGAGCAGGGGCTTGTGAATTGATTGATTTACAGAACTTGGTTAAGCTGTTTTATCTTTGTTTTGTGGACTTTTACGTTGTCGAAAAGCAGTGTTTCGGAAGTACACCCTTAAACATAAAGGTTCTTCATTAGCATATATTGTTCCATGAAGAACCATCAATGGAACCTTTCCGTTGCACAAAAGTGTCTTTAGTGGGTAAAGTGCAAAAGGTTCTTTACACTAAGAAAAAATGGTTCTTTTAAGAACTGTGCACTGAAAGATTATTTGGGGAACCCAAAAGGGTTCTTCTGGAATACTGGATAAAAACTCCCTTTTGGAGTTTTTTGTTTGCTTTATTGTGAATGTGAAGTAAAAAGTTGATGTATGAACAACTGTCCCAGATTGGAACATCCAACACACACACACACACACACACACACACACACACACACACACACACACAC